>NC_041394.2:193802662-194125162 GCF_900747795.2 Erpetoichthys calabaricus
TTTGCATGAGATGCTGCTTTAAAAAAAATGATAAAAAAAATACGGGACAAATCCCGTCCTGTATTGATTCAAAACGGGACGCGCAATTTCATTCTCAAATGCGGCACGATTCCGTATTTTAAAGGATGGGTGGCAACCCTACAGTGCCAGGTAACCACCCATACAATCAGATTGTGATTCAGACTAGGAATGCAATGAATGTAATTACCCCGATCTACATACAAGGCGAAAGTCTTGCAAAATTCAAAGATGATGGTTTGGGATAAGTACACCATACAACATAAAAGAGCTTATGAAACCTTGAACCGAAAAAAGCAACATCTCAGAGATCGTAAAAAAAAAAATAGGAGGTAATGTCGTTTTACTCGCTGTAGATTTTAGTCAAACATTACCAGTTATTCCACGAGGGAGACCAGCAGATGAACTCAACGCGTGTTTAAAATCCATGCTTCTCCCACGCTCGGTTATATGTCGCGTGTTCTCGGGTAGGTACACCAAAAAATGTATACATTTAAGCATGTAATGGGCAAACAAAAAATGAGGTATACCCGAAGGCACTGCAGTAGTACTTAATCTAACTTTACTTCTTAAATGTTAATGTTTTACTGTTTAATAATTTATACGCTTCTTATATGTTGTTCAAATTCTTTTATCAAAATACCAGTGACAGCGCAATGCACGATAACATGGAGTGAATACACCATACGCATCCGCCCACGGCCGCCCTGGTGTGCGCAGATAGGAGTTGATTCTACAATAAAATAAAATAAACATAAAAAGAGTAATACAATCATCACCCATAAAGCGGATAGCAGACGTGACGTACTATATGTGTACCAGATTTCAAGTCAATAGGTGAAACGGTTTGCGAGCTACAGGTGATTTAAAATCCTGGACAAACACACAAATTGCCACGGTATCAAATTACAGAAGAAGATTTTACTGTTTAATAATTTATATTTATATGAAATGTGCTTCTTATATATTACTTCATATTCTCATATGATAATGATGTTAATGTTTATATTGATTTCTATGTTATTGAAACTGCATGTATGTGTGTACATGTATGTGTATATATATATATATATATATATATATATATATACTAGCAAAATACCCGCGCTTCGCAGCAGAGAAGTAGTGTGTTAAAGAGGTTATGAAAAAAAAGGAAACATTTTAAAAATAACGTAACATGATTGTCAATGTAATTGTGTTCTCATTGTTATAAGTGTTGCTGTCTTTTATATATATATATATTATATATATAATATACACACACACATAAACATTTATATACATATATATATATATATATACATATCTACATATACACATATCTACATATATATACACACATACATAAACACACACATAAGACTTATTGACTGAAACAGGCTTTCACGAAAAAAGTTAGGGCTTTGCTACAGGATACACCCTCCACAAGTTAACCAAGTAAAAATAAAATATAGATTTCTGTTTTATTTAAACCTTTTAAGTTCATATGCATAGCCCCATTTGGCTGTTTAATTTTTTTTTTCTTTCTTCAGTAATATTTAATCTCCTTAAAGAAAAAGAACATATCCATTTTACTTTTTTTGTATCTCTGTAGTAATATTTTAGTGTAAAAGAATAACCAGTATTTAAACCTTTTATGTTACTTTATACATTTATTTTACACAATGTTGAAAAATTAATAAGAAAGCTACATATTTTGGCAGCTGCTGCTTTCATTTTCAATGAAATGAAAAAAGCTCTCCAAGAGAAAACGTCAATGAAGAAGAAACAGTTTGCACTATCTAAAAAGGAGAAACCCTCATTTATAAAAGTTTGCTGCAGATGACTTAACTGAAAATAAATGAATAGTTCCTATGTGTATAATACATATTTATCTATTTGACTTATGCCTTTATTCCACCAACTTACAACATGTGAGGTACAATTTGTTACATTACTTTTGTTTGTTGCAGCACAGGCAGGTGAAGTGACTTCCTCAGGGTCACACAGTGGTGTCAGTACCAGGATTTGAACTGACAAGCTCCGGGTTTACTGAAATATTACTGAAGAAAGAAAAAAAAACGAAAATGGGCAAATAGGGCTATGCATACAAATGTCCATCCATCCATTATCCAACCTGCCATATCCTAAATACAGGAGCCAATAAGTAGATATGTATATATACAGTATATATATTGTAGCAGATAAGCGTGTCGTCCACCTCTCGAACCCTCAGGTACCACTCTTCGGACCAGGTGAAAGTATAATAATAACTCTTTTTATTATAATGTGCACAAAGCACCCTCCACTCCACACTCATATACAATAAACTCTTTCTCAATAATAACAATACTCCTCCTCTCCCAGACACGTTGCCACCCTACCTCCCAGCTCAGCTCAATGTCTGGGCTTACCCAGAGTCCTTTTATAGACCCTGACCCGGAAGTGGCTCCAAGCCAAACCCACAAGTCCGTTTTCCTTCCGGGTCAGGGCAAAGTCCTTTTCTTCATCCCGGGAGCACATCGCTTCTTCCAGTCACGTGACTGGGATGCACTCCCGGGTTATAGGGCACACAAGAGCTTACTAGCCCCCCTACAGCGACTCCTGGCGGCCCCCAGGGTATCCAGCAGGGCTGTGTCAAAACACTACAAAGTCCATGAGGCCCTGCTGGAACTCGGGGCACAAATATGCTGTCCGGAGGGCTCCTCCTAGCGGCCTGGGGGGTGACGACCGGAGTCCATAGCCGGTCGCCTGTCACAGTCCCTCCCCCTTAGCGACGAGCAGTGGGGCGGAGCGTTGATTCCCGCGAGGGACGTCCTCCTCCAGGAGGGCGCGGGATCCGGGCCATGGTTCCGTTGTCTAGACCCCCCGGCGAACCTTGGAGGGACGGTGTATCTGCTGTTCCACCGCTCCCCTGTCCTCCGGGGACAACTACGCCATACGTGGCCCGGTTGCCGGCAGTTGTAGCACCGCCGACGTCCTCCTGGTGGCCTCTCTTCCCGAGACCTGAAGCACCTCGGGAATTCTGTCAGCTCCACCCTGTCCTCCGCCAAGGAGGGGTTAACAGCCGCTTTGCTGCTCTTTGCCCTATCCTTTTCCCTGTTAGGAGACCCGCATTTCTGTGTGGGGATCTCCTGCTTTCTCTGGGGCTTGTGCACAACGTGAGGCTCTCTATGGGAAAGAGAGAGCCTCTTTGCTGTTTGCACGCCCGTTGTCCTATGTAAACTCAGAGGCGGCGTCATTAGTACCGTATCGCTCCGGGTAACAGCACTGTTCAGCTGTCTCGGGACGATCGGTGCTTCCCCCGCCTCATCATTAAGCAACGGCAACCCCCTTATCACGCGGATCGGGCTTTTAACGTCCGCCTTAGTCCCGAGCAGCGTCTGATACCGCTGCTCCGGTTCTAACGGACAATTACCCGACCACTCCGTCATGGTGCCACACTCTATTGTCGGAGACACAGCGCTTTGGCAACCGCAACTTATTAAACGCGGTGCCGATTCACACTGCGTCCCCTTATTATATACGGTACAGAGAGCACCTACCTGCACCGCTGCATTAATCGAGGCCGGGGCTTCACGGCCTAACCGCCGAAGGTACATCATCAGTCCCTTCAACGGCGCTTCGGCTGCAGCTCCCAGCTCCTCCACACGCTCCTTCACCTCCTGTAGTCCCTGGAAGAAAGCGTAAAGGGGCGCGAGACATTTCTCGAGCTCCTGCAAGTTTATTAAGTTATTTGTCTCGGCCGGCAGTAAGGCTATTTCCTTATTTTGGTCACCTGCCGACCGGGAACCAATGAGCACGTCCACTCCTGGCACGTGCTCTGCTGATGAGCGCAAGGGCTCCTGGGAAATGGAGTCTTTAGAGGAACGGGTAGCCTCCTGCGGCTGGCTGCGGTCTGCCTTTTTAATATTGCCGGCAGACACTACAGTCACGTCCCGTCCCTCTTTATTAATTAATGGCGCTGCTTCGCTCGCCGCCCCCTTCCCCTTCCGGGAGCTCAGACGCGTCGGGGAAGACGTGTCCTCACCTAAGGAACCGAGGAGGACTTTCCCATCCCGGCATCCATCGCGCGAGGTCACGTGGACGGTATCGGCGTATGGGCTTCCCCTCTGCGGTTTCCCAGACTGGCTCGCCGTCTTCTTGTCGCGGCCATCTTGCTTGGGTCTGAGGCAGGCATGCTCGCTGTCCGCTTTGTGCAGGCAGGCCTCTGCAAACAGAGAATAAACAGTCTCCGGCGGTTTGAGTGCTCCTCCAGCACTTACCTCGGCCCGTAGACGATCCCGCTCCAACTCCCGGTAATAATCGTCGGGAGTCGCGATTCTACGCGGCTCCGGTTGTCTGTCCGCTCGGGTTTGCTCGGCTTTGAGCCGTGCCTGATCCTCCTCACCGCCTGTTAGGTAAGTCCACAGCGTCTCCATCGGGTCTGGGACCGAAGTCTTCTGGACAACTCCAGCCTTCTTCCCAGTCTTCTTCCCCATACTCGCCTGCTGTAGAGGACGGCTCTCAGCTGCAGCGCTCTTGGTCGCGGGTGGAGTTTTCACCTCCGCGGTTACTAGAGGGACCTTTGTAGGGTTCTCTGCCACAACAAATTTGATTATTGATGCAGATCCTCTGCCTCCAGACGGCCAGAGAATCCTGCCGACTACGCCAGTGTAGCAGTTATGCGTGTCGTCCACCTCTCGAACCCTCAGGTACCACTCTTCGGACCAGGTGAAAGTATAATAATAACTCTTTTTATTATAATGTGCACAAAGCACCCTCCACTCCACACTCATATACAATAAACTCTTTCTCAATAATAACAATACTCCTCCTCTCCCAGACACGTTGCCACCCTACCTCCCAGCTCAGCTCAATGTCTGGGCTTACCCAGAGTCCTTTTATAGACCCTGACCCGGAAGTGGCTCCAAGCCAAACCCACAAGTCCGTTTTCCTTCCGGGTCAGGGCAAAGTCCTTTTCTTCATCCCGGGAGCACATCGCTTCTTCCAGTCACGTGACTGGGATGCACTCCCGGGTTATAGGGCACACAAGAGCTTACTAGCCCCCCTACAGCGACTCCTGGCGGCCCCCAGGGTATCCAGCAGGGCTGTGTCAAAACACTACAAAGTCCATGAGGCCCTGCTGGAACTCGGGGCACAAATATGCTGTCCGGAGGGCTCCTCCTAGCGGCCTGGGGGTGACGACCGGAGTCCATAGCCGGTCGCCTGTCACAATATATATATATATATGTGAATGTATGTATGTATATATCTATGTCTATATATATGTAGATATGTAAATTTGTATATGTATATATATGTTTATGTGGATGTGTATATACGTATGTATATGTAGATATGTGTATATGTAGATATGTATATATATATGTATATGTATATATATGTTTATGTGTGTGTGTGTGCATATTATATATATAAAAGACAGCAACACTCATAACAATGACAACACAATTACATTGACAATCATGTTACGTTATTTTTAAAATGTTTCCTTTTCTTTTTCATAACCTCTTTAACACACTACTTCTCCGCTGCGAAGCGCGGGTATTTTGCTATTTATCTCTTTATATAAAGGAGAGTTGGGATCCGAGAGACTGTGTTTGTGTGTTTGTGGAGGGATGGAGAGTTAAGGCAGGTGTTGCAGTCACGTGATCATCTCCCCTCCCATTCACCTCATTTCATTCAATTCATTTCGCTCGAGCTGAGCTCCGCAGTTGGCGCGGTCTTGCTGTTCTTGATTTGCTTTTCACATGACCAAGTATACGTTGCATGCTCAAGAGTAAGCTCAGCGCACAACTTGGTCATATTACAACCGGAGGGGCGAACTGACAACATGGTATACAAAGAGATCCTTAACAAATAATTATTGGTATAATTTCCCTCAGTTTATTATATAAAATTTTAAAGCAGTACTTCGCCGCTGCGAAGTGCGGGTATTTTGCTCTATATATATGTGTGTGAATGTATGTATGTATATATGTATGTCTATATTTATATCTATATCTATATATATATATATATATATATGTGTAGATATGTAAATTTGTATATGTGTATGTATATATATATATATATATATATATGTATATGTATATATATATATATATATATATATATATATATATATATATAATGTATATATATGTATATATGTATATGTGGATGTGTATATGTATATATATGTATATGTAGATATGTGTATATGTAGATATGTATATATATATATGGTTACATAACCTCTTTAACACACTACTTCTCCGCTGCAAAGCGCGGGTATTTTGCTATATATATATATAAAAGACAGCAACACTTATAACAATGACAACACAATTACATTGACAATCATGTTACGTTATTTTAAAAATGTTTCCTTTTTTTTTCATAACCTCTTTAACACACTACTTCTCCGCTGCGAAGCGTGGGTATTTTGTTAGTATATATATATATATTAGTTAACGATCAACACATTTCTATATGTATTGTAAGCATACAATACAACTGATAATATGTTGCGCTTATTTATCTGGTGTACTGACATTTTTGCGCGTTTAACGGCTGAAATCTAACGTGGTTTGTGCCCTTCAGAATGAAAAGAGTTTGCATTTACCTTTTTAATAAAAGGCGAGCTTTTAAGCCTGAGAAATCACTCCGTAAATGCACACGTTTAATTGCACGTGTGTTAATATGTATGCTTACACAGTATTAAAAGACACTCAACAAGTACACAGTATTAAAAGACAGTCAACAATTAATGTCATTTACCTTCGTTCCCGCGTTTGACTTGTGCTGTAAATCTCTTCCTCGTTTTCAGTTCACGTGATTACGTAGGAGGCGTAATACGTGATGACGCGATACGTGACTCCGCCTCCTCCATTAGAGTATATGGACAAAAAACAGGTTCCAGTTATGACTATTACACGTAGAATTTCGAAATGAAACCTGCCTAACTTTTGTAAGTAAGCTGTAGGGAATGAGCCTGCCAAATTTCAGACTTCTACCTACACGGGAAGTTGGAGAATTAGTGATGAGTGAGTCAGTCAAACAGGTTCCAGTTATGACCATTACGCGTAGAATTTCGAAATAAAACCTGCCTAACTTTTGTAAGTAAGCTGTAAGGAATGAGCCTGCCAAATTTCAGACTTCTACCTACACGGGAAGTTGGAGAATTAGTGATGAGTGAGTCAGTCAGTCAGTCAGTGAGTCAGTGAGGGCTTTGCCTTTTATTAGTATAGATGTATGGGATCTTAATTGTTGAAATACATCAGAAAATAATTCTAAAGAATTTATATGCTGTATATCATAGTAAACTGTGAAACACATTATTAAAATGTAGGGGAAATGGCACCACCAGGATATTGCAAAATTTACGATATCACCTAATCTGAAGTAGGAAAATGTATATGTGATCCAGTGGAGTGGCTTGGTTTAAGCCCACCCAGGGATGCCAAATGAATGTATTTAACTGTGAGGCATTTCTGTTTCGCCCACCCAAGGTAACCAATTAAATGTAGGAAATAGTTTATGTATGTAAGAAAAAGAATTGATTAATTGATGTTAATCAATCTGTTAATTATCAGTTTTGCTGATGGATGGACTCACTTTGATTGGGTATGGTTGAACAACAGTTTAAGGAAGTCTGATTTTAGATTTTTGGTTAGTGATTGTTTAGTCTCTGTTTGAGTGTATTTATTTTCTGGAATATGTGTATTTGTCGTTTGTGTGTTTGTTTAAGAGCTGTAGTACAGTGGGAATTGTAAAGATGGAATCCATTTTGAACCTTGGTGATTGGTAGTGCTCAGAAGCCAAGGCAGGACAGGTGAGTGAGAAAGAAATTTCCTTTTATAAAGGCAACAATTGCCTGGAAATGGGGTCGATCTAAAGAGTACAGCAAGAGTGCTTTGTGTAAACAGAGCTAGCCAACTAAAGAGTAGTTTAGTGGCCCAGCTATCAACTGCCATATAAGAGCTGTAAGTTTACTCTTATGGCGGGAGGCTACAGCAGGGTATACCCACAGGTTACTTAATTTATGTGGACACAGTGTAGTGCTCAATGTGCTTCAAATACAAATTTTGCTTTTTAGAGCTTTCTGGATTTTTTTTTTTCTGAGAGCTGACTGTATTCAAATCTTTGGACAAAGAAGATATAATGGCACTGTCTTAAATACTATCTGTCCAATGAAGTCACCCAACACAAATGTCTGTTGTCACATAATTCCAATAATACATGAAAAAGACCTGACTCTTGCAATTCTCAATTAGGCATGAGTAATGAATGAATGAATGAATAAACAGAAAACATAATATTACAGTTTTCACAGTCCACCCTCCAGATGTAATTACACTGGATCAACACAAGTCACCCTATGTGCTTTGCCACCTTTATAAATGACAAAACAGGAAATGTTACTTATGGCATCTAAAGTAAGATATACTGCCTCCACAATGGATCAATTTCCAACTAGCTTGTGGAATATGTAATTGCAGTAATTGTACGGCCAATCCTGGGCATAATTAATATTCTTTCAAACAAAGTAATTGTTAAGTCTTTGTGAGAAAAAATAGATTTAATAACAATATGTTAAGGATGGCAGAATTATCAACTAATGTAAATTGTACTTTTTCTTTCTAATGATTTAGAGAAAATTGCAGTCTTGTAACTATTATTTTATATAAAAAAAACAATAACAGAAAACAGAAATCAGTAGGCTTTTGCCTCTTAGGTCTTAGTCATTGACTAGCATATCATTGGCTGACCAGTCTGCCAATTTTATGATGCAGAATATCATAAGTTGAGTGTATGTACAATACCAGATGATCATTCCAAAGTGAAAATCGTTAAAATGGTACTTTAGGAAAATGCTAAGTAAAAAAAATATTCAAAATGCAACTAGAGAAAAATCGAAAGGTATGGCTAATTTGATAATGATACTATAGAACATAAGAAGAACATAAGAAATTTGACAAACAAGAGGAGACCATTCAATCCATCAAGCCTGTTTCTGTAGCTAATGGATATGCTGCCCCAATATCTCATCCAGATTCTTCTTAAAAGTTCTCAAGGTTTCTGCTTAAACTACAGTAAGCCCTACATGTCTTGGTAGTTTCCTCCAGAGTTGCACAATCAATTCTTTCTGTAAAGAAGTTCTTTCTGGCTTCAGGTTTATATGCATTTCCTCTTAATTTCCACTGATATCCTTGAGTATGTAATTCACCCTTAAGCCAAAAGAATGTTGGTGGATCTTTTTATAATTTTAAGCCTTATAAGGCTTCTGTTTCAAAAGATTTGAGTAAGGTGAAGCTGTTATGACTTTGGGGCATTGCAGCTAAATGTTTGTCTTCATGGAAATTTAAGAGTCTATTCATTTAGAGTATAACTTGTTTTTGAAAGCGGGGAACCCTTTATATTGAAGTGATGTCTAGAAGCAGAGTTTAATTTAATTTTAAACTGCACAGTAATGAATTAAAGCAGCATCAAAAATGAATGAATGGCAATAGGCATATAAACAAGTTTCTTATAGCAATCTTAGGAAGGTTATTTTGAAATCAAAATTAGGTGTTTTTTGTTTGATATTTAAAGTACTTTGGTGTTTATATTTTCAAATGTCTGCAACACTTTGCACTTACAGATTCGAGCACATTACATAAAAATAAACTGAACTGAACAGAATAGTAATGCTTACAAGGCATGTCCTAAAATTGGAAATCAGATTTCCCTTTAAAGTACTAGTGGCCTGAATCAGCCTCTAATTTCTCATTAAAACTAAAGGATAAAAAGTTATCTTTCAGTTATGCTTCAACTATAATTTATTTGGTTTATGTGTAACTTCTATATTGTTGTTTTTCATGTTTTATGTAATTTCTGTAATATATGATAAGAGTGAAGTTTTTTTGCACTTTGGTTAAATTGTACTTAACAGTACCTTGTTGATTTTGTATTTAGTATGCTTACATTTATTAGAAATTATCATAGTATTAATTAATGATAATAATCCTATTATATGTGGTATATCTTTGTTTTTGTAGATTAATTTGTGGAAGGCACCTTGAGTTGCCCGTGAATTAATGATAAGGTGCTATATAAATAAAGTTATTATTATGTTTGGTTATCATTATTTAGTAATAGCAAAACAGTTGGGAAAACAACAGTTCTTAGAAAGCTGGAAGCAAAACTATTGGTAATAAAAAGCAGAAAGAATTGTAAATACAGTACTATCAAATTAATTCACCATTCAAACTGTTGATTCAGGACATTGCCCGGTTATTTACTAAACACATTGAAAAATGATGATTTTTAACTACAAATGCATATCCACAACAGAGGAAATACTAGGCACACGGCAAGATCCTTCTTCTTTTTCTTCTTCTTCCTGTTCATCTTTTCCCACTTCTATGAGGGGTCAATGTTTTCTAGGTTTTGGCACAATATTTATGACCGAATGCATTTCCTGATGCTAACCCTCCCCATTTATCTGGGCCAAGACCCATTATAACTAAATATGTTATTATCCAGTAAAACCTCTCCATTTATTTAATGTCCAGTTTTAATCAATTAATCATTGTGAACCATTTTCAATCTACAAATTTTCCAGCATTAGTTCCTTCCTTTTAGTCTGATGTCACCGGGATAGGCTATGGCCTCCGTTACCTCAAATAATATTAGGCAGGATTGGCAATGAATGGTTGGGTTGATGTACATTACAAGGATATAAGGATATAAGAACATATGAATAATAAAAGATAATACGTGTAGTAGAGACTAAAAGAAACATTGACACATTTTAAATTCATGTGTTATATATTTTATATATAATTTGCAGAACAGTTCGAGAATCTGAGGCACAAACATTTCAGCCAAGTTATTCATTGTTTGCTTTCTTCAATAATAATATTAACTAATTTGATTTAATAAATAAAGTAATATATTTAAATTTACACAGTTTGCTTTATTTCAGGAGATTTTTTTCAAAAAAGTTTATTTCAATGTCACTAGGTAAACCATTTCTAAACTAGCTAAATAAGAACATTAATATTGTGATGTTGGAAATCAAATGCATTTTTAAAAGGAACAGAAGATATTGAACCTCAGACTACTTAATAACTGATATAATTGCACACACTAATAAAAAAATAAAATCTTGCATTCTGTATAGGCATACTGATTTGCTCTAAATTTCGCTTCATAGAATTCAGTACAAATTATATTCCAATAACAGTTTTATTAGTGAAAAGTCACATTTATTACATTCTAAAAAATAAAAATTTTAAAAGGAGTTTTGGTTGTCTTATAAAAGAAGCATATAATATATTTGTGCCACGTATTTCAGTTTGCACATTTTACAAAGTAATTATTTAATCTGATTTTCATTCACATACTATTATAATTACTTTTATTGATTTAACTGATACCCTTTAAACCAATTCCTTTTTTCTTTATTAAATGAAGATTCTAGTTAGCACATTCAGTGTTTATTTGATAAAAAAGAAATAAGTGTTGAATTTTCAATATAATCACTGCTAAAAGAAATAAAAAAGCATGAAAGTACCCTGAACACAGAATAAATAAAATGACAAACAATCTTTGCTACTCAGGTGCCATTTGTTATTTTTTTTTCTTCAGTTGCACAGTTCTCAGATAACAGTTTGCTTTGTAAAAAGAAGTAATTAACCTAAAGGCCAGTTGTAATGTTTTTATACCAAATTAAATTCCATTTCTATGTAAATGCTAAGCCACAACTCCTGAAAATTGCTTTAGCAGTATTATAGAGTAGTATTTCTATAATACTGTGAAAAATTCACTGGAGCTAACAAAAAAAGAACAGGAAAATCCAAAACAAAGCATTTACCCCATCCTAAAGAATTTAGCATTAATAGCTCATAACATTTTTTCCAATTTAAAACTAGACAATTCTGTCAAAAGCTCATATTAAATTTGATATACTCTGACAAGTCATTCATTATAATTGTGAGAAATTTAACATGTCTCCATTATTGCTACAACAGTAAGTACATTTGATTAGGAAGTAAAAGGTAGTGTTTATGACCTAAGGACACTTATGTCTTCAGAAAAATAAAGAGATTGCATACATACTTTTTTGACAGGTAACAATCACAGTGTTGTTTGATATACCTCTAATTGCTAAGTGAATGTTCCCAGATTACAGATTTTCCTTAAGAATATGAAGAGTTTTCCTTAGTACTCAATACTTTTTAAAAATAATATATCTCCAGTATTGTCGTTATATGAAAACTAAAGCAGAATAGGTTTTGAATTAAGAAAACTTCAATTATTTTAAATATAGCACTGTGCAAACACTTTAGGGGCATGTTAACTAATTCTATAAAACAATAATGCCTTCAAAAATAATAAAATAAAAACTTTGTAAACATCATAAAATGTATTATAAAGATTACTAAAGAGAAATAAACTAAAATTAATATTTGGTTTGGCCACTGTCTACATTTAAATTTCAGTTCTCTTGGGTCCACTGTTGTGCAGTTTTGTTCGAAATTGCTGGTTAGTTTATTCCAAGCATCATGGAGAACATACCCAGGTTCTTTTGTAGCCTTTGGCTGTCTTGTTTGCTTCTGTCTGCCCAGGTAGTCCCGGAGAGCCTTGATTATGCTGAGATTAGGGATCTGTGGATAGTTTTTTATGATCTTGGCTGTGTATTTTGGGAATGAAATAGACCCTCCTAGAGATAATCTACTCTGGTCCCTTAATGGAGCCCTTTCTTAGATAATCTACAATAGTTATTTACCAAAAATTAACCTAGTCAATCCCAGACTTTCACATTGGAGCAGTATTATTGGATTTTTACTTGCTATCTATCCAGTCCTCCAGTGGCACTACTTGGTGTCCAGTGGCACTACTTGGTGTAACTCACTGAGGTGAACTTCCACCATGGCCAGATGTGGTTCAAAGTCACCTCACCGAAGTGCTCAGTTTAATGAATCAATGGCCCAAATCTCCTAACTTGGAGTGGTCTAGTGGTTTCTGTGTGATCAGAGCTGATTGTAGTTCTGGACTTTTTATACTTCAAAGAGGCTTCCGTTTAAAGTATCTCTTCTCTGTAGCTCTGAGTTTCCATGGCTGAGCACATGGTTTCTGGTCCTCAACAATACCAGTTTCCTTCTTCTTCTTCAAAAGAGCTGGGACAGCATATCTTGAAGCCCCTGTTTGCCATGAATTTTCTACATGGAGAGCTCTGCTGTGACATCTGTGACTCCCTCACATTTTAGTTAGGATTTCTTTGCCTTGGACGATCCATGCTTATTAACTGAAACAGAAATGAACCAATCAAACCGAAGGAATCCTATCCACCCACTATTTAATTAATCATGACCACCTGTTTTGTTTCCTCAAGCAACTATAAACAGAATATTTCAATAAAGTAAATTTCTCAGTAACATTTCATTTTTTGGAATATTATTGGAATGAAATTTGGAATTTATTTTTTTTCTACTGACAATTTAATATCTAAGAATGACTGTCTATGACAGGCATGTCCAAAGTCCGGCTCGGGAGCTAATTGCGACCCATGTTCAAATTTCCACCAGCACGCAGCCTCTGTCATAAAATCAATAATATGCGGCCCGCCAGCACTGTTGACCACAGTATAAAGTACACGTGTACAAAAAAGCTATTTTATATTTCACCAGAAGATTTTTTCCTCTCCTTTCTCCGTGGACCCTGATGACACTCCAGACCACCTGCAGCTGGAGCTCATTGAGCTGCAGTGTGACGCAGAGTGTCGCAGTCGGCACCAACAGCTCCCTCTTGTCAACTTTTACCGCCAGCTGGATAAAGGCAGGTTCCAAGAGATTCGAACATTTGCTAAGAAAATGCTGAGCTTGTTTGGTTCGACATACTTGTGCGAGAAGACATTCTCAGTTTTGAACATTAACAAGGTCCGTGTGAGGACGAGACTAAGTGACTCTCCCCTGCGTGACATCTTGCGCACCACTGTTTTTTAGCCAGATCTGGCCTATTTACTGCAGTCAAGATCTCAGTATCAGCCTTCACATTAGTGCAGGCAAGTTATTTGTTTAGTCTTCTGAGGTGAATAAATTCTAAAATCTCAGTTAATTGATTTTTTTTGTGATGATTAAAACCACAGTTTTGAATATGTACTGAGTCTTTTCAATCCGTGTATCATTTGTTCTTTTGTTTTTCATTTGACAATCAAACCGGGTCTCATAAACCCGACAAATTTAATATTAAAATCAAATTCGGTCCGGCAGCCTGTTTTTCCATTTCGTATTTTTGATCCAAGTCTAAAATTGACATAATGAAAAACATGGCCTTTTTCATTTTTGATATCCGATTCAAAATCAAATAACATATTTTCGTGTTTTGATTTTTGATGGTCAATTGAAAAACGAAAGAAAGAGTGATACACGGATTCATATGGGTCCGTGTACTTTTTGGTATTTGAAATTTCATTTTAGAAACAAAAACGAAAATACGAAAAATGAAAGGAATTTTCAGATTTTGATTTTTGATTAAAGAATAAAATAAGGGAAAATAAGGTATTTTTTTAATTCAGAGGTAACAAATAGCAGTCATAAACTTAAAATTACACATAATTTTCTGGATTTATTTGTGATTCAAATAATGAAAGTGTTATAGCTCAAAAACAATAAAACAGACACATTTTCGTTGTCTGAAACTGGAGGTACTTCTTCTTTTGCGCGATTTTTGACAACACGTGCAAACAGTCCTCCTCCTCACAACACATCGACCGACGGCCTTGAACTTACACTGCATGGCATCTGCAGAGGATGGACCGTTACATTGTTTTTCAGAACAGTAAAAGAGTGATACTCCGGGACGAGGACATGACTGCAGAAAAACTGAGTCGCATCTTTCAGGTAAAAATACAAGCTTTGCAAACTTTGCTTCATTGATGTAGCAGTTCTTTTAAGAAAGTTATTGTTATTACTTACTGCGAAACAGCTAACATTTGGTGATTTCATTTACTAACACCAAGTCTGGCAATTTTTATAGTGCTAGCATTTTGAATGTGTGTAAATGTGTGAATGGTCGCTCATTGACAAGTGTGACACATGTTAAGAAAACTTTATGTAAATCACGTTGCTCTCTTAACGTGTTACACTTTGCGCACTGTTAATACTCGAAACGTTTACTAGCTATAGTAGCCGGTAAAAGTCAATGAGCAACCATTCAAAATGCTAGCACTATAAAAATTGCCAGACTTAGTTTTAGTAAATGAAATCACCAAATGGTGGCTGTTTCACAGTAAGTAACAACAATAACGTTCATATAAGAACTGCTACATCAATGAAGCAGAGTTTGCAAAGCTTGTATTTTTACCGGAAAGATGCGACTCAGTTTTTCTGCAGTCATGTCCTCGTCCCGGAGTGTCACTCTTTCAGTGTTCCGAAAAACAACGTAATGGTCCATCCTCTGGTGATACCAGTGTAACTTCAAGGCCGTTGGTCGATGTGTTGTGAGGAGGAGGACTGTTCGCACGTGTTGTCAAAAATCGCACAAAAGAAGAAGTACCTCCAGTTTCAGACAACGAAAATGTGTCTGTTTTATTGTTATTGAGCTATAACACTTTCATTATTTGAATCACAAATAAATCCAGAAAATTATGTGTAATTTTAAGTTTATGACTGCTATCTGTTACCACTGAATTAAAAAAATACCTTACTTTCCCTTATTTTATTCTTTAATCAAAAATCAAAATCTGAAAATTCCTTTCATTTTTCGTATTTTCATTTTTGCTTCTAAAATGAAATTTTAAATACCAAAAAGTACATGGACCCATATGGCCCTCAATCTTTTGTACTTCTAAATAAGATAACTGTTAGTGTTATTTTCCTGTTCACATGTTTTGAATTTAGAAGTTTACAGTGAGCATTTAATATTGACTAATACAGTATGTAATGTTTCAAATGAACCTAGATATGTTTAATCTTCCCAAAAGTTTTTTTTTTCCAGACAGACTTTTTCTTCATTTTATGTGGTCTTCAAATATGAAAGGCAGAGTGATTTTGATAAAAAAAACTTGTTTATATTTATTTGTGTTCTGTGTGAAGAAAAGTATGCCATTTGCAATAAAAATTTCATAAAATAGTTCATTTGCATTTAATGTTAATGGTTCAAAGAATGTCAGGCTGAATGGTCGGCCCCCACACATTTTCACCTCACCAAATCTGGCCTTCTTTGCAAAAAGTTTGGACACCATTGGTCTAAGACAAAATGGATGAAAACAATCTAGGACGTCAGACCTTTACACAGTACTGATAGACATCTGATATCTACAATTCTTTGGTATTTAGTTGAAACAGCATTATTTTGGGTCTGTATCAGAATTCAGTTTTAGTAAAAACTAGCATTTGATATAAGAAGTATACAAAAATCAGAAAAATAGGTACAGCCATACAAAACAAAGTAAAGTTGACTACCTTTAGCAAATAACCCTAAATAATACAAAAAAACATAATGTCTTAAACTATGTTTAAATAACAGGACTCCTACTGAATCTAGATAGATGTTCCTAATAGAAACATATCTGAAGCAAAACAACAAAATAATCTCTCGGCTCTTCTCTGTACTACTTTGTTTTTATTTTTTAAATTTAATTATTTGTTTTGTTTAATTGACAATCTGCTATTATTTCTTGGTAACCAAAATAGCAACAACATTGTGTTAGTTTCCCCTTTCACATGGTAAAGTTAACACATTGAGAGTGACAATGGTAGACTTTATTAAAGTTTGCACTGTAATGTCATGAAAAGGTACACACAGAGGCAAGTGTAATATAAGATCATGGTATAGCAATGTATTAACGCTGCCATAAATTACTATCATTAGTAGTAGGCTAAACAGGCAAAAAGAAACAACATACAAGACAAAAAAAATCAACATAAATAAACATGATAATCTGAAAATATTACAAGTTGACTTAGTAAAAATAACATTTAAGGCAGAAATTAGTGATTCCTGCACTAAAATTAGCATATATATAAATTAGCATTCATTCACTGACTTAGTTATGTATAAATAATATTTAAAACATTTTAAGGTAGAACTGTGTCTTGAAACCCTTCCTGTACGTACGTGAAACTTAGAAATCACATACAGGTTATTTTAGCCATGTTTATGTCATGAATGAGCAGGATATAAAGTATACATAAATATTGTATTTACAAGACATCGTGAAAGCTTGCTGTCAGTTTTCAGGGTCTATGAATGTAAATGCATGTGCTATTTTTAGTATCTACTTTGATTTTGTTTTGAGTTTAAAATTTATTTATATTTCTTTCTGCATTAGGCATCACATTTTGATGATGCCATCTGGAATGCATGATATAGCAGGCTCCATCTTATTAAAAATTTGCAGAGGAAACAGAGGACTCTTGACTGAGCACAGATGATGCCTGTCAGAGCAACTTAAGGGTGGATCCCTCATCAGTTGTGGAAAAGAAGAGGTTGACATCTTTGTCAGGATATTGGAGGGTTTTTGGTTTCTTTTTCTGCACTTTCTACTACTTTAATGCCTTTTTTTGTATTTAATTGATGACATAAACAGTGTGCATAATGACGCATATCCAGTACTACACACTAGCAACATGCATGTTGGCAATGGTATGGAAAATACTATTAAAATAAAAACAGGCTTCAAGGAAATTTATATCAGTGATGCTTTTATATATGCAAAAGGAAATAAAGAGTAATAATTTTGGTTTGGATTTCAATAATAGTACTGGAAAAACAGTTTTGAGAATTTTTCTCTTTGTATTATTTGATTTTCCAGCTAAATTGAGCCACCTGTGTGGTTTTGTTGGTGGGTTACCAAATAAATGTACATTTGTGTCTTTTGTTTTCTTAAGTATTTTATCAGTTTAGTCAATACTTGTCCAGTCTCTATTGCTGAGACTTTTCATAGTCTCTTGTCAGTTTCAAATTGTGATGTTTTCATGTATGAATGTGTGTGTGTGTGTGTGTGTGTGTGCATGAGAGAGGCAGAGACAGATTTGATTTCATTCAAGTGGTTACCGGAATATAAAATAAACACTTTCACAAAGGTATAATGAAACAAGTGTGCTTTTACTCATGAATAAAACTGAAAAACAATAAATTCAAGTGACAAGATACCCAGAAGACATGATTTACCAGCATTTGTGTGTCTGTTTATATTCCTTCAATGATGTCTTTTACAAGTAGCAAAACTTTACACCAGCTGTTACAGACTGAAATCAAATGCTTCTATTTTTGGGCCATTACATCATCAGCATGACCCTGCCAGATCTAAACACTAGCGTGGCGAATTGTTCGCGTCCTAAAATGACTATACTGTAGCTGCAGGTGGAAGTCCCATGTTACTTTATGGTGCCAAGCAGAGTTATGTTGCTGTGCAGTAGTCTATTAGTCAAAAGAAGAAGCTGTCTGTTGTTATGGTCCTGCCTTTGTCCAGTCTGATAGCGGTCATGGGACATTGTATCTTTGATTGCCAGTACAACAAATAGTTCTGAGCAGGTATCAGCCACAGCACCCACTGTGATCATCACTGCTCTTGTGAAAAGAATGGAGAAAAATGCCATCAACTCAGAGAGTGAAAGGCAAGTTCATTTTACCACGTGAACGTCACTGAGAAAATTAAACTGTATAATAAAATAAGAAACGCTAACTTTTACAGGTACCCAAAGTTTGCACTGGGTGTTACAGACTGAAATCAAATCTATGTTTTTATTATATTATAGTAATAATAATAATAGCAGCTCACTACTCAAAACGCCATGCTCCTGGTCTCGAACCCGAGCCATTTGGGTTATAAGGCAGCGGTACTTACCTCTACACCATTCAAGAACACGTATAAACTCCCTGTCGATTGACATTTGAGCTTGGGTTTTTAACTCTGATACCAATATGTAAATCAAATGCGTTTTTTTCTTTGGTTATATTCTTGTATAAAAGTGCATATGTTTATTTGATATTTGGACTAAAGTCTTCACACATTATACACATCACGTTATTGTTAGTATAACATGGGAAAAGTTTCTGCTTCAGATATGTGTTCAGCATTTCTTGCTTCGCAATTATTTCCTTTCATCCAACACTTACCCAGATCTTTGTAGACATGAAACACACATGAAATGCATGTATTCCAAATAACAATATACTGTATTATTTACCCTATACAACTCCAGGAACCTCATAGATATGTAGATAAGGAGTGATGGCTTGAGCTGGGAGAACGTTTTGCCCGAATTGAGCTTCGTCAAGGCGGGAGATGGGACAGCAGGCTGCTTGTGTTGCTCGACACATTTACAAAACAAAGGATGCTGATGGAGCTGTGTGAAGGGATTTAAGATGGGCTGGGAATGCAAGTTTTTTCGTGGGCTTCATGGATTCTAGTGTTAAACAGAATATTCAAGATAGTCATGGTCACCTCCAGTTTGCATATCTTCCTAACACGTCCACAAAGCTGACATATTCTTTGCACTTTATATCATCCCTGCACATATAGATAACAAAAGAGGCTGTGCTAGAGTTCTGTTTACATATTACAGGTCACTGTTGTACTATTAGATCTGAGCACTAAACTCCTTAACACTAGAATTACCAAAGCCTACGAAAAAAATCGCAAATCCGGCCCAACTTAAATCCCTTCGCACCTCTCTGTCAGCGTCTTTTGTCTTGTAAATGTGCCAATCAAGACAAGCAGCAAGCAGCCTACTATTCCATCCCCCCACCACCGCAGAATGGGCACAAAGTTCTCCCAGTTCCAGCCTTGATTATCTGGGAGTGAAGTGCTAGAGTTTTAGAAAGGAAATAATAGATTATTAGTTAATATTGCATTTCTGCCAATAGATTTGAGGAGACATGCAATTAATTTTATTGTTCTATTTACATTTTATACACATAACAATAAATTTAACTTGATGTGGTTTTTAGTGTTACTTTATATGATAACATTTAAATTCAGGATACATTGTGAATTTGGTTTCAGAATTGGAAGGCTGTAGGTTTAGCCAAAATAAAAAAAGATTAATATTTGTTTTCACGCTGTGTCATTGTGTCATTGGATTGATGCAGGTTTTCGATACATATGTATATGTCTTTCTGTTTCTTCTTTTATTTTGCAGGTTCAATTTTATGCCATTAGGTGCAGTTTTTATAGGACTGCTTATGTTCATGTTATGAATCTTGAAAATATGGGGAACAAAAATACTCCCAAGACTGAATTTCTGCCTAGTCACTGAACTGGTTAGCATACACTTGAAAAACTTTCTTATGCTTTTATAAATTACTGTAATAATTGTTAATAATTTGTGAAAATTATAGAATAACTGTCGTAGAACTTAACAGTCATTTGTGTAGTTTATTTGTGTTTTGTCCTCATGATTCATATACTTTTCAGTAACTTTATCAGTGGAGGATGTGCTAGTCCAAATAATGGATTTAAAAGAAACTGGTTTTAAGTTACGTTTAAGACGTAAATCAATAAAAAAATAAAAACTGTTTTGGGCTTCAGTCATTTGTATTTTTATTATTGTATGGAACTTTAATTAAACACAGTAGTATGGTTATTATTTGATTAATTAAAACTCAATTTATCTTTGTAAAATGAAGTTACCATGAAACAATGAACCTATTTGTGTTTGCACAATTTTACAAATATACTCAGTTCAAAATTCTAAGACAAATTTAATTTACCTGACATCTTTGATGAACTGCTAATTTTTTTGTATCTTTATGGAATTGTGAAATTCAAAACAAATACACACCTCTAGTCCATGTAAAATGTATACCTAAATGTGAATATTTACTCATTTCATAATTCGTTTAAACAAACAGACTACAAATACAATATCAGATAGGTTATACAAATTCAAAGAGTAAAACAGCAATAGTCTTACATTTATTAAACTCTTATGCAATATTAAGCAAATATCACAAGTCTCTCAGAAATCAGTGGTCTTCACCTAGATTCCCACAAGATATTCCCAATCTCCTGAACATCCCTACCAGAAAACTTCAAGGTGAACAACGACCCTGATAGCAGCAGTTCCTAGAAATGTCTCTATAAAGGCCCCTTGTTCCCTTTACTGTACATATGCCACTCATCCAAATCTACCTTAAATAAGTTCCGCAATGGTGGGATGTCTGAGAAAGGTTCATATGATTGGCCTTGTGGTGGGGTTTACAGCTTTGCCTAGGGAAGCAAAAATGCTAGAGCTGAGCCTGGGGTAAACCAATGAAACATTAAAAACTAGGACAGAAATGAAAACAAAACAGAAGAAAAAAAAAACGAGAATGAAAAATCCTTTATTTAACACGCTAAAATGGAAATCTAAAAGCAAATACTATCGACAAAAGAAATGCATCAAGGCCAGCATTATTCTAGAAATTTACTTTGTAAATATTTCTGATTCAGAAACACTAAATACAGTCCTAAACAGGTCTTTAATGAAACTATAAAGCCAAAACTTCAATGTCCAAATTAAAACAAAGCTTCAAGGAGGTTAAAAAAAAACTCAAGGGACAAACTCAGGGAGATGGTGGGCCATAAAGGCAAATGTCACAGCTGTGGTGAGCAGCTGCAACTACTGCTAGTCCTTTCATGTTCCCAAGGTGACTGTACTTCTTATTGCCAGCACACCTGGAGATGTGGAGAACTAGAAGCCCTGCCCTGTTACTAATTAAACTAAAAACAAGATAGAGCCAAAAAAGGAAAAACAAAAAAACTGAGTAAGAGGTGGGGACAACACCAAACCGTGACATCAGCAAAATTTCAAAATAAAGCATAAAATTTTAATGAGAAAAAAGAGAAACATTCAGGGTCTAGAAGGGAGAAAAGATCCAAAAATGTAACATTAATAAAGAAAAGGAAAGAATAAGATCAACTGACAGATATCTAAAGCACAAATCTAGTGAGAGGAAAAAACAAAGCTTTTGGAGTGCTCTGTGCATACCAAAACAAGAAAAACTTGATTTAGTTGTGATATCCTCATTTTGATGTTGTTGTTCTTCACTAGATAGAATTATGACTACAAATTTGCATTGTGTATAGATCACTGAAACTCACTTTTTAATTAATGATCTCATCAAAAAAGCAGATTATCAGTGTACTGACAGTCAAACAATTTGTAGCAATTACAAAATAAGGACTAGGGTATACTTGACGCTATGCGACTCATATGCTTGTGGACTATACTTGTGAGTCCTTTAAATGTATTGCATCATTGCGATGGGGAATATGCGATACTTGTATTGCATATGTGAGAAATGGATGAAGAAAAGGATCATGAATACTTTTGTATGTCACCATTAAAATTTGATAATTTGCTTCATTGCATCAAACCATTCATCAAACATGAAGCATGCACATTGATCTTGTTGGAGCAGTAATGCGGCTTGTCGTCACACTGCGTTACCTTACCAAAGTCATCAGTCTCCAAGATTTAGCAGCCAGCTACAAGCTTATCCAAGCAACAATTTTCAACATTGTGGCTGAGGTCTGCCAAGCCAGATGCCAATGCCAAGCCAATGCCATTAAGGAGGACTTTGTGGCTTTCCATGATACAAAGCAGTGGGAGAACATAAAAAGTGATTTCTGGTGTTTGTGGAAGCAACCAAACTGCCTAGGAGCAATAGACGGAAAACATGAGAGTATATGCACCATACGACATTGGGAGTGTATTTTTTAATTACAAAGGACACTTTAGCTTCACCCTAAAGGGCGTGTGCAATGCCAGATACAGATTCACTGTTGTAGATATAGGAGCATACGGCCATGACAGTGATGCAAGAGTATTTGTGAGAAGCCAATTTGGATCACAACTTACTCAAGGGAATGTGTCCCTGTTCCCTCTATCTTCACTGCTTGGCAGTGAAGTCATTAGCCCCCATGTGTTCGTAGTTGATGAGGCATTCTCCTTGAAGATGAAACTGATGCAGCACTATTTAGGTTAGTTTGAACAATTCTCTCTCTCACATACGCATACATAAAAATAATTAGTTTTTTTTGTATATGTGTTTATCTTTTTAAGTGAAATATGCAGTAGTTTAATCGTGATATTGTTTCATGTTTTATTAACAGTAACCAATCACACTCCTGAGCAACTTATTTACAACTATCTGCAATTCGGAGCCACATGGTATGTAGGGAATTCTTTTGGAATTCTTGCTGCTAGGTGGATAAATTTTGGAAAGGCCATGGTGTGTTCAGTTGACAAAGCACAAGACATCACCAAAGCTTGCATCACTCTACACAACTACCTCTGTGCTATTGACAGTATGGAGCATGATGGGGCACAATGTGTGTCCAGTAACCTGGTGGATGACAAGGAGAGTTAAGATTCATGGTTGAAGGGGGAGATTCCAACTTAATAAATCCAAGATACCTCACTGCCAGCCAGGCTACAAGGACTGGCACTCTTGTCCATGACTGTCTCAAGCAATATTTTCAGACTATTGCAGGTAAAGTGCCCTTCCAGAAAGCTCTGCTATAATGAAGCACAATCAATTAAGTCTATGTTTAATGCTCCTTCTCATCATTAGTCCCTCAAACTTTTAGAATGTAAAGAATTAACAAGATTTTAAGAGACTGTAATGTAAATCAAGATACTTGACATTTAATGAAGGAATACATTATTTTTGTTGCAGCAATGCCGAACAGTTCTGTAAAACCTTACTCTCACACAGAAATGTATTGTTTTATATGCAAAACTTTTAATAAACATACATAATATTTAAGGGTGTGTTTGACATGCAAACAACATATGTAAACAAGCTGAACCCAGTTTAGTGTGTTTATGTAAACATAAACATATAAACCTCTATATACAAAAAATAAATACAAACATATATACATTTAGCATCTTTAACAATGAAAAATATTAGTGCAAAACTTTACTGGTTTTGTAAACCTACTCATGTGAAAGCATGAGTTGCTTTATCTCCTTAATCAGTCTTTGCATCTGGTTCTGCAAGCTGCAGAAGGGACTGTACTAGGTACAGTACAGTCTCGATTATCTGAGGTAATGTGGGCTGAGGCTACCTGGGATATTCAAAAACTTGGATAATACGGAAGGCTAATGTGTGAACATAAATTATGACAAAAGTAAGATATTTCCATGCTTTGCCACTGTATGACATACATATAATTACATATATTTAAACAACATCAAAAATAATGCATACTTTCATAAACAAAATATTTTCCTTTCATTAACAAAATATTTGTCTTTTGTCTATTTGCAGTCCCAACTTGTTTTCCCCAATATCCTATAGGCAGCAACATAATATCCGCAGGCACGGTATCCTTCTACAGTTTAAACAAGTAAATTAAAAACCTGATAAACAACCAAAAAATAATTACACTAGATTTACAGTATATCTGGTTTAAGATTGTGGTGATCTAACTTCTTCTAAACTTTTCCAAAAAAGTCTCTGTCATTTGTTTAGCTGCTTTTCCTCACTTCTTTGCCGCTACATTCCGTAGGCACCTCAGTAACATAAGTTCAGCAGACGTGGTATCTTCCTGTTGTTCGACATACTGGAGAGCTGTCTCGATAGCATGTAGACATTCCATATGTGCTATATTTTCTACAATTTCTGTACACTCTTCATCCTCCCCATCATCACTTTCATCTTTTCCTTCATTCAATAATTTCACTATCATTTATCCACTCTTCAATATCATTTGTAGTGAGTGCCTCCGAAACGGGAAATGTTTTGGCTAATTCAAAAAGCGTTTCTTTAGCTGTTCCACCTTCATTCATTATCTCCTTCTGCCTGGTTTCATTTTGGGAGCACAATATATTATTCCAGCATTTATTCAGAGTGGATGGTTTTACATCATCCCATGCTTACATTAACCAGTAAATAACAACTTTTATGTAACACTTTTGCCATTCTCAAGGTCTTTAAGGAGATTTTTTAAAAGTTGCTGTCTGTAGTTTTGTTTTAAAGTCTTAAGTACACCTTTATGTAGGGGCTGAATAAGTGAAGTGACATTAGGAGGCAAAAAAAGAGGCCTGCTGTCACCAAAAACTAGTTCGCTTTGGTCTGGGTGGGATGGAGCATTGTCTAGTATTAAAAGTGTTTTATGTGGAAGCTCTTTCTCTTTCAAAGAATTTATTACGTTGGGAAAAAAGTCTTCATAAAACCATTTTTGAACAACATTGAATGCAAAAATGTGCTTCTTTTATTTCTATAGTTAACTGACAGACTATTTAAATTTACATTTTTTAAGGATCTGGGTTTCTTTTATTTTCCTATGAGAGTTAATTTAAGTTTATGCCTACCTGGTGCATTTGAACAGGCCAATACCGTTACTCTCTTCTTGCTTTGCTTGTACCCAGGCGCTGATTTTTCTTCTCTCAATGCTGATGTTTTGGTTGGAAACTTTTATAATTTATACCTGTGTCATCACAGTTGTAAATTTGATTGAAACTTAAATCTTCTTCCTCTTTAATCTTCGCCACTTTAGCAGTAAACCCTTCCATTTCTTCAGTACAAGCTGACAATTGCTCTTCAGTAATGTTTAACATCTAACTTCAAACCTTTTTTTCCCAAAGGTCCAACCAACCAACCAACTAGCTGTGAATTCTTCTTCCCCTTCTTTGAAATGCTTATGAAATTCTAAAGCCTTACTTTGTAATATCGGTCCAGAAATTGGGCTGCCTTTTCCTCTCATCTAACTAAACCACAAAAACAGAGCTTATGTGCTTTTTTCAAATTCTCCTTTCTTCACTATTTTTCTTTCCATATTTTCACATCTTACCGAAGCCCTTTCTAAACACCATTTTTCAATTTCCCCTCTCTTTCTCTTCTAGTCACCTACTGTCACTTCACCAACACTTAAGTCACTACCCACATTTTTTTTATTGTTTTTCCCTTATCCAAGTGCTTACTCGCATCCCACTTCACCTCTAAGGGCAAAAGAACATGCTTTCACTTCCCATTCATGATAACTTTTACTTTGCGGCTTAATAACTTTAAAACTTTAATGAAATAAAAAAAAATCACACGAAAAAATACAATGTACACAAAACTGCAGATATTTCCAGCAATAAGCAGCATCAAGTGCATGACCAAGAAAAACAGACACTTTGTATGAAATGACCTGGCCGCGCAAAGAATTTTAGGCAGTTACGGATTAATCCGATCCTTGTGTAAAAGGTAATCAGTTTGTGACATTGTAAGGATAATATTGTGCTGTGAATCCCTGTGGATATGAAGATCAAATCCATTGCTGAATTCCAACTTTCGTTTGCATGAGTTGAACTGGCTTGGTACAGCCATAACATAAGTATATGTACCTCGTATAATACAGAACCTTGGTTAATCGAGACTGTACTGTAATTACATAATGCACTATACATGTTTTTGGATGGCTAACCTTCATCTTGCAGTTTTGACAAAGTCTAGAGAAGAACAATATCAACAGTGTCACCTTGTCTCGCTTTCTTTTCTTTGATGGTTCTGAAGGTGTTGTTGTTGAAGATCAACTACACTCTGAACAACTTGGTTAAGGGAGCTACGTTGTGGGTTGAAGACACATATGTTTAATTTTATCCCAGAATTTCTTGGTTGCTTGTCTGTAACCACAATGAAACCACAATGAAAAATTCCATTTATTTCTATGAACAAACTGTAATGACTGAGCAAAAAAATATTTGGAGGCAATATACACAACGTTTATGTGTAAATAATAAGATTAATAATACATAAAGAAACCAGAGTAAAAATGTTAAATATGATGCTTTAGCACTTACCACAGTATTGAAGTTTGTGTCAGTTGGACAATTTGTTACAAAGTTATGCAGCCATGCAAGATGCTTAACAGTTTCAGGACAAAACACTGCTTCTTTTCTCACACACGTTCCTCTTTGCAGACATATTTGCATGTTTCCATATCCATTTTCAAAGTGCTGGCCATTTGATGCCAGCTGTTCTGACATATGTTTGTCACTGTGCAGAATGGTCTCACATCATAAAGATGATGATAATTTCCAACCTGCTCTGTCAGCCATTCCTCAAAGTGTTCAGCCATCAACAATGATGCTGACATCACATACTAAAATTTGAACACTCTGGGCACCCAGATTTTTGCTGGTACTGCAACTTGCACGCACGTTGCATTAATTTCTAACAACGTACTCAGAGGACATGTCAGAAGTGCACTGGAAATACGTGGCAGCCATTATGTGTGTGCAGAAGTGTTCCGAGCATCATGTATATTCCAGCTCAAATACTGTATAATTGCTGGCAGAACTGCATTCAAACCTCTGTGGAAATTTGGGTGGTATGGAATTCAAGGTGATCTGTGTGATAGTGAAGAAGAGGGTAAAAGACAATTGGATTGGGACTGATTTATCACTCCTGTATATACCTGTACAATTCTCAATTCATATACTCATGAGTCATTTTAATAAGTCATAAACATCTACATACTAAATGGCTTCGGAGAGTAATCAATGTAGTTATGGAATACTATAGTTATGAACTGGCTTATCACATTATAGAGTTTAACAATATGGCAGAGCATTTCTTTGCCAGATACAACAAACACATTCCCCTACACTTTCTTAAGCTAATTTAGACATTGGCATTGGAATCAAATTGGTCCCTGCAACCCTGATTGGTGTTAATTATTATGCAACTCTTAAGCCCTTAACTTAGTAACAAAAATGCAAATATGTCAAAGTTGTCTAAAGTTATAAAATTAACAATATACAGAAAGGCTGTGCTGTTAATTTGTTCAGTGCTTACAAAAATAAAATATCTTAATATTAAAAGTCCATTGCTTATATTTCTTTTGTTTTTGCAATTGATGTGCAGGCAGGTGAAGTGAATTGCTCATTATCCCACAATGTCAATAGTGGGATCTGAACCTGCAACCTCAGGGTTTTAAGTCCAAAGCATTAACCACTATGCCACATTACTTGTTTTCCTGAAAGATTAATACTACCTGTCTTGCAAGTGACTAAAGTTGATGCCTATATAAAACAAAGCTTTCAGAGTGCTCTGTACAAAATTATGCAAGATCATACCCATAAGTAAAACATGGCAGTCCCAAGCTTGAAAACTCCTGGCATAGATCACAGTACTTTTATAAATCACCTTGCACATTGGGTGGATCTCTGTAGTAGTGTCTTATATTGTTTTCAGTTTCAGTCTTATTTAACAGGTAGCCAATTCGATCTTAGTTGAGGTGACTATAGTTCAGAGATCCATGATACTGCATATGGTATACCACAAAGATCAATTCTAGGCCTGCTGTTATTTTCAATCTACACAGATGACATACAGCTTTACTTAGCTATAGCATCTGATGATCCTGAAGCTCTGGGCTGTGTGAGCTAATGTCTTACTTGTATTTCATTGTATCGATGAGTAGCAATTTTCTGAAACTAAATAAGGAAAAAACAGACTTTTTGGTTGTTGGCAAAATTGGAAATAATAATGTGTGTTTTAGAGAAAAACTTGATGCCTTAGCATTAAAAGTCAAGGCGGATGTAAACAATTTAGGTGTACTCATGGACTCTGACCTGGGGGGTATTTTCCGTACGTCGCTTAAATCATCTGAGATCAGGTGCCTCATCTTGGATAAGTTAATGCCGGTGACACTCATCCGGGATAGGTCCGTTTTTCAAACGCAGCCGTGTAGTAGATTAGTCTAGCTGGATCTAATCATCTGAGATGAATGCGCGCGCCCATGCTGATTGAAAGGCCCATATATATTGAGTCTAGAAAACATGATCAGCAAGTCTTTGATAGGCTGTAACAAAATGACGAAAGAATGGGCTCATTTTTTTTTCACACACGCGGTGCAAGACCTTTTATTCAAAGGACATGAAGAATTTCAAGATTTAATATGCACAAGCGGTAACACTGCAAAAGCAACCCAGACCAGAAAAGACGGCTGGCAAAAAGTGGCCGACAAATTAAATGCTAAGTAGTGTGCATTGTACTTACTGAATGCAGCGTTTCATTTCCTATGTGTCAGATTAATCATTATTTAATATGTCATAATTCCGGATCAAACGTAAGCACAAGGAGAACATGGGAACAGGTTAAAGTGAAGTACAAAAATATATTTCTAACTGGTAAATATTGGTATATAACTGTTGACATAAATAGTCATATATAATATAAAAAACATTAATTTAAAGCTAATAAGAAGGCAGACAAGCAAAAAACAGCTGGAGATCCACGCGGTCCAGACCTAACCCCTGCAGAAGAGTTGGCTCTCCAGCAAAATGCCCATCGCCCCTGTTTCTGAGGGCATTCCAGGGGGAAGCTCCTTCTCAGAACCAGTGGCAGGATGCAGTGGTCACTTCATTTCAGGTAAAGGATAGTCATTGCATATATTTGTCATCGATGTGTGCCATAGGTATGTTCCATATAGCCCTCTTTTTTGTTGGGTCAGTTGCAGGGAATGTCATATCCCTTGAACCTGTGTCTGACCAACGAGATATTGACGAAGGTCAAATATTTGATGAAGAAACTGTGTCTGATTATTCATCAGGAGGACAGGTACATTTTCCAAATAATGTTTGATCAAACTCCACTCTGATCAGTCCCATGTGCCCCAATCACATTTGGAAATCCTGGTAATGAGAATGTTAGGCTGATTGAGATTCTTCATGGAACTGTGGGTGTTTTAGCCTGTGTATTACCTACCTGCAATGGCATGAAACGCCTCTTTTATTGTCTGCACACGCAGGTGTCTAGGAAACACTATGAAAACCCGAAGGAAATATTTCAGAGCCAAAAAGACTTTACAAATTGCCTGGCAAATTTCACTTTTAGTTAGATTTTCAGCATCGCCTACAGTATATAAAATAGTGCCGCTTGTAAAAAACCTCAAAGCAATGCATACTGTCTGTGTGGTTGTGAGAGCCCAACTTCGCCTAGTTTGACTTCGAATATAAGGTGCTAATAAATCTTTGAGGTACAATATTCCCCCTCGGCTAAAGCGGTATCTTTCGAAAAGAATTTCCTCCAGGAGCAATAAAGGATCTTGCCGATCGCGCAAACCCCTCTCTATATGAAATTCTCATCTTATAATTTGCGCACCAATATCAATTGGTCGTTCATTCATGAATGGCGAAGCCATGACGGTCACTGATTACGTGTGTGAGCTAATCCTTGTTTACGAAGAACAAACCTGCTCCGAGCATGTTTGAGGATTAGGATGTGTTGCTATGACAACACTTCCAGCAAGAATTTCGAAAAACCGACAGATCCAGGATCAGGCCAAATCGTCAGCAATTACATCAGGCTAAACGAGTAATCCACGTACGAAAATAGCTTCCAAAAACACTTCCAAAAATGGCCACTTAAGGAAGATATATTGCTAAACCCAGGCTGGATATTACGGTAACACAGATTTGTTTAAATAAATAAAAAGTTGATGTTCAGAAAAATGCTTATAACAAGAATGAAGCTTCACAGAGCACAAAAGGCAAAATGTAGCTCCTCAAAGCAAAAGGCAATCCAGGTGAACAAGGTCCCAATACATAAATCCAGAATAAGTTAAGAAAATAGCAGAATAAGGTTCAGAAATCCAATAAATCAAAGAAAGAGAAGAACAATTTACCAACTCAACAAAACATTCAAAATGAACCACCAAGAAGTGGATTTAGAGGTCGGAGGGCAGTTCCTGGTGGTGACTGGCAGGTGAGTCCACCTCTTAAGGGACCACCCACAAAATACATGGAATTTAGGAAACTTGTATAAATAGACAAAACCAATAAATAAAGCATGCACATCACATAAAAAGAATCAAAAACAAAAAATAGAGACGTTAAACATGAATTTGAACCTTAGCTAGGAGAGGAACCCTGGATGAGACATTACGCATAATTAATCACAACATTTCTCTCCTTTCTTTCTCAGTTTTTCTGTGGTGGTGTTTTGCACCACCACCACTTGAAGTAATGTGCAGCCACCTGTGATGTTAGAATAAAATTGGATGCTCTAACTGTTGACAAGACCCACCACATTAAATCTTCTCAGACAAAGCTTAAAAAGCAATAAGGAACTACATAAATTAATTTATGTTACACAGAATGCCCAGTGAAGGTGGGGGGTCTTTTGGCCTTAGAACCCATGCAGATTTTGTTTTTTTTTTTTTTTTTTTCCAGCATTTGCCCTAGAGTTTTTTTTTCTGTCTTCTCCAACCATCAGACCACAGTATCAGACTTACCTTTACATAAACATACAAATAAATCTACATATAACTACTTCTGTATCATTGTTATGTAAGAGTGTATTTATTTTACATGCCATTTTTGGTAAGTCATGTATTCATTCTTATTCTTATTTAGTTTTCATTTTTTTTTCTTGCAGGTTTTTCTTTGACATTTTTAAAGCACTTTTGAGCTATAGTCTTTTATGAAAATGTGCTACAGAAATAAGTGTTGTTTTCATGGTTATTGTTTTAATGGTATAATGTTGTACAGTTGAAAACATAGTCCAGATAGGCTTTTGTTGGCTCAGAAGCTTTCATAAATAACAGAGTCCAATTAAAGCGATGTAAAAATGGCATTGATTAAATATCCTACTGTTAGTTGTTGGCTGTGTAGCGTCTGTCACTAGTTGTAGTTCAGACTTCTTAAAAATAACATTTTTGAAAGAAGTACTTGATAGGAATTTAAAACCACATAAACTGTTGGCTGCTTTGAGCCAAGATGGAGAGCACATCTGGAGTTTTCCTGGCAAACTGCAGTGTCAGAGAACTATTAGATAAGTATAATGCGTAGATAATGTTTATTTTAATGTAGAACTGAGTCGGTGTACAAGTGTCTTTAGTATACACACCTCTCCTGGGGCCTCGTGTATAAACGGTGCGTACGCACAGAAATGTTGTGTACTCCCGTTTCCACGCTCAAATCGCGATGTATAAAACCTAAACTTGGCGTAAAGCCACGCACATTTCCACGGTAACTCATACCTTGGCGTACGCAATTTCTCCGATCGGTTTTGCAGACTGGCGGCACCCAGCGTCAAAGCAGTGCTACTGTTCCTGTGTGATCACCTTTCTTTCTTAGATCCACATTCCTGACGCTGCTTTATAAATACACTGAAACTAACTGCATATTGTTTATTAGTGTAATGCATCTGATTGTAATTAACCTGCAGCAATATAATGGTCCAGGGAATAGCCATAGTATTCCAAATACCATAACTGCTTTAGCATTGTAACTCTCACTGCATCTTCTTCTTCTTTCAGCTGCTCCCGTTAAGGGTTGCCACAGCAGATCATCTTTTTCCATATTACTCTCGCTGCACCACTCGGAGTATTTATATCACTGTATCTGAGTGGGGAATCACAGCAGCAGCTGATCGGAAAGAGAAATATCGGTATACAGCATGAAGCAGATGCTGCCTGAGCCACGGCAAAACGCTTTATAGAGACTTCCCAGTACGGACTTCGCCGTTTAGAAAAGGTTTCATCCCAAGAACTCTAAACACACTCAATCAGTCCATCATGTGCTCCTTGTAGAACTGTTTACTTATAAGTACAATTACCTCACTGTAAACTTGCACTACAGTTATAATATTGCACAACCTGCGCCACTTTATAAAGCGCGTATTTACATATGATGACGGTATTCATTTTTAAGATGAAATGCAGAAAAATATGTTGATTATATTATACAGCTAAAACTTTAACTTCATTTAAATAATCTGTATTGTTAATAATTAAACATGTGAGGACACGGTGCCGCAGCGCTAGCTAGTTCAGGGATTGTTCCTGCATTGCGTTGTATTCTTGCGCTGACGGGACACTGGAAAGACAGACGGATAGAATAATTAAACATGTACTATGAAGATATTTCAATGTTCCTTAAAAGTTTTGAAGAATCAGCGTTCTAAGCTTACAAATGGCTTCACGTCTATTACAGAGCTGATTGTGTGGCGATTGGGTATTTGGAGAAAGAAAAGTAAGGACAGGAATTGGAGGTTAGTACGTTTGAAAGAGACAGTACTTCTGTAATAAATTATTTCATCAAAGGTCGCACATGGCGCAGCAAGACTCTTGCGTGAGATATGAACAATCACTGCGCCACCGTGTTCCCATGTTTAATAACATGCTTTCATTCCTATCATCATGAAAATGATATCACGTATACGTCTCAGTATTTAATTATTCAGAGAGCTGTAATATCACGAATGTAATGGATTCTGTGTCCTGTCGGAGAAAGAGAAAGAACGGAAGCACGTAGTGATTCACACACATAGAGCACATAGAAGATCAAATACAGAACAAAGCATTTAACGTGCTACTTGAGAAACTAGTAAAATAAACGATTTTAAGATGAAGTTTATGATGTTCTACTTTAATGGCAAAATAAACTACGTGATTAAAGTGGAAATTTCGAGATTAAAGTTGACATTTCTTGCTTTTTTCCCACTGTGTGCCTATTTGTTTTGTCTGTACCCTAATAAGCTTTCATATGACACTCAGACGGTGGGCTACGACTCGCCTTTTCACGGCGACTTTGATATGTCATTTCTTTTTTATTTCGGGCACTGTGCGACTTTGTGAACTTGGATCTTTCGAGTTTCTCCGACACTCTGTCACTCGATCAACTTTCTTTTGTTGATTATACCACTGTTTAAACCAACAAATAGTACTTTTTCCTTTGCCTCCACTTGGTATTCGCTGAAATTCTTATATTTTCCCCTGTGCTTTTCCCATTGTCTTTTCACAGAAGGCTGTTTATATTGATTTGCATATTCAAAGAGGCGTAATTCTGGGAGGAGTTGGGGCGGGACAGAAGGCGCGTGCACGTGCGTTACTTTTCACGCTGATTGGGATTTATGTAGTGGAAGAACATGAAAGTTTGCGTGCGCACAGATTCCTGCATCTGGATTTTTCTGTGTGTACGCACAATCCCGCTTTTGTGCTTACGCCATGTTATAGTGTGAGTTCTACGCACGGCATTATACATGAGGCCCCTGGTGTTTGTATTGGGTATCCATTTTGCCATCACGAATGGCCATTGGGTTGAGGAAAATGTACAAGTTGATGTAAACTCTGTCAAGGTAAATTTGAAACAGTAAACTAATTCATAATTGAATATCTGTATCTAAAAAATCCCATGAAGAATAAGTGTGCCAAGTTTAAAATATAAAATCGTTCCACTGGAAGCCGAGTTGTTTCATGTGGATATACAGAGAGACAGACATATTTGGCAACTGCAGTAGGTGCTTTGTTCTAGTACTGGTATTAACTCTTAAACCCTGTTTTAATAATATCCTAATCCAAATATGCAGAGCATGATTTGAAAACAATTTTTTTTTGTTTACCACGTTTTTGTCTTCTCCAAATATCGCTACCTCATCTATTTTTAACAGATAATAATATGGAAATGACATTGACTAATTAACAGTAATAATTGCTGGCTTAATCGTATAATAGATGATTACGAACACAAGTACGTCTAAGACTTAAGTAAAACAGTTAATTGAATAAAAAAGGGCTCATACAAATCCACCTAGAATTCATCTGTTACTATAAGACTAATAAGGCATTCATATTCAATCTTACAGTTTCAAATGATGAGTCTAACTTTTTATGCACACCCTCTTCAGTTAGTACGAAGAACTCTTGACACTGAGGTGAATGTGTGTACCTACATACATTCAGATTTTTTTGTGTCCCCAAATTATACAATTTCAGACTTCATGAAGTTTGAATTAAAATGGATTTAGTTCATATCAGTATTCAGTTGTTGTTCTCTTCACACATATTCTTTCTACCTTTCTGTTATCATAATTATTAGATGAGAGCAGGCCAAAGTGAAGAGGGAAGTACAAGACTGCATAACACTTCATTAACTTGTCCTTAAACAAAGAGCTGCTGTGTACCTTAAGGTTCTTGTTCCTTGCACCTTGAAGGAAAAAATCAATATATATAAAACAACTGTCTTTAAAATCAATAGTGATATACAAAGTTGTTGCTTTAAGATGAAGTAATTTTAGCCTGCAATGGTACGTTTAGGATCATAGAAAGATGTATGTTTTATTATTCGATTATGTACCAATTTGTTATTTGAATCTTTGCATTTTATCTATTTACTCCTAATAGATTATCATTGAAGACAGCCTGGAATGTACTTTTGACTTTACTTATTGATTTTCTGACACGGCAACTGTATTCAGTGGTCATGCTAATTTAATTTACTGCTTATATAACAATGAGATGATATGTTGTTAGCACTAGTGTAAGGACTTTGCATTGTATCAAAATGACAAAAAAATAAAAACAGTTTTTATGCTGCAGTCATTTCTTTTGTATAGTTTCTTGTTCTTTGTAAACAGGGCATTGTATTTGAGAAAATGAAAAAATGTAGCAATATATAGTTTATATGTGTTATAATAATATTCAATTTGTTGTGAATGCCACAGTCATTTGAACGGTGACATGTCCTTTCAGGATGAATGAAATCTTGTTATTGTGAAGCACCTGTGTAATAATATGCTTTCTTTCCACAATGTTACTGATATTTTTTAACCTATTAAATCGGCTAAGACAGAAAAATTGCCTATGTTCATGCCTCACTTGGATATGGTCATTAGAATACTCACTCTACCTGTACTATATAATGTTTAACTCTAATATATATTAAAAATGTTTTCTACTTTTGTATATTTTGTTTGGGATGAAATGTCAATCTACAGTATTCTCTAAGGCAAGGAAGAAATGGTTTGTGGTCCGATTTCACTCTATATGTTGCTTTTTGTGATGAATACACTGTATGATTTTGTTCAGGTCTGTAACAAAACAGTACACAGAGTTATGTGGAGAACATGACATACTGAAACCTGCTTAATACAGTTCAGAGTCATGAGAGGCAAGAGCCTATCACAGCAACACTGGCTGCAAGGCAGGAAACAGCCTTGAAAGGGCACATCTATCTATTTACCTATCTGTCTGTCCCACACACGTACAGAGTGCAAACTTTATGTAGACAAAATCCAGGTTCAGGAACTGAACCTAGGACAACATACTTCTTCTTCTTCCTCTTCAACTTTTCCTACTTCTGTATGGAGTTGATGTGCTTGATCGACCTTCTCCACACAGCTCGGCTGTGCATCTTCTCCCCAGTCAGACACTTTTTCTTCATGTCTTCATTAGCTCTATCCATCCACCTCCATTCTTCCTCACTTGCTTTCTTTTCCTCTGTACTTTCATTCCTGTAACTTTTTTGCCCACATATTCAATGTCTGTCCTTATCACATGTTCATACCACTTCAACCTACTTTCCTGTACTTTCGTAGATATCTCTTCCAATTTTGTCTTACTTCTTATTTTTGTCCATTTTTGTAACTCCATGCATCCATCTCAACATTCTTATTTCTGCCACATCTAACTTCTTCTCCTGCGCTCCCTCTACTGCACATGTCTCAGCTCCATTCCTGGCCTTGCCACTGTGTTAAAGACCTTTAACCTTCTCCTTAATTCTTCAGTCACACAATACTCCTGATACCTTCTTCCAGTTGTTCCATCCACACTGCACTCTATGGGTTATCTTTGTATCTAATTTTCTTTAATCTTGGGCTACCACTGAACCTAGATATTTAAATATATCCACTCTTTCAATAGCTCTATCTGCAGGATAACTTCTGTATCCTGATAATCATTAAACCTCATATATTCTGCCTTCTTTCTGTTTATCTTCAACCCAGGACAACAGACAACGAAAACAAAATTAAATATCTCATGTTCATTTCGATGGATTAGATGCAAGTGCAACCCTGCAAATTAAAATAAAAATTTTCCCAAAAGTAAATTGTTTATGAAATTAGATTTTGTACTGATTAAGACTCTTCTGCTGACAGGGACCAATATAAATGGAATATACGAAGGGAAGATATCAAATTCGGGAAGCATAAGATATCTGTTTGCGTCCTACCTAGTCAAGAAATCACTGACTCAGAAAAGGTCATGTAACCCTGACATACCTTCATTCTCTGATACATCCATAACTAAGTCACTGAATAACTGGAAAGAGTCTGTTGGCCAGATGGGAAAAGGAAAAGGGTTCTTAATCCAAGGAACTAAAATATCTGGCATTGCATACTGTTAAGGTCACTTCTAAGGTGCTTGAGGATTATTGTGAGAAAGGTAAAACCATGAGAAAATGAATAAGTTGAGACAGTAAGCCAGGAAAGAAACTGAGGTCAAAACCAGGAAGATAATAAATCAAAGAGAACAAAACCAAAGGGGAAAGATCAATAACAAAATACAAGAGAACAAAGGCAGAGAAAAAAAATGCTAAGGCCTACTTGGAAAAGGTAACTAAAACTACAGATTTGTTGTAAGGAATATCAACGAAGGGATACTGAACACATACTGCCTCCATATTTATGGAATGTGGAAGTACTGGCAAGGCGCGGACCTCTGCCTTTGGCTCAGGGGACTCTGATGCATACAAAGAAGCCAGATACAACCTCCGGAGGTCCATCAAGAAGGCCAAACGGGACTACAGGGACAAAGTGGAGTCAAGCTACCACAGCTCTGACACCAAGCGCCTGTGGAATGGACTGTGCTGCATCTCTGACTATAAAAAGAAAAACACAGTCAGTGTTCAGCCCACTGCATGTCTTCCAGACGAGATCAACACTTTCTATGCTCGTTTTGATGCAGTCAACAAAGAACAGGTGCTATATCCTCAAGGGGGCAGTGAGTCTGTCACTCTGATCCTTGAAACGTCTGATGTGAGAAGGTCCTTCAAAAAGGTCAATCCTCGCAAAGCTTCGGGACCAGATGGCATCCCAGGCCATGCCCTCAGGGCGTGTGCTGACCAGCTAGCAGGTGTGTTCACCAACATTTTCAATCTCTCCCTGAGGCAGTCAGTGGTCCCCACTTCCTTCAAGGCATCCAACATCATTCCTGTCCCAAAGAAACCGGTGGTGTCCTGTCTGAATGACTATCGCCCGGTTGCACTGACATCGGTCATTATGAAGTGTTTCGAGCAACTAGTCAAAGGTTACATCTGCTCCTCCCTCCCTGACATGCTGGATCCTCTCCAATTTGCTTAGAGAGCAAACAGATCGACAGAGGATGCCATTGCGCTAACAATAAACACTGCCCTCACCCACCTGGAAAGAGGAAATACATATGTAAGAATGCTGTTCATAGATTACAGCTCGGCATTCAACACCATCATCCCCTCAAAACTCGTCTTGAAGCTTGACGACCTTGGGTTGGGGACGACCATCTGCAGATGGATTTTCTCTTTCCTCACAAACAGGCCCCAGGTGGTGAGTCGGCAAACACACGTCCTAATCACTCATTTTAAACACAGGAGCGCCGCAGGGCTGTGTGCTTAGCCCCCTCTTGTATTCCTTGTTCACCCACGACTGTGTTGCAAAACACGGCACAAACACCATCATCAAGTTTGCAGACGACACAACCATCATAGGCCTTATCACTGACAACGATGAGACGGCCTACAGAGAGGAGGTGCTGGCATTGAGTAATTGGTGCCTAGATAACAACTTGTCTCTTAACGTCAGCAAAACCAAGGAGATGATTGTGGACTATCGAAAACAACAAGGCAGAGAACACCAGGCCATCTACATCAGCGGTATAGAAGTTGAAAGGGTTAACAGCTTCAAGTTCCTCGGAGTAAACATCACCGAAGATCTCTCGTGGACCCTTCACATAGACACTGTGGTCAAGAAAGCTCACCAGCGGCTCTACTTCCTGAGGAGGCTGAGGAAGTTTGGCATGAATGCTAACATCACCTCAAACTTTTACAGGAGTGTGGTCGAGAGTCTGCTGACGGGCTGCATTACCGTCTGGTATGGGAGCTGCTCTGCCAGCAGCCGGAAATCACTACAGAGAGTGGTGAAGGCAGCAGAGGACATCACAGGCAAGAGACTTCCTGCCATTGAAGACATTTACCTCCATCGGTGCTTGCATAAGACAAGCAGCATCATAAAGGACCACAGCCATCCAGCACACCAGCTGTTCTCCTTGTTACCGTCTGGCAGATGATACAGGAGTCTGGCTGCTCGAACTATAAGACTTAAGAACAGCTTTTACCACCAGGCCATTCGACTCCTCAACAGCAACACCTGAACACTTACATACACTTACATTACATCTACATTGCACTACTCACACACAAACTGTACCTGCACACACTCAGAATACTGACTGGAACATGCATCTGCACTTTATGGAATATGCATCTGTACTTATAAAACATTATCTGTGCAATAACTGTCATTTGTACTTGCTGCTCATTCAACTCATATTGCTCTATAACTTCTTTTAAAACATACACATTTTATTTTATATGGCTTGTCTATTTTTAACTTGTAATCTTTTTTTAAGCTTTATTGGATCTAGGCTGAGTGACTTGTTTTTCTCGTCATACACATTTCATTGTATGTTGACCCTGTGTTAACCTATATATGACAAATAAACCTAAACCTAAACCTACTGGTGCCATTACAGGTCCAAATGTAACAATAATGAGAATGGGAATATGCATGAATGCACAACCACAATGGCGCTGCATAAATAATAAAAACAGAAAGGAACCAAAATCAAAAACCTTTAAATTGTAAACTAAAGTGAAAACTAAGGTCAGAAATGAAATCTCCATGTTTACAACAAAGTAAGCTGGAGTTTCCTCTTTGGGAACATGAGACAAGTCAAATGGGGGCCTGAAAAATGAGTATTGAAGTATCACCTCACTTTTTCTGTCAGTTATTCACACTTCATAATTACCCAAAGTGCAAGGAAAACCAGCAGTGCAGCAAGTGGGTTACTTTTTTCATCTCAGTCACTATGGAGAAAAGTTAGTGGAAACTTTAAATGATTTAAAAAGATGCCTGCACATTTAAATGTTATTACTTTTAAGTTTTGTTAATTTTGATAATGTGCTTTCTGCTTTTGAAGAGTTTATGGAAACTTCCCCTCTGGCGCTACAGGCATCCAAATCAACACATGTCCTACTGGATCACCAGCCATAACATAAAGATTTTTTTAAGAGACTGCATCTAATGCAGAACTATAAATTGCACAGTGAAATCTGTGTACTGTATAGTGTTTCTCCTATAATATTTATAATATATTAATTCAGTTATACATTCAATTTGCTCTATATAGTGAGCTGTCCACTGGCAAGCTCAGACCACTGCAAACATTCAAAAATATAGTTAAAACTTTATAAAGGAAGCAGCGAATACTTTGTCTAATTTATCTGGAGTGTCTACACTAACAGTGCAAGAAACAGCAATACACAAACCAAAAGATAAGAAGACGTGACTGAATTCTACTATCTGTTCTCCTAACCTGACAGAACAATTCTGTGGAATGGATGGACTGGTTTGACTTTTATATTGTTATTGTGTTATATTTTCCATGTCGAATATTTAATTCACTAAGAAAACACTTCTTTGTTTACATGGGTAATTTTTGAAGTTAAAATGAAGGCAAAGAGTGGAACAAATAAAAAAAATACTTTAAAACTGTAGAGGGCCCACATTACTCAGGAAATAAAACAAAATAAAATGACATTCAGTAACAACATGAAACAATAAATAGTGCAACATAAACTAATCATGAAAGGTGTAAATACAAATATTAGTCAAAGTAATTGTCAAAATTAGTGAAAAGCAATTATGTCAGCTTCACCAGCAGCTCTAACAGGACCATGCAATGCAAAAAAGTAATGAGTCTTAAGTCTTTATTGAAATGCTTAGACTGCAAGTTAATTTATTGATAGGTAGATTATTGTAGACTTTTCACGCCCTGTGCAAAAATCTGTGACTCCTGCAGTAATTTTATTGATCCTGAAAATTTGCAGACGGCTTACACTGTATGTTCAGGAGTGCATATTGTAACATGAAGTGCTTTGAAGCAAATACTGACGGTGTCATGGGTGGGATTCAAAAGATGCAATCCTAAATTGTCTTTGAACTTAATGTGGAGACAATGTACATTTATATGCTGAAACTTTATGTTTCTAGTTTTGGCAATCTACAGGTATGCAGTATTTTGAATTACTGTAATTTTAGAGTAGCAAAAGAGTTATCTGAACAGCTTTAAAGTAAATCCTCACAGGTGTCATTTCGGCTTGATGCAAGTGACTAGACCAGCTGCATAGAGAGAGGGCTGAGGACACAGCAAGAACATCAGTTCTTTTTGCTTTTTTTAATAATATTATTCTGAATCATTAGCATTTTCCATTTTAGTTCACTTTATTTAGAAAATGCAAAGGTTTTGAGGTATCCAGAAGCCTCCTTCATGAATGAATGCTGTTATGTACAAACTGGCATTCCTGCTGGGATGTATCCTGCTACCTTACCTGGCCAGGAGACCATGGAAATGAAGAACAGTCGAGAAGCAGTGATATTCCCCTGCCGTGCCAGGACAATGGCACAGGAAGATCCTGCTGCAGCAGACTCACCCGTCTGCCGAGTCCCAGTATGGACACTCATAGGGCAGCATGGGAGTTGTGAATTCAGGGGCCTGCCCTCTAAGGTTTTGTGGGGGCAACCAGGGGGAACTGTTGGATATTGACTCCACAAGGACCATTTGGGGTCCTCCTTGACCTGGAAGTGCTTCTGGGGGGCAATAGATTAAACGCTGGAAGTACTGCTGGGTCTGGAGTTAAAAATGAGCCCTCCACTCAACTCTGGACGAGTTGGAGCTGGATGTAGGGAAGGGAATTGTGCTGTATTACTGAGTTGTGCAGAATGTATTTTTTTAAATTAAAAACATTTTAATTGAGCTATGACTATTGTGGTGCAATTGTATCTGGAGGTTTGAGGTGCTGATACACCCCCTAGAGGCCACAATGTGCAGCGCTTATTCCTCCTTGATCAGAGCAGAGGTGAGTATAGAAACAGTTTACTGTTTGTTAATATTAAAGACTGTTGGATTAAGATACTCAACATTATGTCAATCAATTGGTTTAATTCTTCCAGCCTCTGTTTGATTGACAAAGATTTACCCTTAGCCTTTGGTTAATATGCAGAGTTTTGATAATGTCTATAGCCGAGATTGGAGCACATGAGAAGGTTTTGTACAAGATAATGTCATAGGCAACTGTAAAGTCATGAAATGTGGTTTCCACTTATAGAATCATTGGATAGTCATTTTTTGTATAGGTAGTATTAGTAAATACTTTGTCCCCATGTTTTTTAGAAAGCTAGCTTGTTGTGGATATAATATATTCTACACTACAGAGAAGAATGAAAGTCAATAAGCACTTCAAAATTTTTAAACAGGCTCAACCAGTAAATTCTGGTAGTAGCTTGCTGAACGTTTAGAATATTTGGAGCTTTGTCGTAATAATTGTCGGCATAAATTTTTGGTATATTCTTAGGTGATAGCTTCTATTGGATTTATATTTCCTCCAGCAAATTCTGAATGAATCTGGCACAGATGTTTCACAAACTCTGGGCATTTATTGTTGTAGTCTGCAGATATCCCGTTTTTAATCCCTTCAAATCTTCCTCCAGCTTGGAAAGGTTCAGAGTTATTTTTTCAAGTTGACAGAGGTGACTATTTTGTTCCCCTTTGCTCTAGGGAGGGTCTTGTCTTGGGCTGCTTTAGGTTACATAGAATGATTGGAATGATTTATTGGTCTCAGATGTTTACAGTGTGATATGTGCCTACTTTTACTGTATAATGTCAGTGTAGGGGTGGATGCCAGATACATAATATCACCAATATGGAAAGGTATATGGAGATATGTTCATGCTTGAAGTGGGGCTACACAGAAGAACAAAAGCAGCAGGTAGAATAAAATCATACTGTGTCTGTTGCAGTGTGAATGCAGATCAAATCAGTGGAGTGCAACTGTAATATGATTGCATTTTTTGTAGAAGCAGATATGTGTTATATTCACAGAACAGGATGTAATCCAATATACTTGCTGTTTGAGAATATTCTTTATGGTACTCTCTGAATTTAGTTTTCTGGTGGGAGCAAAAGTTTCTCCTTGCCAGGATTGATAATGAACAAAGGTGCAGTATAAACACTGCTTGCAGCTAATTATTTTTATTTTTTTTTTTAGACATTGTGTTTTATGCTCGTTAGTCGCTAATGATGATGGGCGGGTGCTCACTCAGGATCAGATCAGCTTAACAAATTTAGCCTTTGCATATTTATGAATTAGGTATTTGTTTTATCTTCTTCCTCAGCTTAGTGTTTAGGGCCTGTCAGGATTTTTAGCACCATGTGCTGCTATCATTATGTAGTCTTCCTATCTTTGCTAAAATAATGTTTCCATACACTTCCATCATAAAGAGAAAAGGCAGGGGAAATACATTTTATGAATGACAAGGATATGGATGAGACAAGGTAAATGTCAAAAATGAATAAGTAAATGCCAAACCCAAAATCCTAACCAAAGGCAACTGAAACGGCCAGATATTCTAGGTAAATGATGTTTTTGTTTTGCCTATTAGCTAATAGGGGCTTAACAAGCCCTAACAATTATTGTGTGCTTTTCAATAATGGCAAGTTGTTTGAATATTCTTGACATGCAATTCACTCCAAATGGGAGCTGATGTGAGTGTAGGCTATAAATAGGAAGGGTCTAGATCACAGGTTTTTAATATGAGGGCACAAATAGAAAATCAGTAACATAACAATAATTATTAACATAATGGAAGAGTCATAAAGATGCAAATGGCAATAGCAATTTACTTTTTTTCCTTTCAAGCATATTTTCTTATATGAATATTACTAAAAGAGACATGTGGGAGACTATTATTAAAACAATACAGTTTTTTTTTTTGTTCTTTATTTCGCCTTATACAAGTTCTTGTATTAGGAATTTGGTAGTTTTCGCATACCCCTTGGGGTCAGAGCGCAGTGTCAGCCATTGTACAGCGCCCCTGGAGCAATTACAGGTTAAGGGCCTTGCTCAAGGGCCAAGCAGAGCAGTGGCCTTTTTGGCAGTGACGGGGATTCGAACCGGCAACCTTCGGGATACCAGCGCAGATCCCTATCCTGTTTATCCATATTCCAATCTGTTTATTATAGAGTAGGGCGATAGGGCAGTTGACCCCTATCCTAGAAACCATAGGGTACCAAGGCAGGAACGATTCCTGGACAGAATGCCATCCCATCATAGGAATCATAGGATGAACACACACACAAAAACATGCACACTAAGGCCAATTCAGCAATGTCAGTCCACCATACTGCATTTCTTTGGACCGTGGGAGGAAACTGGAGCACCCAGAGGAAACCCACACAAACATGGGAGGAACATACAAACTCCATCCAGGAATTCCAGGGCCTTGAATCTAAAACAAATATTGTCATTCATTAGTTTAAGCTTTAGTGTAGTTGAGAGAAAGAATTTTGTGGGGCGGGGTGGGGGGGGGTTTATGATGGTTTTTGAAAACATAATATGAAAAGTCACTTATGTTTGTAATTTAACTCATGGTGCCAGTTAAGGAATGAAGCAGTTAATAAATTAATTAACCAATGCATCTTACAAAATTAAAAAAAATAACTTTTTCAAAATGAGTTCCACCATTAACAGCATATTTTTCTAAATGAGTTCACAAATAATTTAAAATACTCCGGTTTCCATTTAACAGTTAAATTAACCAGAAAAAAGCTATGTGTAGGAAAAATCTTGCTGAATAATTCAGTGAACAGTTCATTTTGAAATGTTCAAATCTGCTTACTAACAATGTGCTGAATGTCTACAGCTTGTCTAAACCTTTTGCTATTTTTATGTGTTCTTACAGATCTGGTCTAACAAACATGTCTTTCACACTACTATTAGATTGATATTTCTTGAACTACTTTAAAATTGTGTGACAAGAAGGAATTCTTCCTCACTAAGGCATGTTTAACCTAATATAAAGTCATCTTTGCAGCTCAGTTGCAGATCTAGATTCAATGTATGCCATAAAGGCGAACACATTATGAGACACCAAACAGTTAGTTGTCCATTACCACTGGAGCTTCATTTAATATATAACACTGCCATGGCACTATATATGCTGTCCCTCTATTGACTCATCCCTCACAACACCCCAAAAATCATAACATCCTTGAGCTGCACCTGTTTCTGTTTGATATCTCAAACTTGCACCCCTTCACCTCACAAGCCTGTCTGGCATTTCCTTCTTTCTCTCATTTTCTTATACCATAACTGTCTTTATTGTCAATCTTCTCAGTTTGATTGTTTCACTGGTTGTGAGACGGAAAATGGGATTACTTACTGTATATTTTACTGCCACAGAAACACAAGCTCTCCACGATGTGTCAGCTGCATTGTTTTACATATTACGCTGCCACAAATAGTATGATAGAGGGCAGTTTATCACTCAATACAGAAATTGTACCTGGAGAAACTTTGTTATTTTGTGTGCTAGACATAATCAATTCATCATTAGATACCAGGGTCTTCCCAGACTGTCTTAAGACTGCTGTTAAACCCCCTGCTCAAGAAAAATAATCTTGACTCCTATTTTTGACAATTTTAGACCTATTTCTAACCTGCCTTTCTTAACTAAAATTTTAGAAAAGGCAGTCATTACGCAGCTAAATGATCACTTGAATAAACATGCAATTCTTGATAAGTTTCAGTCAAGTTTTAGATCAAATTACAGTACAGAAACTGCACTGATTAAAGTAGTAAATGACTTGTAGGTTAATGCGGCCAGAGGCCATTTATCTGTTCTCATCCTCTTAGATCTGAGTGCAACATTTGATACCATTGATCACAATATTCTTATAAATCTCCTTAGTCGTTGGGTGGGTCTCTCTAGCAGTGACTTAAATTGGTTTGACTCTTACTTAACACGTAAAAAATTCTTTGTTAGTTGTGGTAATTATACTTTGAATGCACAATATTCTATATGGTGTTCCACAAGGATCTATCCTGGTTCCACTGACTCTTTTCGATCTACATGCTTCCATCAGGTCAGATTATCTATAGACATAACGTGAGCTACCATAGCTATGCTGATGACACACAGCTATATTTATCAATAACGTTTGATGACCCTGACTTTCTTGGTTCATTGACCCCATGTCTTACCTGTGTTTCTGAGTGGATGAGTAGTAATTGTTTCAAACTAAATAAGGAGAAAACAGAAATCTTAGTTTTTGGTAAAAATTAATATAGTGTGGGTATTAGAAATAAACATGATCAATTAGGCTTAAAAGTCAACACAGGGGTAAATATTTTAGGGATATTTATTGACTCTGACCTAAATTTTAAATCACATATTAATGAGATTACCAGGTTAGCATTTTTCACTTAAGAAATATAGGAAAAGTTAGATCCCTTATAAGTTTGCAAGATGCTGAAAAATTAGTTTTTAGTCGACTAGTAGACTAGTAACACACTCCTTTCAGGACTACCCAAAAAAGACATCAATCGGTTGCAACTAGTGCTGAATGCAGCTGTCAGAATCTTAACTGGGAATAGAAAATCTGAGCACATCTCTCCAGTTTTGATGCCATTACATTGGTTACCCATGCTATTTAGAATTGGCTTTAAAATGCTGCTAATGGTTTAAAAAATCTCTCTCCATCCTACATTTAGGAATGCCTGTCTCCTTATACTCCAAATCGTAACCTTTTGATCTTCAAATGAGTGTCTGCTTATAATTCCAAGTGCTGCTGTTATGCGCTTAAAATCTGGAATATCTTACCAATAGAAATTCGACAGGCTAATGAAAACCCGTTATTTAAATAGGGCTTTCTTATAGCTTCATTTTAGTGAAACCCTGATACACTGTATATGCATTGAATTATCATTCTTATCATGGCTCCGCAATCCTTACTAATCCCTACTTTCTCTGCTGTTCCTTTTCCGTTTTTTCTGCAGCGGCGATCTGCACCACCACCACCTGATCTAGGCACCATGCAGTCCTTACATTGATGGATAGAAGGCCATATGTCCACATGACCATCATCATCAAACTATTTCACGTGAATCCTGAAAAACCATGAGGACTAATTTAGATCATTGATGTTAGGTAGAATACCCAGTGGGGGCAGGATGGTCTCTTGGCCTTGGAACCCATGCAGATTTTTTTTTCTCCAGCCCTCTGGAGTTTTTTTTTTTTGTTTTTTTTGTCCTTCTGGCCATTGGACCTTACTTTATTCTTTATTATTTAGTATTGTCTAATCTTATTTTTATTTTGTATAAACTTTTCTTTCTTTGAGCTACACTTACTTGCATGAATATGTGCTGTATAAATAGAAGTTGTTGTTGTTGTTATTGTCATCCTAACACACAAGTAGGACGTGTGGGACAAAAATTTCAGTATTCAGAGAAAAGTACGCTGACACGACACTGGGTGAACAAGCAAAATCCTTACAGACAGTGATTAAACTATGATTTTAACACTTGCTTCAGAATCTTGATATTAAAAAGATTCATTACAATTATGAATATGTTTTCAAGTATAAATTCAGTAAAAGATACAACTTCCATGTGTAATATACAATTCTAGAATATTGAGGAAATACCAACCCTAAATATTATAAAAGTATTAATGTAACCTCAGTAAGTAACTGACTGTAATGTGCATTAACTAATACGGAAACTAATAACAGACATTTCAAAGTCTTATTCATCCTAACACCAACCTCTTCACATACTTTTAGCAGGAGTATTTAAATACATCTTCTAATGCACAATAATATTAAACATCTGTAAAAAACTATATTTTGTACAAATGTTAAGAATACAGATACAAAATAAGTTACAATTTTGTCCTTAATCTATAAATCAGCTTTTCTTGATATGTAAGCTTATCTGTCTCACTTACTTTTCCTGCCTAACACTCCAGTATTTGGAATTTTGATGCACAGCTAAATAAATATGTAATCTCTGCAATATATACATCTGAAAAATGTTTATGTTATATACTGAAAAGGCATCTTCTGAGCACCACAGGTTGCTTGATTATTTTGTCTCGGGCCAAGCAAGTGAAGAGACTGAAGGTCAAGAACATGATTTACAGAACAAAACCATTTGTCTAAATCACTCCCCTTTTACATTACAATCAGCTGGAAGTAAAAACACATTTACCTCTCCGTCAGCACCAGTCACCTTCATCTAGTTGCTATTAAGCCTGCCAGGTCTTTTTCAGTCATTATTACAAATCAGTTCTGCTATACCTTGAGAAAAGTATATATTTACATGTTTTAAAATAATTTAGATTGCAGACAAATATGCTTGGAAGTGATTTTAGCCAGAGCCACACTCTGTGAATTCACTATTACAATCCTTAGGTATTTAAGAGATACATGAATATATTCTGTTGATACTGTCATTGGTATACACACTTCAAAGCAATGCAGTACAACATGCATATTTCTAATTAAGAGCTTATTTATTAATCACTGAAGGTTTCATGCAAAGTTTTGCATAATCTGTTTGTCTGTGTGCATTCTAATTCATTTTGCCAAAGCAGTCTTCTGTAATATTTTAATTTAGAGGAAAATAAAGAAAGACCAGAAATCAACAAATAATAAAGAGCAATGCTCTATTAGTTATTTTATCAAATTACATTAGTTTATTCCAGATTTGTAATTAAACTCACAAACATTATTACATTTGACTATAATAATTGTTTTCAATATCTTATGCTCTCTAGTCCACGAAACCACCATTAATAACTACATTATGACTATTCTTATCTGTCAGCACCAGCAGAGTGCAATTTTTGGGAAAAAAGTATTAACAGAAATTCTACATCTACTCCATACCAAAGCAATAATGACAATGCTATAGTATGAATTTTAAAAATCTTTGGTGCTATGGTGTACAAGTTAGTATTTCTGCCAGAGTGACACACACCGTATCGTGCATAATCAATTACAATTTAGTGTCGCCACTCAGAATACTTCTTTAGCATGGAGGAAGAATGGAAGTACACAGAAAGGTTGTGCTAGTATTCTGTTCAGTGACTACAAAAAATAAAATTCATCAATACTAAAAAAAAGTGTTGTGTACTAATGGTGTAGCACTCAATTAATATTATGCAATAAGCACTGTAGAAATTGTCAAAAAAGAATTTAAAATATTAGTAATACTGTGAAAATTACTGTGATAATAACATAACTACAGGCACAGAGAGCTTTAACAATAATTTTGTTAACTTGTTGTTTCAGATTCTCATTAATTTCTCTTATATCTGATTTTTTTCTAATTATATTATTATCTTTCTATGAGTTATACAAAAGATTCTTTCTAATACAACATTATTTCTAAGAACAACCAAGTTTCCTCCAGCTTTTATGTTTAAGTATATACAACTTCCTCATATTCAAATCATATTCAAAATTTCTCTCATGTCATGACCTCACAACAGAGCTGGCGCTATATGAAAAGTTAATAGTCTCTGTCCTTCTTTTCTTTTTTTCCATTTTGTCATAGTATGTAATATTCAAAAAATTAGACAAGTCTCTCTTCTGTTTGTGAAGTCAAAAACACCCATGTTCATTGCTCCATTAAATACATTGTACTTACAGGTGTGCATTTATTGTTTGTCAACTCTAATGCACACAGAGCCCACTCCTATGACCAATGACAAAATGACTTTAGATACTGCAGACAGATAGAACTTTATTTGTTCCCAGGGTAAATTTGGGTTTTTACAAAAGTGACTCATTAATGAAGTATTCAGACTGAAAGCATTATGTCTCTGGCTGTGTTGATGCACACACAGAGTGCAAGTTCGAGTGAAAAGGAATCTAAAGAAATGAGATAGCAGAGATAACCACATTCAAAAGGCATACAGGTTATGGTGGCGGCTCTAAATTGGTTCAGTATGTGTGAGAGGAAAGCAACTTTCTTGCATCCTGTCCTGGCTGTCTCCTATGCTTCACTCAGCACTACTGGGAAAGAAAGATTACTCACATGCTGACACTGATTCTTTGTACTGGCATAACTGGTTTCAGAAAATTGATAGATGTCAAAATCATTATGTTCATCACATGTGCAATATATTTGCTAATGGAGACTGTCCCATTTTAGGGTACATTGCAAGCATCCTTTGGAGGCTGAATAATAGTTCAGTGGTTATTTGTAATGACCATTACTCTGTCTAATCCCCTTTATCAAAACATCCCATAAATGCAGAATCATCTGAGAATTTCTGCAATTGACATGACCTGGTGTTATATTTATAGTCAGAATTTTACAAAGTAAAAAGAAAAGGAGACAGAACTGTTACTTGTACTGCACCAGTGTTGCTTACATCCATATCAAAAATACAGTCCTTGTGTATCTCAAACTGTGCCCTTCCCAACAGCTATTCCATTATCCAGGATACCATAGGCTCATCCACTTGTATGTCTCTGGTTGGATGGTATTGAGAGCACTAGAGAAATCAAAAAACATAATCCTGACAATGCTGCCTGCTTTGTTCAGGTGAGAATAAGCCTTGTGGAGCAGACAGATAATTGAATCCTCCACTCCAATCTTTGTCCAATAAGCAAACTGCATTCGGTCCAGGTAGTCTACCACAAGAGGACTCATATAGTCCAGGACTAGTCTGTCAAAGGTATTTGTGATGTAAGATGTAAGTGCAACTAGTCTGGATTTATTAGGTGAAGAGGAGCCTGCTTTCTTTGAAACAAGAATAATGCAGGATGGTTTCCACAGCAGCTGCACTTTCTGCGGCCTTAGGGACAGAATGATCAGGTGACAGAGGACACCACAAAGTTGGTCAGCACAGACCTTAAGAACTCAAGGACTGACTGTCTGATTCTGCATCTTTTCCAGTGTGTAGCTTCCTCAGTTTCCTTACTTGGTCTTCAGTTATGGACAGTCAATACTGATAATCAGAAGTGGACTTGATATGCTGGCCATTCCCATTGATATAAATTTTTTTGATGCTGTAGGAATTGTTGATGTAGTAGAGATGGTGTGAGAAGAATGGTCATTGGAGAAATGTGGCATAGTTAGAGAAAATCTGTTAAAAATTGTTTCAGGTTACTGGCTTTGTCAATATTCCACTCTAGCACTTAAGCACTTAATTACTTCAGTTCAGTAATTATACCATTCCAGAGATCTTTCATGTTATTCTGAGTGAGGTTGTTTTCTGTTTTAACTTTATAAGCTACTTTTCCTTCACTGGAAAAGCTGTGTAATATGACATAACCTTTAGTGGGGCAGATATCTGTTGAACTTAAACTTTCTGCTTGGCTAGGTTTGTGATTGATGTCATCGGTGCTGCTGTATTGGAATTTTTGTGTCAGTCTGATTATTTCAGAAGGATTGCGGGCATGTAAAGAGTCATCTCGGAATGAGTAGATAGTCTTTTTGGGTGAAGGGTTTTTAAATTATTGCACCCTTTCTTTAAAAGCACCCATATTTCAGTTTCAGAAATTCATGTCCTACCAGTGATAAGAGTCTCCATGGCTGTCCCTTTGCATAAATTTCCTTAATCCAGGAATATTTGCCGATGTCCCCACTCATGTATTAGCACCGGTTACTGAACTTTAGACATGTTTACATATTCAAATCATCATTAGTTTTTCCTTTTATAAAGTAAATATTTTCTTAATAAAATACTTTTGCTTATAATGTAAAACTGTTGCCACCTTGATTTTTAAAGCACTGCAGTATCATTTTGTATGACCACAGACTTGGTAAATGCTGGTGAAGACCCAGCTTGCTAGCAATGGACTTGTTGTTTATTCACATGAAATTAAATTTACCCAGGCCCATCTGCATGTTTGTTATGACTCTAGGATATCTGCTAATCACTTCCATTAGTTATTTCACTTTGGCATTTCAGAATTCAGAGACTATTTCATACAGCATAACCTGCTGTTTTGGGGATTTTAGCCAGTTCTGCTCCCATCTGTACAATGCATCCCGAATGCCTTTCTTTTTTAACTTGATCATTAGCATCGCAGAGGGTATCTTATCCAAAGCTGTTCAATAGTCAAGATATGTGATGTTATACTGGTGTCACATAAATTTGCAATTTCCTCAAAAAACTCCAACAAATAACTGAAGCACAGTCATTGCTATATACAGTAAATGCATTTAGACTATCTGTCGAACAAACTGCAATTTGTGATGCTCAAGGGCTGCGTTTATGATGTAGATGTAACTTTGGAGCCCAACAAAAAAACAATCTTATCTTCTTTTCTGTTTATCCTGTACATCTTAGTCAATAAATATGAAGCCAGTTCATGTTACTTGCAGAAATTCTCTGATGATTCTGCAAATTCACATTGGAGAAACCAAGGAATCAGTTATTTCACCACACTAAATTAGCCCCTACACCCAGTCACTGTTCAGAGAGTGTATATGGAGGTGGTGTACTGCTTCACGTACTTGGAGTTCCACAACATCAGGGACAGGCTGGACTAGTCTAACACACTGGAACCACTGAAGAAAAATTAGAGCAAAGTCTTTTTTTTTTTCTTATTGGACTGCACCCTTTTAATGTGATCAGTAAAATACATAGACTTTACATATGCTGTAATTTTGTGATATCCAGTGCCATTTTCTACACTGTAGTGTGCTAGGCTGCTAACATGATTTCAACAGAGCCCCACCAAATCAGCAAGCTGATTAAGAAGGCAGGCTCAGTTATGGGCTGTGCTGTCAACCTGCTGGAGGTAGTAAAGGAGAAGAGAATTAAGATAAAACTGAAGCCCGTTATGAACAATATACTGCACACCACCTCTCTGACACACACTGTCTTTGTGTACTTTGCACTGTGATTGCTCTCTAATTTTTAGCCAAGTTAGAAGTATTTGAAGGGGGTTGTTGTTGTTTGTTCTAATATTTATTGAGCTTCTCTAAGGGGCTAAATGTCCCCTTGGGACAAATGAGGTAATGTATGTGTATCTATTTATGTATTTCACACACCTCTACTGGATAATTGCTTTTCTGTCTTATTTTTTCAATGCTTTCCAATAATTTGCTTATTAATCATAATCATATATATACTGCATATATCAGTCTTATACTATACTTACTAAGATCAAGGCTGGGAATGCCTCACAATTTTGTATTTTTTTCTTCTATGTTATGTCTACCTTTTAATAACTACCCACTGAATATGCTGCTCAACAACCTCTAATGCAATTCCTGTAATCAGCTAATCTCGCTTTACCAATGCTTATAGAGAATGAAGGTTTCCATGTGCTTTTATCTAACTGGGTGTCTATATACTTCACCCACCCTGGTCCTGAATTGCAACAAATGAAATGCTTGTGACTCACCACAATATGAAATCTCTGAAGATCTATTATTCTATGGGTTTCTAGGCATTGATGGAAATGTCTGGAGGGATTATATAAGATTAGTACTGAGCTGAAAGTTGTTGCCACTGCCCTTTGTTATTGAAAGGGAGGAGGGCTCACTTACTATATTAGAGTGACAAAGAAAGTGAACCAGTCTTCCTATGATTTGCTGCAGCATGTCTAGTTGTTTCTGGCTCTGTTGCTCTACCAGTTACAGGTATATTGATGTGGCAGCAGGCATACTGTATAACCTTTTGCATAAGTTGTCCCACATCCTCTTGAATATATTCACTGAAAAAAACAACTGGCTGGTTTTGAACTGCCTAATTAGATAAGCTCTGATAATCAAGTCGTCTCATGGGAGCCTGACTGTCACTCTTGGACCTTACCAATGAGAAACACTGAAAACAGTATATATATATATATATATATATATATATATATATATACTATATAGTATATATAAGCTGGGATAAACCTCCAGCCAGCAACCCTACCCTGGATAAGTGGGATAGGAAAATGGATGAATAGATATTTGCTTGCTTTATGGGGAAAAATAATTCTATTGTCATCGTAACATAAAGCATTAAAGAAACGTATCTGTTTTATGTTACTAGAGAAAGTTGAGAATGTTATTTTGCCAGCTTTTCCTTTATGTTTTCCCATGTGATTTACAAAAACAAAGTTTAAAGGTTTATATACACACTTACTGCCTTGATCAATCTTGGGTAAATGTTGTTTTATTCCAGTAGGTTATTTGGTTTTAGGCCTTTTATTTCTAGAAAAAAAGTATTCTTTACAACCTTCAAACCACTGACTAATGATAATATTTATGTTGCTCCTGGAACCGTGAAAACTTAAGAAGAATACAATTAAAGTACTTTGCCTGTATGCTGGCAATTACTTTGTGTGTATGACTTATTTCATTTTAGCTGTTTGTGATATATTTTATCCCTTCTTTAACTATTCTCTTTCATCCATTAATAAGTCTTATATTAATACAAATGTTATTTTTCTTATAGGCAATATAAATCTACTTTTTCTTTAATAGTTTGTTTACCTATTTGTCTTATGGATATTAAATTATTTGTAATGTTTGTTATAAAATGTCCTTTTCATGTCAAGTATAATTTTAAAGGTAATCCCAACCATCAGAAAGTCTTGTAGTGTTTGTAATTTATTGCATTAAATCTTATTGTGAGATTATTTGTCAATTTAAATACATAAATTTAAAAGTTTATAAATACTGTATTTGTTTATTTATATTCTCTTTCATGGTGTTCTGTCCTTTATTTTAATTTAATTTGTAAATATGTACACTATAAAAATAATCTTCACTTGAATTTGAAATACATTCAAAATTTACTTTTCTGTAATTGAATATATTGGTGTAACCACTGCATACTCTTAAGTATGTCTCAGTTACTGCAGAACACCTCATCAACACAGGCAGAATGTTTGTGCAGGGATTAATTCTCCGACTGTCTCATGGCCCTGCACCTTGGGTTTGATTACTGCACCGTCATTTTTTGTAAAAACACAAAATGAACGTGTAGGTTATATATTTTCCTCAAGACTGTATAGGTTTTCCTCAGTGTAATCTAGTTATTATCCAACATTACCAAAGACATGCAAGTTAAAATTAACTGTTGATTATACTTACTTATTTGGCTGGCACCTTTACCCAAGGAACTTACAACATTTATGATACAATTGATTACATTTCTTTTGGTTTTCCAAAAGGCAGGTCAAGTGACTTGCTCATGGTCACACAGTGTCAGTGAGATTTGAATCCACAACCTCAGGGTTTGAAGTTCAAAGCCTTAACCACTACACCACACTGCCTCACCATATTAATCCTGCATGCTTAGGTGATCCGTATGGTAGGATGCCACCCTGTTTTTCTTTCTGCCTTGCACCTGGTGCTGTCGGGATTGCCTTCTGCCTCATGCAATCCTGAACTTGCCTAAGTGGGTCTGAGAATATTATGTTGTGTTATGTTACATAGTAAATACAAGATTGTTCAATATTTGGCACTTCCCTGATATATACAGTACTTAACACTAAAAGTGCCATTTACTATACTAAATGGAGTTGTGGTGTTATATTTTAAATAATTTCATCATTGTGCCTTTCATCCATCTGTTTTTCCTTGACTCATTCTGTATAGCTGCACTGCAAAGCCCATGTAAATTTAACTCTAACATTATTTGATTCCGAAAAAGAAATTGACTAATTTTTCATCTTATATCAACTCCACAAGCAATGCTATTGAAACCTGGTACATAGTTGTGAATTGCTGCCTCTCTCTTCCAGCTCACTTTTGACCATTTTTGCATATCCTCTTTACCTCAAAATGTCCTTCCCAGTCACTGTTACTGACATTAATGAACATTGCTGCCCATGTGTGAATTTCGATTTCGGTTCTGCAGAGAACCAGGCCATAATGCACAGTAGAAAATGTCACACTTAAAATCATCATGGGGTTAATATTTCACAACATTTAGGAAAGGTAACACATTCCAAGAAATTCCAAATGCAATGTCAGGTGAAAAGATGCACATACAACAAAGCAAAGGAGAAGGTTGTAAAAGTCCACCTTTATGTGTCCAGAGGAGCTAATAGAAGACTCCAGGAATCTGTGTGAACTGTTGATGCTGTTTTGTGACTAGCCAAAATACCATTTAACATTTACATACATGTACTATGAAACATATCAGTATGTTTAACTATTTGCACAGAATAATAATGGTTTCTAATTCATTTATTGGTGTATGTGTCCAGAATTAGGAAGGGTCTTGCATTTCAAAATTAAATACTGAAGTGGTTTTATGCTGAACATCATTGCAAATAATATTAACATTGTAATTGAAAATGTAGGCTAACATTTTAATTGAAAATATATGCAAACAAGATGTCATGTACCAAAAAATTATGTTTACATATACTCAAGCTGTTTTAGGCTGTGCTTTTTGGCGATAGGGCAGTTCTGGTTTGATGCCTTTTTCAGTTAAGGCTATGCAGTGCAAGAGGTATGAAAAGACTAATACCATTTCCTCCCTTAAAGAATAAGATTGGTATTTTTCAAGTTGAAGTTATTTCTTTGCAAACATGGTATATATGCATTTTCTGAACATAATTCTAAAGTGAAGTGTTAAAAAGTTAAGTGATTTCTATAAATTCTTCTATAAAATCTTGCTGGCATGGAGAAAATCTTTAAAAACAAACCAAATATGTCAATTGTTTAAGCCAAGACAGTTGTTGAGTACTGATCTGCGCCTTCCATGTTTCTAATGCATGTTTGTGACAACAAAAGGGATATGGAAATGATTCTATCACATATTCCTAGTACTCGTTTCTCATGTTAAACATACATTTTCTATTTGATTATGTGAGTTCTCACATAAATTCGAGAGTAAATCAAAATAAAACCAACTACAAGGCACAAAAACTTTGCTGTAATTTGGTCTTCTGAGAAGAAACCATCCCTGGTGGGGTGAAAGTTTGTCACACAGGAAGACTGAGGTATCAGGTATCGCTTTAATTTATGGAAAGCACTTAACTTAAGAAAAGAATTTTGCATGGGAAATGCATATATAGCATACCTGTGAAGAAATGTTTTACTTGAAAAATACTGGAACATATACTTTTAAGGTAGCCACAGAAATTTAAAAAAGACAGCATATGAGTATCAGGAATGCATTAAGCCTAAGTCATTATGTGGATTATAAAGGGACTGAGGAAGACAGTACTGAATTTGTAAAAGCTACTGAGGAAGCCTTATGTTCCAGTAGTATGATGTCCCTGCTTCAAAAAAAATGTTGAGCCCTGATGCAGAAAGAACAGTACTGTATGTAGAAAATCATCAATTGTTTCCCAGTATCATGCTCTTTTGATTAGCTCTTCTAGCACACAGTCTCTGTGCATTTTCTTTATCTTATTGTGGTTTGACCTATTTCAACTCAAAGTTGATTGTAAACTTTAGGTGTTGCTGTTTGATTATAGCCAGTTCATAGTCAATATTATATTTTGCTCCGCAGCAAGTGCTTGCAAGACTTTAAATTTATTCTGCATTTAAATTTATGGTATATCACTGTATTTAGTCAGTTATCTGATGTTAATTGAGGCAGTCTAGATAAAGTGCCAGCATCCCAAGAATTTTTGTAATGTATGTGAACTTGTCTTTCTAGTTATTAGCAAAAGGCAGACGGACAATATTAGTTAGGTAAAATAATGTTAACGTCAGAAAGGTATGCACATGTAAAGGAAAATTCTGCTGTCAACACATCAGAACTTTCATGACAAAAAAAGAGTACTACTTGCAAAATATATTATTATAAGACGGTAAAACCGTAAGAAATGACTCCTTCTTAATTACATGATTCTTGGTAAAACGTTTTGCACATTCACTTTAAGAGGTGCTTCATTCAGGTAGTGGCTTCTGGGGCTGTCTCTGCAAAAAATGAATGCAAAGCAAGGGAGGATCTTAAACCTAATGTTTCAAAAGTGTTGTATACTGTACAGTGCAAATTCACAATGAAACCAATTAGCATAATCAGAGCACTTAAGATGGGACAGACTGGCATATGGTTCAGGGCTGGTTTCTTCCTTGTTGTTTCTGCAAGAAAAGGTCTCTGAATATTACAATATATATCGAAAATTAATAAATGAATTGCCATTATTGAATTTTTATCAGTGTTGTAAATGTTAATGCATTGATTGAACATGTTTATGAATATTAGGCCATATACTGAAAATGAATAATAATTTGTAATTTGTAAATTTGTTAGTGTTACAAATGTTACTGTATTGAATTGTATTGTGCACTTACATATATTGTTTACTTTGCCCATGACAGGTACTCCAAAATGCTGTGTGAAACAGTAGATTAATTAATAACAACATTAAAAACCACAAAACATCAGTGAAGATTTGAGTCAGTTTATTATTGCTAAAATTTAAATCTTTTGAATTTTTTTTTATTTTTGAGGGCATTATTAATGCTGCCCATATTTTATAAACATACAATATTTTACTAGCAACAAAATTTCAAGATATTTTGATCACACAAGTGATTTTTTGAATTACTTTAATAAATGCTTACATGGAAAAACATTATTAACAAAAATTATTTTGTTGACTAGGCAAAATTTAAAAAAGGAGTTTGAAAAGAGTTTGGACATGAAAGTAATACTTTTTCAATAATAATACGTCCTTTCCAATCATAATTAACAGCTCTTGTTCTTCCAGCTGGAAGGAAAGGATTTGCACAAAAAATAAATTTTCTACAAGTGAGACTTCTGAGTGTGGAGGAGGAAGATGTGCTGGACTTTATAGTATTTTGCTTGTAAAGTGGGCAGATAATTGGATTTTCTGGCACATGCAACCCACTGTAATATAAAGACTGAAGTTAACTTTCTTTAATATAAATATAATACTGTCAATTTTAACAGAAAAATCATATATTGGTTGAACTTTTTTAGTAATTTAATATATTTTTGTTGACAATGTTTCATTTTCCAATATTACTGTAACATTTCTATAATAAGATTTATGTAATTGGATTTACACCCCTAAAGTGCTTATTTTAATAACTTTCAAATCTTACTTTAATACCTGTATATTTAGGGAATTAAATTAAAAATAAACCACCTCTGTTATGTATAGTTCATGTGCCTTCAAGGATGCAAGGTCTATGCAAAATATGGTCCAAGCAAAACTCTTCTCTTTTTTATTTCTTATATTTTATATACAATTTGGTTTAAACATCTTGTGACAGATAGGGGGCGGTATTGCTCCCTTGAACCCTCGGACCAGATGTCAGACAACAGATACAAATCCAAATAATGACTTTATTATAATTATACAGTGCACAAAGTACCACCACTTCCACTATTCCAATAAACAATACAATAACCAATAAATCAATAATTCACAATAATCCTCTACAACTCCCAGCAGCTCAGTCACCCTTCCTCCCAACTCAGCTCAATCCCACTGTCCTTTTAAAGTCCTTGACCCGGAAGTGCTTCTGATCCCTCAGTCCATGTGATTCTTAACACTTCCAGGTCAGGTGAAAACTCCTTTTTTTCATCCTGGAAGTACGTCATTTCTTCTGTCCCTGTGACTAGGACGTACTTCCGGGTAATAGTGCAAATAAAAATCCTTATGCCTCCCTGCAGCGTCCTCTGGCTGCCCCCATGGTATCTACCAGGGCTGTGAAGGAAAACTCCAATGTCCATGATGCCTTGCTGGAATTCAGGGCACCTCCATGTTGCCGGGAGGGCTCCATCTGGCGGCGTGGGGGTATTGGCCAGGTTGAATGGCCAGCCATATCCCACAATCTAAATGATCATGTTTTAATACAACTTCCCCTTTCCCTTCAACCCATAAATGATATTCTTGGTTAGCAGCGTCTTCTGCTAGTGTTTCCCGATTCTTTATTACTTAAAATAAATACTGTTTTTTTTATCTTGTGTGCAAATACACTATTGAAAAGAAAAAAAGGTTCTCCTCATTTTAATCCTGAGAAAAAGGGGACTGTAGCCTTCAACCCCCAACTCTAAACTTGAAAGTTCAGTTTGCACATGCACAGACGCAAACAAGGGTAAAACTAGAACACTGCATGGCTAATACAGCTAGCCCCATCAGCCAGAAATACTGTAGGTGTACAACATCCTACAAAAGACAATTTCACATACTACAAAAAGCAGTATATTTGTAGAGTAAGAAATGTGTATAATAACTAATCTCATATCATTTTCTAACCTGCTTAGTCCTGATCAGGGTCACAGGGGTTGCTGGAGCCTATCACAGTTAGCTTAGGGCGCAAGGCAGCAGCAAACCTTGTTCATGGTGGCAGTCTATTGCACGGTGAACATACACACATGCACGCACACACACAAACACACACTCCAACCACACACTAGGGCCAATTTAGATCATCGATCCACCTAATTTACATGTCTTTGAACTGTGGGAGGAAATTGCAATACCCAGAGGAAACCCACATAGGCATGGGGAGAACATGCAAACTGCACACAGGGAGAACTCAGGAAGAAAACACTGGTCTCCTTGCAGTGAGGCAGCAGCTCTACCACTGCACCACTGTGCTGCCAATGTATAATAAGTGAATAATGAAAAGCTGGAAAAAATTGCTTAACACTGGGAGCACCATGGTACATGTCAATTCACGTGTTTTTATAGCTTTAATTATTTCATCAGCGTGCATGTCACCCTCCTTTCCTTGACTTTTCCTAATTTGCTGCACTTCAAATGCCTATGTTGTTGCAACTCTGAAATTCTACTCAGAAAATGTGTTTCTCGATATTTTTCTTTGTGTTTTTTTACACAAACGACTTCCTATTACCACCACAAGCAACTGCATTGAAAGCTAATAATAATAATTCATTACATTTATATAGCACTTTTCTCAGTACTCAAAGCGCTAGCCACACAGGGAGGAACTGGGAAGCGAACCCACAATCTTCCACAGTCTCCTTACTGCAAAGCAGCAGCACTACCACTGTGCCACCTGTGAGGACTATTAGTTTTACTACCGAACAACCAGATCACTTTGCTGAGTTATCCCTAGGCATTAACAGAAAGTTGCTTTGGTGAAAATGCTAAAGAATCTACTCAAAGGAGAACTGTAGTTGGTACCCAGAAGTAAATGCCACTCTCTGTCTCCCCGGGCCGCCCTTGACTGCTTTTGCAAATACTTTTTACCGTGACAAATCTTCTTTTGCTGCTCTTATCGACATTACTAAACATTGTTTGCGTCGTTTTCACTGGGATTTCACCTTACCATAGGAGACACGGTAAAATGCTTCTCTAATAATAATAATAATAATAATAATAAATAATAAATAATACAAAATAATAGTTTGGAAAGAACAGTGAGAGTGCAGAACTGAGGGATCAAATTGAGGATTATTGTAAATAAGTTTGTAAATCAGTGGAAATATATATAGATTACTTACAGGCACCTATGTATACCTCTCGATATATTGGAAGTATATATTGGGGGCTGTACACATAGTCGAAAGGTCCTCAGATACCGCTTCACTATAGGTCTTTATTATTCCAGTAAAACTAGTGATGGATCATACAGGAGGCAAAAATTTCCTGTTTAGTACTGCTACCTGGATCGTCAGTTCATAGTTGTATGGTGATATTGAACCAATCACTGTGGAATATATCTAAACCTGGCCAAGGTGGAAGGCAGCCTCAGTCAATTACACTAGGTAGTTTCACTGCAGTTTGTGGAGAGCAAGTGGAAATCCTATTGAATACCGCTCCAACAGGAAGTTCTGGGATCTTTAGGTTCTATTTGGAAAATGGCTCATTTACTATTTCAGGAGTGTAGATTAACAAGGAAGATACCAGCCTGGGGCTGATGGTTTTACTACAAAAAGAACTACATCATTTTTATGTGGGTTATCTCAGGATAGTGTGTACCGGCCTGGGACTATTAGTTTTACTACCAAATAACCAGATCACTTTGCTGAGTTATCCCTAGGCGTTAACAGAAAGTTGCTTTGGTGAAAATGCTAAAGAGGCTACTCAAAGGAGAACTGTAGTTTTAGCATAATTCTTCGCCATTAGTGTAATTTTGTATATATTAAAGTATAGAGTAAACCAATAACTAGCAATTGAGCTAGTTTGTAAATACACATTTCTAGTGTTCTGGTTTGAGAATCTGAGTGTTGTAGGGACCATCTGTATTGAAACGGCAGGCTTAGCATACTTTTCCTAAACCGTGTCTTAAGTGGGACTAGGAAAAGAAGGACGTTGGTTCCGCTCTGTAGGAAGGTGGTCTTTTATGAATTCCAAAGCAACAGGTCATAAACGTGCCCTGGTGTTGAGGAAAAATTGGATAAATCTATATGAACTCCGGTGAACTCAAATAGTGGGTGATGAGAGGTATAATAAATTATCAAACACATCAAAGTGTGAATGAGAACATAAACATGGAGGAAGGAACATTTTGTAGATGCCCATTTAAGCAATTAAAATATTTAAAATACAATAATAATAGATACAGAAGCTCAAGAACTGCAGATTGGCTAGAATATTATTAATTGTGGGAAAGATAGGCTCAAGAGATTTATAACACAGAACTAGCAAAAAGGGGAATAAACTGTTTAGCGATCACAGAAAAAAGAAATCCCTGTAGAGAGAGTAGTAAATAAGTTTCCTATGTGTAGTGAAAGAATTCAAGTAGTGTCTAAAAAATTGCACAAATTGGCCAAAGGAAGGTTCATTTGATGTAGCACAGTGTGAAGAAATGAAAATGTTAAGCAGGAGTCATAAGTCACAGGAGACTGATGAAGTAAGAGAGAATAAAAGGCACAATGATTTAGATGTGTTGAAAGTGTTTAAGAGAGAGACTGAAGATGACATTAACACACTATTATGGGAATGTCCAACAGAACTAAATGCACTGCAAAGTTGTACAAGCAAGAAAAACCGTGTGAAACTGAGAGCTGAAACTTTTCAAGACACCTACAACTAAGTGCCTAGATTTCCCATTGAAAAAGGCTTGAGTTTGTGTAGCTGGAGAGCTAGCAACACATCGAACAGTATCAAGTACTAACCAGTCCACAAGAGCCCTTCACATACTTAAATATCATTGTGTCACATAAAGCTGTGAAGTCAAAGCAAAAGTTAAGATTCAGCAGAAGCAATTGTGTTTAGGAAGTATCTTTATATAGTATTAATAGGAGCTGTTTCCTGACAGTGATGAGGCCAAATCCAGATTTGAAATATTTAGATTTCATTTAACATGATTATTGAAAGTATTTTCCAAAAGTTTAAAAATCCAAACAATTAGAAAAAACAACTGATTGAACAGTGGTTGTCTTCTTTTTACACAGGATCAAACTGCAGGGCTGGAGGAACCAAACTTTATATGAGGGGGAAACTCTAAGCGTTATTGACAACCAGATAGAATATTCAGAGAGCAGGACTTAAGCAGGTATTACTTATGATGAGAAAATAACTGTGGGTTGGGGCTAGCGCAGAAGATGAAACTCTATTGTAGAATGCCCAAGAGGGGTAGGGGCCAGTTGGTCTGGATCTCCAGGGGCATCTAGCATAACGTCGTGCGTAGAATTCACACTAAAACATGGTGTACAGACAAAAGCAAAAATGTGAGTATGCACAAAAAAATCCAGATACATAAATCTGTGAGAACGGCAACTTCCACGTTCTTCTGCTCCATAAACTCCTCCCAGAAGTATGCCCCTTTGAATATGTAAATCAATATAAATAGCCCTTAAGTTCAGTGTTCTGTAAAAAGGCAATGGCAAAAGCACGATGGGAAGAAGAATTTCAGCAAATACCAGGTAGAGGCATGGGAAAAAGTACTATTTGTTTGTATAAGCAGTGATATAATCAACAAAAGGAAGCTGATCAAGTGACAGAGTGGCAGAGAAACTCGAAAGTTCAAGTTCAGAAAGTCACAAAGTGTTCGAAATAAATAAGAAGTGGTCAGATATCAAAGTCGCTGTGAAAAGGTGAGTCATAGCCCACCGTCGGAGTGTCATATGGAAGCATATTAGGGTATAGAGAAAAGAAAAACAAAATAGGGACAAAGTTGAAAAAAAAGTCCAAATGTCAACTTTAATCTCGAAATTTCCACTTTAATCATGTACTTTATTTTGTCATAAAAGTAGAATGTCATAAACTTCATCTTAAAATCATTTAATTTACCAGTTTCTTAGATCCCATCGTAACTAAAGTAGCATGTTAAATGCTTCTTTCTATGTGCTCTTTTATGTGCTCTATGTGTGTGAATCACTACGTGCTTCTTAAATGGGCTTTCTCTTCCACCGACAGGACACAGAATACATTACATTCATTATATTACAGCTCTCTGAACAATTTAAATATTAAGATGTATACTTGATATCATTTTCATGATGATAGGAATTAAAGCATGTATTAAACATGGGAACATGGTGGCGCAGTATTAGTAATGAGCCGGCGCCCTGTCTAGAGATTGTTCTTGCCTCCTGCAAAATGCTTGCTGCATTGTGCGCAACCTTTGATGAAACAATTTACTGCAGCAGTACTGTCTCTCTCAAATGTACTAACCTCCTATTCCTGTCCTTCCTTTTCTTTCTCCAAGTAATGATCACACGATCAGCTCTGTAATAGATGCCAAGCCATCTATAAGCTTATGTGACAGATAGGGGGCGCTATCGCTCCCTTGAACTCTCGGATCAGACGCCAGATAAAAGTCCAATAATAATATTTATTAGGACAATACAGTGCACCAAGCACCCTCCACTCCACAATACTCATAAACAATCACTACAATAAATCAATAATCAATCCTCCACTCCCAGACGCGTTGCCACCCTTCCTCCCGACTCAGCTCGCCCATCTGGGATTTCCCAGAGTCCTTTATAGTCCTTGACCCAGAAGTGCTTCTGAACCCTCAGTCCATGTGATTTCCTAGCACTTCCGGGTCAGATCAAAACTCTTCTTTTTCATCCCGGAAGTACATCATTTCTTCTCTCCATGTGACTGGGACATACTTCCAGGGGTGTAGGGAAAATAGTCCTTAATCCTCCCTGCAGCGTTCTCTGGCGGCCCCCATGGTATTCAGCAGGGCTGTGAATAAACACTTCATTGTCTATAATTCCCTGCTGGCATTCGGGGCACTTCCACACTACAGGGAGGGCTCCATCTGGCAGCCTGGGGGTATTGGCCGGGATGAATGGCCGCCATATCCCACACTTAGAATGGTGATTCTTCAAAACTTTTATGAAACAATGACATATCTTCGTAGTACATGTTTAATTATTCCATCCATTTATCCATCTAGTGTCACGCCAATCCCAGAAAGCATACAGTGCGAGGCAGGAACAATCCCTGAATGGGGCGTGCGAGCTCGTCGCTAGTGCTGCGCCACCGTGTTCTCACATGTTTAATTATTAACAATATACATTATTTTAATGAAGTTTAAAACTTATCTGTATAATGTAATAAACATGCTTTGCTGCATTTCATATTAAAAATGATATCAAGACCTCCAAGAAGGTAGTGCTTGGAAATCTAAATCGACTTAGAAGCCAGTCGTCATCATATGTAAATACGCGCTTTATAAAGTGACTCAGGTTGTGCAATATTATAACTAGTGCAAGTTTACAGTGAGGTGATTGTACTTATAACTACAAACAGTTCTACCAGGAGCAATTGATGGACTGATTGAGTGAGTTTAGAGCACTTGGGATGAAACTCTTTCTGAACCTTGAGGTCCCTACAGGAAAGGCTATGAAGCATTTGCCGTATGGGAACAGTTCAAATAGATTGCGTACATGGCTGAGACAGCGTGTGCAAGATGCTGTATACCAATAATCCTGCTATACAGCTGTGATTCCACACTCAGATACAGTGAGTTAAATACTCAGTGGTGCACTGGGAATACCAACACTAAAGCAGTGATGGTATTTAGAATAGTTTGGCCATTCGGTGCACCATTATATTGTTACGGGTTGATTACAATGGGATGCCGTAAACTAATAAACAATATGTGGTTAATTTCAGTGTATTAGATGAAGCCGTGTCAGGGATGTGAATCTAAAAACTAAAGGGAAGCCACACAGGAACAGTAGCACTGCTCTGACGCTGGGTGCCGCCAGTTTGCAAAACCGAGGGATTGAGCTAGCGTAAAAATGTGCCTGGCTTTACACCAAGCTTAGTTTTTATACATCGCGATGTGAGCGTGGAAACGGGCATACGCAACATTTTTGTGCGTATGCACCATTTACACATGAGGCCCCAGGACTGTGGCCAACTCTGTCTTTGATTTTGTCCTTTCTAACTGACCATGGCATCTTATGAAGTTTATTTTGTCAAGGAGAGTTGTTGACTGGAGTTTTTGTTTCCCACTTCTCCAATGTCAACTGGCCATAGTTTAAAAATTAATTTGTAGCAACCGCAAAATACGGGAACGCGATTCCTACGCTTCACAACCCGAGAGGGGAGTAGACAATATTTGAAGGTTATAATAGCATTACCATATTCAGTCCTCGGCCTCTCTTGTCCCTATGCACCCCTTAAATAATTGGCAAAAAATAAAAGTGCAACAGAAAGTGGGACTGATAAATATATTGTCTTTTGTTGTTTACATTTACTTGCCTGGTGCCTGAGTGCCCATTAGTGAACCCCTTCCCCAGGCGCCCTCCCCAGCACCCAAATCCTAACCCCTGGTTTGACACAGACAATATAAGAAAAAAAAAAGGAAATAATAAAAAAAACTTCTTTGAGAACATAAAAAGAAAGATTTAACTTAGTCCACAATATAAAAAAACAATAAACCCTGCAGTTCAGTTCCTCCCGTATGGCAGGAGGAAACACAACAGTCCTTTAGCGAAACGGCTTCTCCGTGGACTATCACGAAGATATGCAAACTCAGGGATCCGACTCACCAGACGGGAGCACCCGGAGAACACCAGTACCTGGCCTCTTCTCGGGGATTCGTCACCTGATTATTTTTTCGGGGTGGCCACCCACAAATAGTAGACGTCCCTGGGTGAAGTAAGATCCTGAATGATTCTTTGAGCGTGGATAGTCGCCACCTTGCCTTCAGCCTTTCCTTCCTTTTTTTCTCTCCCCCTCCTTGCTCTGCCATTCCCCTTAAAAAGAAAAAGTTTCCTGCTGAAATCCTTGCCCCTCTCGGTTGTTATGGAAACCTCATGCCAGCAACAGGCAGCTGGAATATTTACCGGGCAGGATCCTCCCAGCACTGGGACGTCACCAAAGGTGCATGAAAGGCTATTTAAGACACCCTCCCAGCCAACATTATAACGTGACGGACAGTCCAGAAGGCCAACCCGACTGTCAAGTTATGTAGCCTTGCTACAAATTAATGGACAGATATTGCATGGTTAATTTAATTTAATCAGTTTTAAACCACATTGTTTCCTGTCTGTTTAAAAAAATTAGTGACTTTATCTGTGCCTTTATGTGCACTACTTATGTAATTAGTAATTTGTAAAGTTGGTATTTTATAAACTTGTGTAATTCTACTAGTGCTCTACGCCAGTGTTCAGTTAATAGAAACAGACAAAAATAATCTGAACTGAATTGAATCCAATAGATCTGTAAAAAGAGAACACTAACTTATCTAGAAAGAATAAGATTAAACATGTACATTAAAGTCAAACAATTGCCCTCTTTACCACATATGTAAATCTATTTTACATTTTCTTAGCTCACCAATGTTTCAGGTGCTGGAATAATTCATTTCTCTTGAATAACCTAAATATGGCAAATACAGAACACATTTTATGATCTATTTTAAAATAATTTGCATAAATGTACTGCAGGATTGCCACACAAAGGTGAAATAATTCTGACTAAACATGAATACTGCTTGGAAATCTGTTAGTTTCTTTATTAACAGGGCAAATTAGTGTTAAATGTTTGATTGAAATTCTATCCAGGGTATTTCATTACCATTTTTGTAATTGCAATGTTCCCTCCAATTAAAGTGTTTCTGTTCTACATCTCTTAATGGTTTAGTTTGGTCATTAGCTCTGTCTTAACACTGCCTAAAACTTAAAATAAAATATGTTAGATTTAAGCAGTGCTCTTAAGTGGATAAGAAAATTACCTTACATTTATATATCTTTTATTCGAAATGGGGAATTGTGTTTCCTCTAACTTCATTTGGCTTTTGTGCTGTTGAAGATGTTGTAATTAGATAGCAAGCCTGATTGTATCACATATAAGCCCATTCTTAGGCTATGCTTTTTCCTCAATAATTGTTTAATGTGTTTAAAACACTTTTACATGGTAAGGAGTTTGCTATCACCACTTACTGTATTTATTTTCCAAAATAACACAGAAAAAAAAATGGCTGATTTAAAAATGCTAATTAGTCACTGGAAAAGTAATTCCCCCAAAAAGAAATTGTATTTGTAACTTTCAACTAAATGTTGTTATCCACATTATGCAACAATTTATTCAGTATGCTGAAATAAAATAAAACAAATCTATTAAATATATGTAAACAAAAAACTACGAATGTTGATGTTGTTTAAGGAAAATACCTGTAGTATGTTCTCTCCTAGAATAATGTACAATTTATATGGCTTCTAAAGCTTGACCTTTTTTGTTGTGTTTACCCTGTGGCATCTTTTCTAAAGTAAGTTTACCCCCACCCTGTTTTGTTCAGTAATTTTGGTGTTTACTACTACTGTAATAAAGTGATCAACAATTAGGAAATTTTAATATGCTGTTTCTGGCATTTTTACATTCAAATAACAGTAATAAGAACACCTAATGCTATTTCACTTATATAAAAACAACTAATAATGAGCAGATATCATAATACCAGAACTAAACACACTGAGTCAATGAGAACACATCAGTGAGACAATTGTTCTTGCTTTCACCTTCAATTTTGGATATTCCTGGCACTGTTGTTGACAGAGCAAATCTCATGTTGTCATTAGGAACTAATCAAGATCTTTGTGAGTTCAGTTTTTTTAATAAATTTTACTCCCAGAGTAGGCCAAATTTCGCTCCTGGGGTAAATGTACCCCTGGTTAGGAACCCTTTTCTAAAGGGTTTAGTTACTGTCATAATATCTAAAGCTGTATTGAAATAGTTATAACATTCAATGAGCATTTTCTTAAAAAATACTATTTATTTCACAGTGTACTATATATAGCCTAGATTATTGGAAAGATTACAGAGCAAATTTTCCTGGATTCAAAAAGAAATCTAACAGTGTCACATATACAAAAAGATATTTTTAGATTTGTTTAAAGTTGAAAGATAAGAGTTACTGGTAGATTAGTACTGTTTATCTATATTTAAAAATATAGTTATTTTAACATTCATCTCAGTTTCCGAGAAATGCAAGAAATGCTGAACACATACCTAAAGCAGAAACTTTTTCCATGTTATTCTAATAATGACGAGAAGTGTATAATGTATGGACTTTAGTCCAAATATCAAATAAACATTCCAAACCTTCCAAACCCTAACTGTGTTGCCATCCTGGTGCCATGTGCGTGTGTCTTCACCATTATGTCAATTATATCTGGGCCTCCTGTTACTATGCAAACAAAAAGACTTTCTATTGGGCACAAGAAGCTAAAACCACCTGATATTGTTAAAGGAGACCCAGAATGGACAAAAGGAAGTTTAGAAAGAGGAATATCTATCTACAACATAGAAAACCCTCAGGTAAGTACGCAATGATGAGCAATAAATGTCAGTGGTAGAGAGAAAAGGGCATGATTCTGGGGCATAAACTAGTGCCTGGTATGACAATTTCAAACACAAACTTGAATTCTACTCTTCTGCAACCATTATTAATCATAGAGCATTTTAATACAATTAGGCAAAGTTTTATTCTTCCACTATGTAATCTTTAAAATACTGTACTACTTTATTTTACTCATTTTCAGTAATGGCAGTGAATATTTATTAAGACACAGTACAATTAAGCATAGTTCTACAAAATTTCCTTAGAGACTTTAACCAACTCACCAAGAAATGTTGCTGCTGTGTTAAATGGGCCAGATATTGGACAGTCCGTCTGCTGTCCGTAGCCATAGAATATGGAATACAAATACTGTGATTTTTTTTCAGGTAGAGAAAACTAAACATTGTTTAGATAATAATTTTCATGGACCAGAATATATCTCAGTAGCATCAGATACAAGACAGGAATCAGACCTAGATGGGGTGCCAGGCCATATTTTAACTGAGTGTGTAACACATGATAAGGGGTAGGATTACTTACTAAATGCGTCACAGTAATTTAAAGTAAAAGAAACAGGGAAAAAAATATTGTATTTACTATAATGTCTGGAAAGGCTAATAATAATAATACAGAAAGATCATATTTATAAAATCATATTTATAACTGTGTAAAAGCGCTATGTGTTTATGTATAATTTATTAATTTTGTGTCCATCCATTCTTTAACTTGTACATCTAATTCAGAGTCACAAGGAACCAGTACTTATCGTAGCAGCCTTTTAACAAGGTAAGAGCCATCTCTAAACAAGATGCTAGTTTATTACAAGTCACACTTTATACACACAGACATATTTAGTCATACTTCGACAATGTACACTTGCCAAATTATCTAAATTGCACATTTTTGGAAAAAAAACTGGGTGCCTGGGTAAAAGGTCCGTAAATATATGCAAAGAGTGTGCAGTCTTCACACTGGAGTTGTCCAGGCCAGGATTGAGCCCAGGACTCTGGAGCTATGAGACAACAGCGTAATGTTTGGCTGAGGTCGGAATGGGCACACATTCTAGTGCCCTACCTGAAAGGGGAAGCGCAGCAGGCTTAATACGACCTGACTGAGAAGCAGGCTGCTGATTACGATACTCTAAAGGGAGAAATCTATCAGTGCTGTGACGTATCTGCGGCACAGCAGGCGAGGTTATGGCGGGAGTGGAGTTTCGACCCTGAGCGGTCAATAAGAACCCAAGCCTTTGAAATTTGGCCAGATGTTAATAATGCCCAGAAATTGGTCAAACAGTTGGCCTATCAAACATTAGTGTTTCATTAGAATATCCCACTCAGCAAGTCTGCAAAAAAAATTATAAAAATATGGAAGACATAATAGAGGTTGTTGAGCGTCACTGGGCAGTCTGTAAATTGGAAAAGTCAGACACGTCTGCTTGTCAACCCAGATAGGCTCATTTTGCTGTTCATAAGCATTTCTGACACCTCACCGAACCTCCGATCCGACAAAAAGAAAAACAGTTCAGCCTTCCCCGCTGTTTCAAGTGTGGGGAGGTGTGGTAATGCGCGGCCCTCGCATTACCAAATTTAAGTTGAAGAGGCCTTGAAAGTGAAGCAGCAGCATTTATATGGTTAAAAGGAAGTGCGCTTACCGTTGGTGTGTTGAGAGCGCTGTCGCAGGAACGCAGGGCCGTCTAGCGGGTGAGCGCTGTGAGGCGCGGTGTGTCTGGACACACGTGCAGCCGGTATAATGGCCAGTACGGGCTCCACTGCACGTGTTCATTTTTACACACCGGTGTCCTCGCAGCCTGCCCAGTGCAGGTGGTTTAAAGTGTGGCCCCGCCTAAAAGAGAAAGCTGGCATTTGATTGAGTTAAAGATGGGGATCCCATAATGTTAAACAAATGATTTTACTTACTAGTGAGTCGGCAACGGGTGTGCTTGAGCTCAGCATAGCCATTGGCTGTCCCGGAGGGTTTATACGCACCCGCGACCTGCAGGGGTTCAGTTTTAAATACATAGTTGCCCAGGGCGTGTTGCAGAGCGTGGCGTGAATGTGCTACCGTCTACCGGGATAGGTGCATGAGGTAGACATGTTGGCAGATTGGCTGGACAATCTTGCCGGTTATATTTAAGGAGTTACCGGCCAACAGGGGTCAGTGGACCTAAAAGCGAGGTAGGAGTAAGCACTGCTGAGCTATTTGGAGAAGCAGTTGTGATTTTGGCGGCTTTTGTATATATTCTTTTTGTATATAGAATTATATATCTCCTAGTGATTATTTTTGGTGGAGGTACAGTATATATACTTATTTGGTGCTGTGATAGTTTTTGATTTTGGGTTTGGTGCAATTGTTTTTTTTGTATATACACACACTTGTTTTTGTGTATTTTTCTTTCCTGCTGGAGGAACGTCTTGAGCCAGGGATAAAAGAAGACAACCTTCATTATTGGAGTGTGTGTGTAGTTTTTGTAGGAGTGCACTGTTTTTGTAAATACACCATATTTTTCCTTTTTGTTTGTTTTTATTTATTTCTGAAGAAGTGTCAGTGTTGAAGGACTGTGTCTCAAAGCCCACCTGACACTACTGCGTTTTGGTTGTACAGCACTCTTGTAAATAAACTTGCACCATTCACCCTTCAAATTTTGTCTGTGTCTCATCTCTCCACTGATCCTGTTCGGTTCATGAACTATCAGATGTCCAGAGTGTAGGCTGGGGCCACTTCCCACTACATGGCATATCACAGGAGGTTGGACATATTTATCTTTCATGCCCAACCATAAGTGAGCCAATGGACTGTTCTCACATCAAGGGAGAGGATTACTGTGCTTTGATTCCGTATACAGGGGTAGAGATAATCAATGAGTATAAAGTACTTGCAATGTTCGATTTGGGGAGTAACATTTCTATTATTGCTTGCCGTTATGTGTTACCACAACAATGACTTAAAACTAAGACCAGTCTTATATGGCGAAACTCACTATTACAAGTCCACCTCCTGTATTATTTTGGTGGATCATTCTATGAAAATTTTAGTGGTAGTGGTTTTACCCAATCCACCATATCCAGTAATACTGGGGTGGGACTTGTCTGATAGTAAAAGCAGTATTAACATAAATACTCCTATTAAAAAAAATGTGCTTGCTAATGGATGGGGATAATGCTAATCTGGCTCCCTCCACGCTATGTACGATGGCCACTAGGACCCATTCATCAATTCAGTGTGACGGAGTGAAAGACTGTTCGGATAATCCGGAAGTCGTTATGACAACTGGAGTATCCCAGCAGTCTGAAACTCTGCCTCATGAGGTCAGAAGAGATATTATTCAAAAATGAATTGCACAATTTAGACTAACGCTGTCCTCCTTTAAAAGGGAACAATGGAACAATGATTCCTTAAAATCTGCTAGGAATGCAGTAGTTTCAGTTAATGGACAGATGTCCCAAACTCCTATGCCACGAGGGCCTTGCTTTGTTATTGAAAATGATCTCTTGTTTCGTGTGGCAGAGCATGAGGGGGAGGTGAGGTCTCTGCTGTTGGTGCCAGGTACATATCGGCAGCATGTATGTGAGCTAGCACATGCCCACCTCGTAGGTGCACATTTGGAAACCGAAAAAACTTTAGAGGAAATTAAGCTTTGATTTTATTGGCCTGAAATAAACAAGGAGCTCCGACAATTCTTCATGTCCTGAATGTCAGATTCTCCAGATTCCTAGGAGGGACAAAGCGCCTCTTATTCCTTTACCCCTAATTGATATTCCTTTTGAACGAGTCAGAATCAACCTCTTTGGACCGTTAGAACCCTCTTTACGCGGCCATAAATATATTTTGGTCATCTTAGATTATGCCACTTGGTTTCCAGTGGCCGTTCCTTTGTGCTCGGCTACTTCAAAAAGTATCGCACGGGAACTAATAGGGATTTTTGCGCATCGGGATCCCAAAATAGGTATTAATAGTCCAGGGAAATAGTAGCCAAGTTACTACAAATTAGACCAAAGTTTTAAGATGTTTATCATCCTCAAACTGAAGGGTTGGTATAACGATTTAACCAAACACTTAAACAGATGTTACGTAAGGTAGTTAGCAAGGATAGAAGAAACTGGGATCAGTTGCTTCCCCTTCGTATTATTGGCCTATCGGGAAGTACCACAGGCCTCAACAGGGTTTTCTCCCTTTGAATTATTGTATGGATGACAACCCCGAGGTGTACTGGATATGTTAAAAGAAGGGTGGGAAGAAGAGGACCTTCCCTCCTCTAATATTTTAGAATACTGTACATCGCACAATCGCGACAGGCCAAAATTCGACCCGTATTAAAAGAACATATGGAAAAGGCTCAAACAGAGCAGTTGCAATATTACAATAGAAACACCACCTTCCGGGAATTTCTTCCGGGAGATAGTGTTATGGTGCTCATAAATACTTCCCACTCTAAATTACTGCCACATTGGCAAGGCCCTTACGAAATTAAGGAACAAAAAGGACTCGTCGATTATTTGGTGAAACAACCAAATCGTTGACCAAGTGAGCGGGTTTATCATGTAAACTTGCTGAAGCCGTGGAAGGATAGGGATGTTGATCCCTCTTCCGGACAGCCTTGCTCCCTTTTCATAGAACATCACAACCTTAATTTCGGTCCCGATCTGACCTGGAAACAACAACAAGAGCTGGAATCGGCCATCCTGTCTGTACCGGAAGTAGTGAGTGAGCAACCGGGTCACACTGCCCTGATTGAACATGACATAGTTGCTGACCTGGGAGTAATTGTCAGAGAACACCTGTATTGACTTCCTGAGGCAAAGAAAACAGAGGTAGACTTGGAAATCAAGCATATGCTGGAACTGGGTGTGACTGAGGAAAGTCACGATCCCTGGTCCAGTCCTACTGTCCTGGTAGCAAAGCCTGATGGGACGTGTAGGTTCTGTAATGACTTCTAATGTCTTAACCAGTTCTCCAAGTTTGATGCTTATCCGATACCTTGAGTGGATGATCTTCTCGAGAGGCTAGGCAATGCTTAATATCTAACTACACTTGACATGACAAAGGGGTACTGGCAAATTCCCTTAATGGCCTCCACTAAAGAGAAAAACAAGTTTAGCACTCCAAGTGGACACTGACAGTACAAGGTCCTTCCATTTGGTTTCCATGGGGCACCAGCAACCTTCCAATGTCTGGTAGATAGTCTGTTAAGACCCCACAATTTCTACAGTGCTGCTTACATGGATGATATGGTCATTTATTCTGGCACATGTAAAGATCATGTACTACAGGTTAAAGCTCTGCTCCTGATGCTAACACAAGCCGGTCTTCAAATTAACCCAAAGAAATGTTTTTTTTGGTTTTAAAGGAAGCTAACTATTTAGGCTATTTGGTGGGTGGTGGAAACGTTAAACCACAGTGTTCCAAAGTTGAAGCCATTCTAAATTGACAGGTACAAGCTTTTCTGGGTTTAGTGAGCTACTACCTCCGATTTGTACCTAGTTTTTCAGAAATAGCTTTGCCCTTGACTGACCTAACAAACAAAAGAGCACCCTTGAAAGTGGTTTGGGATGACAAAACTGAAACTGCATTCTGTGACTTGAAATTGGCCCTGACATTAGCACCTGTACTAAAGATTCCTAACTTTTCATTTCCTTTTATTCTCCAGACAGATGCATCAGACACAGGACTCGGAGCAGTGTTGAGCCAATGTATCAAAGGTGCTGAACACCCTGTATTGTATCTCAGCCAGAAACTGCTAGATTGGGAGACCAGGTATGCAGTGGTGGAATGAGAGGCTTTGGCAATAAAGTGGGCTGCGACACAGTTGAGGTACTACTTGCTGGGATGGGAATTTACCTTGATTACGGATCATGCTGCCTTACAGCGGATGGCCGTTCATCAAGAGTCTAATCCTTGAGTCACTAGGTGGTTTTTAATACCTTGAACCTTATAGATTCAAAGTCATTTATCATAAAGGTTCTCTACAGGCCAACGCTGATGCTCTCTCCCTTATCTATGACCTATCGGTTCCGATCGCTGATGTGTCTTTGAGCTTCTGTCACACACAAGCTCTTAGGAGGCAGCCAACAAGTCCTGAGGTCAGTGAAATATCGCAAGATGAAGGATTGATTTCAAGCATTAATGCCTCTGACTCTGGTGAAAGAAGGAGAAAGAAGAGAAAAAATTAATTAGTTCACTCACCTCTATCATTTCTGTTTTCCCAAAATGGCATTTCAAACAGGACATCACTTCCGCTTCTGACTCCCAAAGATGACACCACTTCCGGTCCCATCCTGATGATGTCACTTCCCAGACCTTACTGATGACGTAATTTCCGGTTCCATTCTGATGACACCACTTCCAGTCTGATCCTGATGATGTCACTTCCAATTATACTTCCTTCCGTTCGCCATTTTGTATAAAATGCCACAACCACCCTCTGTATGTTGTCAGGTATTTGTGTTTATATATATACAGTGGAACCTCGGTTTGCGAGCATAATTCGTTCCGGAAATGTGCTCGTAGTCCAAAGCACTCGTATATCAAAGTGAATTTCCACATAAGAAATAATGGAAACTCAGATGATTCGTTCCACAACCCAAAACTATTCATATAAAAATGATTAATACAAAATATAAAGTAAAAATACATAAAACAAATTAACCTGCACTTTACCTTTGAAAAGAATCATGACTTGTGTGAGTGAGTTTCTAAACTCTTGTGGGTTTCCACCCAACGGGACGACACGCGGAAGAGCGTCCCAAAGCAATCGCAGTCTCCCAGCGCTGTAGCAATTCGCCGTAAAAGTGAATCCGAAAAGATCGCGGACATGCTATAAGCGCCTGCCGTCGATGGGTGATACAAGGAACAAGGATAAATAAGCAGGGCCCTGCCTGACTGCTGTCTCTGTTTCAACGCTGAATAAACCTGGTGTTGCTAAAGTACTGAGACTCAGCTTTGTGTTTTAGTGTGCAAGACGGGGACTCGCACGTCACAGCACACACATGCACGAGCACACACACACACACGAGCGTGCGCGTGCACACACACACACATACACACACAAGCGCGCGCACACACACAGTCACACTGCTAATGCTGTAGTAAACAGTATACGCTTGTACAAAAGTTTACTATGAGTGAGGCACGCCGACTCAGATGGAGAATAGGAGACGATTGCCCACAACCCTGCAGCGAGAGAGAGAACCATCAGCTCAGTTGTGATCACATGACGCTCAGCAGACAAAGAGTATACGTACTACAAGACCTCGCTCATTTATCAAGTCAAAATTTATTAAAAATTTTTGCTTGTCTTGCAAAACACTCGTAAACCAAGTTACTCACAAACCGAGGTTCCACTGTGTATATATATATATACATATATATATACATACACATTTTATATATATATACATACACATTTTATATATATATATATATATATATATATATATATATATATATATATATACATATATTGTATACAGGGTGGGCCATAAGTTTCCATGCATAGGAAAATAAACATTTTTTTATGAAAAACCATGTTTATTTATATAATATGCTCTACATAACTGACATTGCTTTGAAAACACATTTCAATACGTGTTCGCCACTGCTGATGAACACGTATTAGCACAGCTGGAGTTATGTTTGTAATGGCGTTGGTGATACGTTCCCTAAGATGATTTATGTTTCGTATCTTTTCCTGATACACCATGGCCTTCAAATGCACCCAAAGATAACAATCAAGTGGGCCATCAGTATGATTTCAATTCGTTGCTCTTTATTCAAATGCATTTTTAAGGGTATCTGAAATATAAAAAATAAAATGTAAAACATAATGTATATATGGAAACTTATACTGTATATATACATACATATAAAAATTTATGTCGTGGATAATGAAAAAATTGTAGGGGGATGTAAGATGGTGAGGCCTGTTCAGATATCAGAAGTTAATATTTAAAGGAATTAACATTTGAATACTGTAGGTCCAGCTTGCTCTGCCTACAAAAGGAACATGCTGTTAGATCCAAAGTTGTCTGATATAAGACACCAGCACAAAGAATTATATTTATTATTTTTTTATAATTAATTATATTTAATTTTTTGTGTGTATGACTTTTTAACATTAAAAATGATTGCTTTTCACTAGCAGCATAATCTTATTAGTCTTATGTGTAACTGTATAGTCTTCCATGTTGCAACCCCTGCTTGAATTCTGACCAGTCTGCGTCATAATGATTCCACTTACTCTTTACACTGCTGTTGCCCCTGCACAAACATTACAGCATTTATTTACAAAAATGTCTTACTTTTGTGCAAATGGTAATGCTACCCACATATGTGATTTTTTTCATTTTAGGACAAGTAGAGAGGGATTCAGGAAAGATGTTGTGGCCAGAACAAAAAAATCTTTAATACAGAGTATGTGTTTAGTTTTAGAGCTAATATTTTGATTGAGGGCCAGATTTAATTTCAGTCTATGCATGCCCTTTGTGTATTTGTTTGGTTGTGCAGATGTACAGTGCATCTGGAAAGTATTCACAGCGCATCATTTTTTCCACATTTTGTTATGTTACAGCCTTATTCCAAAATGGATTAAATTCATTTTTTTCCTCAGAATTCTACACACAACACCCCATAATGACAACATGAAAAAAGTTTTTCTTGAGGTTTTTGCAAATTTATTAAAAATAAAAAAACTGAGAAATCACATGTACATAAGTATTCACAGCCTTTGCTCAATACTTTGTCGATGCACCTTTGGCAGCAATTACAGCCTCAAGTCTTGTTGAATATGTTGCCACAAGCTTGGCACACCTATCCTTGGCCAGTTTCGCCCATTCCTCTTTGCAGCACCTCTCAAGCTCCATCAGGTTGGATGGGAAGCGTCGGTGCACAGCCATTTTAAGATCTCTCCAGAGATGTTCAATCGGATTCAAGTCTGGGCTCTGGCTGGGTCACTCAAGGGCATTCACAGAGTTGTCCTGAAGCCACTCCTTTGATATCTTGGCTGTGTGCTTAGGGTCGTTGTCTTGCTGAAAGATGAACCGTTGCCCCAGTCTGAGGTCAAGAGTGCTCTGGAGCAGGTTTTCATCCAGGATGTCTTTGTACATTGCTGCAGTCATCTTTCCCTTTATCCTGACTAGTCTCCCAGTTCCTGCCTTGCTGAAAGATGAACCGTTGCCCCAGTCTGAGGTCAAGAGTGCTCTGGAGCAGGTTTTCATCCAGGATGTCTTTGTACATTGCTGCAGTCATCTTTCCCTTTATCCTGACTAGTCTCCCAGTTCCTGCCGCTGAAAAACATCCCCACAGCATGATGCTGCCACCACCATGCTTCACTGTAGGGATGGTGCCAGGTTTCCTCCAAATGTGACGCCTGGCATTCACACCAAAGAGTTCAATCTTTGTCTCATCAGACCAGAGAATTTTCTTTCTCATGGTCTGAGAGTCCTTCAGGTGCCTTTTGGCAAACTCCAGGCGGGCTGCCATGTGCCTTTTACTAAGGAGTGGCTTCCGTCTGGCCACTCTACCATACAGGCCTGATTGGTGGATTGCTGCAGAGATGGTTGTCCTTCTGGAAGGTTCTCCTATCTCCACAGAGAACCTCTGGAGCTCTGACAGAGTGACCATTGGGTTCTTGGTCACCTCCCTGACTAAGGCCCTTTTCCCCCGATCACTCAGTTTAGATGGCCGGCCAGCTTTAGGAAGAGTCCTGGTGGTTTCGAACTTCTTCCACTTACGGATGATGGAGGCCACTGTGCTCACTGGGACCTTCAAAGCAGCAGAAATTTTTCTGTAACCTTCCCCAGATTTGTGCCTCGAGACAATCCTGTCTCGGAGGTCTACAGACAATTCCTTTGACTTCATGCTTGGTTTGTGCTCTGACATGAACTGTCAACTGTGGGACCTTATATAGACAGGTGTGTGCCTTTCCAAATGATGTCCAGTCAACTGAATTTACCACAGGTGGACTCCAATTAAGCTGCAGAAACATCTCAAGGATGATCAGGGGAAACAGGATGCACCTGAGCTCAATTTCGAGGTTCACAGCAAAGGCTGTGAATACTTATGTACATGTGCTTTCTCAATTTTTTTATTTTTAATAAATTTGCAAAAACCTGAAGTAAACTTTTTTCACGTTGTCATTATGGGGTGTTGTGTGTAGAATTCTGAGGAAAAAAATGAATTTAATCCATTTTGGAATAAGGCTGTAACATAACAAAATGTGGAAAAAATGATGCGCTGTGAATACTTTCTGGATGCACTGTAGGTTTCAGCAAGAATATAGCAGCAGATCACATAAACCAATGCTAGAAAATGGATAAAATCTTAAATTGCATCAAAAACTTCAAGTGCAATTATATAGTTTGTTAAATTCAGGTTATGCAAAGATACACAAAGGTATTGTTAACATTAATATTTAAAGAAACTGCATGAACAAATAATTTTCATGTATTATGGGAAAGCATCCATTCATTCCAGTTCAAGGGGCGGAGTGGTGGCTCTAAGGCTAAGGATCTGTACTGGTATCCAGAAGGTTGCCGGTTCGAATCCCCATCACTGCCAAAAGAGATTCTACTCTGCTGGGCCCTTCAGCAAGACCCTTAACCTGTAATTTCTCCAGGGGCACCATACAATGGCTGACCCTGCGCTCTGACCCCAAGGGGCATGCGAAAACTAACAAATTCCTAATACAAGAAATTGTATAAGGCGACATAAAGAACAAAAAAAAATAAATAAATAAAAGATCAGGTACCTGTATAGACAATCAGACCCATCTAAAGTACTAAAGACTATCACAGTACTCTGGATTTTTCACCACTCCGTCAGCAAAGCATGCAAACAATAGTAGATATTCTATAACTCAGTAATACAGCAGTTATCCTAATGCATTGAACAGTCTAATCTTTGTAAATGAATAGTTGATAAATTAAATATACAGTAAATATGATACTAAACATCTTCAGTTAGCTAATACAAAATAAGGCAATAGAAAAACAGTAGAGCTTAGGTGTCAACGTAATTCCACCTGTACCTCATTTTTAAAGAGTGGAAGCACAATCTCCACTTCAATCTTTTTATGAACTTATCACCCCTCAAAAAGTCTGAATTTGCTTCAAACTGGCATGGCAGAGAATTGAAACCATGAAATAGCATGTAACAGGAAACTAAAAAATAAAAACACAAATGTTATTACCTCACATGTACTGGCATAAGAAAGTCAACCTTCACAAGATAAGGATTGAGCTTTGATTTGTTAGCAGTACAGCCAGATAAGAAGTATTATAACTGAATTATCAAGATAAGCTAAATTATCAGTGTCTCCATGAATGTTATTACATCTCAAAGTGCTAAGCGCACCTGCAAATCCCACACAGTGGAGGAATGGGGGAAATTAGCTCCATGGGAGTATTTTCCGTACATCGCTTAAATCATCCGAGATCAGATGCCTCATTTTGGATGAGTTAATGCCAGTGAAACTCATCCTGGATAAGTCGGTTTTTCAAACAAAGCCGTGTAGTAGATTAGTCTAGCTGGATCTAATCATCCGAGATGAATGAATACATGCGCTCGTGCTGATTGAAAAGCCCATATATATCAAGTTTAGAAAACATGATCAGCAAGTCTTTGATAGGCTTTAACAAAATGACGAAAGAACGGGCGCATTTTTTTTTTCACACAAGCGGAGCAGGACCTTTTATTCGAAGGACATGAAGAATTTCAAGATTTAATATGCACAAGGGGTAACACTGCAAAAGCAGCAAAAACCAGAAAAGACGGCTGGCAAAAAGTGGCCGACAAATTAAACGCGTGTGCATTGTACTTACTGGAAGCAGCGTTTCATTTCCTATGTGTTAAGATTAATTATTATTTAATATGTCAGATCAAACGTGAGCACAAGGAGAACACGGGAACAGGTTAAAGAGAAGTTACAAGAATATACTTCAAACTGGTAAATATTGGTATATAACTATTTAAAGAATTGTTGACATAAAGAATCATATATAATGTAAAGAACATTAATTTTAAAGGTAATAAAAAGTCAGACAAGCAAATAACAGGTGGAGGTCCACGCAGTCCAGACCTAACCCCTGCAGAAGAGTTGGCTCTCCAGCAAAATGCCCATCGCCCTGTTTCTGAGAGCATTCCAGGGGGAAGCTCCTCCTCAGAACCAGTGGCAAGATGCAATGGTCACTTCATTTCAGGTAAAGGATGGTCATTGCATATATTTGTCCTCAATGTGTGCCATACGTAGATTCCATATAGCCCTCTTTTTTTTTTCATATCCCTAGAACTTGTGTCTGACCAAGGAGATATTGACAAATGTCAGATATTTGATAAAGACACTGTGTCTGATTATTCATCAGAAGAAGAGGTACATTTTACAAATAATGTTTGATCAAACTCCACTGTGATCAGTCCCATGTGCCCCAATCACATTTGGAAACCCTGGGTAATGAGAATGTTAGGCTGATTGTGAGATTCTTTATGGAACTGTGGGTGTTTTTACCTGTGTTTTACCTACCTGCAATGGCATGAAACGCCTCTTTTATTGTCTGCACACGCAGGTGTTCAGGAAACACTATGAAAACCCAAAGGAAATATTTCAGAGCCAAACAGACTTTACGAATTGCCTGGCAAACAGCACTTTTAGACAGATTTTCCGTATCACCTACAGTATATAAAAAAAGTGCCGCTTGCAAAAAACCTCAAAGCAATGCATACTGTCTGTGTGGTTCTGAGAGCCTGACTTTGCCGAGTTTGACATCGAATATAAGGTCCTAATAAATTTTTGAGGTACAATATTCCCCCTCGGCTAAAGCGGTATCTTTCGAAAAGAATTTCCTCTGGGAGCAATACAGGATCTTGCCGATCGCACAAACCCCTCTCTATATGAAATTCTCTTCTTATAATTTGCATACTGATATTAATTGGTCGCTAATTCATGAACGGCGAAGTCATGACTGAATGAATTCCACGCACGGACACTGATTAAGTGTGTGAGCTAATCCTAAAAGGTCTTGCGCCGCGTGTGTGAAAAAAAAATGCGCCCGTTCTTTCGTCATTTTGTTACAGCCTATCAAAGACTTGCTGATCATGTTTTCTAGACTCAGTATATATGGGCTTTTCAATCAGCGCAGGCGCACGCGCATTCATCTCGGATGATTAGATCCAGCTGGACTAATCTACTACACGGCTGCGTTTGAAAAACCGACCTATCCCGGATGAGTGTCACCGGCATTAACTTATCCAAGATGAGGCACCTGATCTCGGATGATTTAGGAGACGTACGAAAAATACCCCCCCTGCTCCAAGCAGGTTTGAGGATTAGGATGTGTTGCTATGACAACACTTCCAGCAAGAATTTCGAAAAAGCGACAGATCCAGGATCAGGCCAAATCGTCAACATTTACATCCAGCTAAACGAGTAATCCACGCACGAAAAATACCCCTCATATGTTAAAAATAAGATATACTTAAATGTTTACAGAGGAGCAGAAAAGTGTCATGTTCAAACTGTGTGGCAACTGCTTTAGTGTGAAAGGACCACCATCCATTTTCAGCACACTCATAAGCATTCACAATGCTGAAGTGGGTGATGTTATGACTCTGTACTCTTTTATTTTTACTAGGTTTTATGAAGTTTTCTATACATACTTTTGGAGCATTTACTATGTTTTTAAAATCAATTAATAGTAATTCATCATTGTGTTATTAGTAGATATGTTACTTTTAATAATCTTGTGTCATTCATAACTTTATTTCTAATTGCTATGAAAATGCATGAGCTTATAACATTAATTCAGTGAATGTCTGTATTGTTAACCGTATTGGTTTTAAAAACATCAAAGTCCTCTGTAAAATTAAAAGATGTGAAAGATTTAGTTATTTTATTAGTTGAAAAGTTAATAAAATTTGATTTAAAATGACTAATTTTGCCTGATAATATGCTTTAACAAGACCTGAATAAAAAACCTTGGGTGCTTACATTAGACAAAAAACACAGCTTATATTTTTACTGTATATAGTCCCTCAAAAATCCATTCTGTGCCTTTTTCTGTTGATAAACACATGTCAGTTAGGCAAGCACTGATTATACGAAAACAAGACCATAAAAATCTTAATTAAAATTATTTTGCATCCCTTGCTTGTGACATTTTACTGAAATACTGTATACTGTTTTACCAATATTTGCCATTGTGCAATGCATTATATATAATTTATCATTATTCAGAAGAGAGACTTGTGGAAGAAATTAATTTAGAAATATATTAAAGAAAGTACTCTTATTCTCAAACTAGGACCTCTTTGAGTCAGGAACCAGGCAGGAAGAAACTTGTCCATTGCCTACTTTATTTCTTTTCATCAAATGCTAAAGTGGGAGAATTTATCACAGTAGTCTGTTACAGAACTGTAAAAAAAATAAGGGCAGAGGTCCATTTTATAAACAAGTGAATTTACATAACAGTGCTTATTAATGCATAATTTTCTCTGATCGGTTTGTTGGCCTATCCCCAAATAACTTCTCCAAATAAAAGCCTATTCTACTACACTCTTGTTCTTCTTTTATCTCTTAGGTCCAGCTATTACCCTTGAAATCTCTGTGAATGTGCCAACAACAGTCTTGTTGTTTACAGGATATTGCTGATCTCTTAATCATCTCCTAGTACATTTTGTGTATTTGTTGTTCACTTGACGTTTATCTGGTTTACTGATATTCTTGAACAGGTTTCTTGCCTCGCATTTCCTGTCATCCTACATTTCTCCAGATCGTTGTAGACACAGAACCCACATGAAATGTATGTATTCCAAATAACGATATATTATTTACCCTATACAATTCCAAACACCTCACACCCAGATAAACAGACAGCTGGGAGAACTTTGTGACTGAATTCACAAAGTTGAGTTGGTGGGGGATAGGATAGCAGGCTGCTTGCGCTGATTGACACATTTACAAAACAAAAGAAGCTGATGGAGAAGTGCGAAATGATTTAAGGTGGGTCGGGATTACGAGTTTTTTCGTAGGCTTCAGGTATTCTATGTTAAAGAGTTTCTGTAAAAGGACACATTTCCGCCTGGAAACAAATTAAGTTCAATCAAATAACTGCCAATAATGACTGGGGTTCTTTATAAAATCTAGGTCTGGAACTTAAATACATTTGTATTAGGTAGAATGCCCAGTGGGGGCTGGGTGGTGTTTTGGCCTTGGAATTCCTGCAAAATGTTTTTTTTCTTCAGCACACAATAATTCAATTTAAAATATTTCATTGATTACATTTATCTTGTTTAATATTGTCCAAAATGTATTCAGAGAAAGCTCCAACTTGTGAGCATTGCCATCTAGCTCCAACATCACTAGAACATATATTTTGCGAATGCAGTAAATTCATATTATTTTGGACAAAAATATTTAAATGATTATCTGATAGCTTTGGTATCCTAATCCATTAACAGTTACATTTATTGTACTCCCAGATGGGCTTAAAATGGAAATGGCAAATTGGCTGTAAATTTCCTCTACCACACTACTAACACACAGACTTGTCTTTCTTAACTGGAGGAATCTTAATACACTTTTTATGAACACTTGGTAATTGAAGTTCTATATTATTTGAAATTGAAAAAAATGTTTTTTTTTAATTTCTCAGTTGTTCTTTCTAGATTGATTTTGAACTAATTTGTTGTAAAAGTTTTTATCTGCTTGATTTATTACTATGTGACTTTCTTGAAATAAAATATAAAAAATGCTCTGAAATTCCATTTGAACCAGATACCTTTTGGATATTAAGTCATTTTAAAGTCCACTTTATGTCATATACAAAAACAAAGAAGCATAAACCATGTGATGCTTCAAACAATAACATCAACTGCAGCATTTATTTATAAAGCACATTTCCATACAATAATTTAGCTCAAAGTGCTTTACAAGATGACAAAGAGAAAGATATAAGAAAAGAAAAAAAATAAGATAAGGCAATAATTTTAAGTAATACATAACAACAAAGCAAAGTATGGTCAAATGGCCCAGAGGACAGAAAAAAAACTCCAGTTAGGCTGGAGAAAAAACAACATCTGCAGGGGTTCTAAGGCCAAAAGTCTGCCCAGCCCACCACTGGGCATTCTGCCTATCATAAATGTTCCTAAATCAGTCGTCTTTGCTTTCATGCTTCACCTGATAGCACTCTGATGAAGTTGGTCTTGTGGACAGATGAGGCATTTACATCATCTCAGGGGCCTTCATGGTGCCTTTATCAGGTGGTGGTGGCACAGATCACCAGCGCAGAAGAACAAAAAGAGACAGCAGAGAATAGTGGGGATTAGGACAGATTGTGGATCCCTGAAGAATTTGATAATTCTATACCCATATAGTCTATTAGGAATACAATTGAAAAGTAGCTATGAAAAAGCCATATTAAAATAATGGGTTTTTAGCAGTTTTTGAAAATGTTCCACAGTATTAGGTTGGCAAATTTCTATAGGTAAAGTATTCCAGATTTAGGTGCATAACAGCAAAAGGCTGCTTCACCACTTCTTTCAAGATTGGCTATTGGAATTATAAACAAACCTATAATCTAAGATCTAAGGTTACGACGTGTATGTAGGGCAACAGGCATTCCAAAATATAGGACGGAGCAGGACTATTTATTGTATTTTAAACACTTAGTAGTATTTTAAAGTCAATTCTGAATGACACAGGTAACCATGTAACGACACTAAAAGTGGTCAGATGTGCTCAATTTTTTTTTTCTAGTCAAGATTCTGGCTGCTGCATTCTGCACTTACAACCGATTTATGTATTTCACAGGGAGTCCTGTTAGGAGTGCATTACAGTACTCTTGTTGACATAAAAACAATGCATGAATTAATTTTTAAGCATCTTTTAATGTTATAAGAGGTCTAACTTTTGGTATATTCCTTAAGTAAATAAAATGCAGTTCTCATAAACTGATTAATATGCAATTTCAAGTTTAGGTCAAGGTCAATGATTACTCCTAAATTCTTTACCACCCTGTTGATTTTTTAAACCTAAGGAATCAAGTTTATTTCTAATAATCTTGCTATATTAATGTTTGCCAATCACTAAGATTTCTGTTTTTTCCTTATTTAGTTTGAGAAAGTTACTACTCATCCATTTGGAAATAATGCTAAGACATTAGATCAGAGAGCCAAAAGCATTAGAATCATCAGGCTCTACACATAAATAAACCTGTGTGTCATCTGCATAGCTGTGGTAGCTCACTTTGTGATTCGAAATAATCTGACGTAATGGAATCATGTAGAATGAAAAGAGCAGTGGATCCAGTATAGATCCTTGTAGCACGCAATATACAATATCATTCAGGCAATGGAATGGAGGACTGATTAATTATCACAATCAATAAAGTTCATAGAGAAGAAAAAATATAGAGAGGCTGGATTAATCTTTAAATTTTTTTAGTCCATAAGCACCTGTAGAACCTGCAAAGTCTGTGCAAATTATTACAGCTGCAATATTCATATCTACATTTCTTTCATGTTTCCATATTATCACTTTGAAATGCATAGCCCTCTGCGTCTAGTAGATTTCTGATATCATCGGTGATGCATAGCTTCTTATTAGGAAATATTCAGATTGTTTTAAAAGTTACACAGCCTGTTATGATGTCTGCAGATTCTAAACACAGCCATGTTTATATATTCAAAGCAGCGGTGCTGCTTTTCTTCTGCTTCATTATTATAAGCAGTGAACTGTTTTGCTTGCCAGCTTCTTGCACTTCAGCAAATACTTGTTTATTGCAAAACCAAGGAATTGCACACTTCTTACTTTTCTCTTCATGTAATGCATGAACATAGTTGGTGGTTTCCCTTGTATGCTCGTGTCAAACAAATATCAGAGCAACCCATGTGCAGCCAGCATCTTAGTGTATGTACTTACATTATAACAAATCACTTTATATGAGTGAGACATGATTAATAAAGGTCACAATGATTTACCAAGGAAAACTAAACATTGCTCTTTCCAGAAGACTTGAATTAAACAACCTGAGTCTATACAACAGACACAGACAGATAACAGTAAAAATGTGTATTGTTTGTAGTGATGCTAGGGATGTATGTAGTCAAGCTAGCAATGTGAAGCACAGTGCTATTCCTAAACCTAGAGACCAACACTCAATGATAGCAAATTTTCTTGAAAAAGAAGTTTTGGAAAAGGGCATGGGGCTGAGCCATAAGTTAACAGAATCAGAATTATAATTATAATTATATTATTGGTTAACTTTTTCGAACAGAACTATTTGCCCCTGAATATAAAGGATGATCTTAATGAATGTGTTAGTGATTGGTTTTCAGACTCCAAAATTGACAAATACCATATATACTCACATTTAAGTTCTCCAGCGCATAAGTCGGGGCTTGATTTTACTGCATGATTTCCAGTATTTTATAATGTTGGTCATATAAGTCGAATGCGGAAAACTCACGCTACAGATTATAATATGCTAACACCCACCTGAGAGAGTAACCATAGAGCACACTGCCTTTTTTTTCTGTGTATTGTGCCTACGTGACCACACGGTAATACCCAAACTATTCCGAAGCGATGATTGCACTGTTTTACGTTTTTTGTGTCTCACACCCTCATGCACTTTTATCGTAAGAGTATCCCTTATCTATGATGGAGTATTCAATCAGAAGAAAATATGAAGCTGGCTTTAAATTAAAAGTTGTTGAAGTGGCAAAAGAAATTGGTAACTGCACTGCTGCAACAAAATTTGATGTGTCTGAGAAACTGGTTTGAGATTGGAGGAAGCAAGAAGATGTAAAAAAAAAAATTAAGTGTTGTATTTTTGAATAGGCATATAAGTCAGGGTCTGATTTTATGAACGATTTTTTGGGTTTCAAGACCCGACTTATACGCAAGTATATACGGTAAGTTATGTGCAAACACACAAAGTTTTTCATGCTCATTAAAAATGTTTTAAGCATAGCACTGAAAGTGAGACCTGTCATGTTTACATTTTTACTACATAAATCTATGGACCTTAGCACTACTCAGAAACTTGCCATAGTAGTTACTTTCTTCAGTAACAGCCAACGTTTTTATTGCATTATGTATGTAGCCAAAGCAGATGCAGAATCTGTCTCTCTACTATAAAAAAAGAATCCTGGGAGAGAAAGACGGGAGATGAAATGTGATCTTCACGTTAAGATCACGGAAGAAACTTAAAAGACCCGCAAGACGAAAGAGAATGGCCACGGAACGTCTCGCGGGGACCTTAAACATGAGACTTTGTGCCAAGAGATTGACCCAGGACTATCTTTGCGATGACGCAGAACATGAGATTCTTGCAAGACACACCCTTCTTACAACCAGTATCAAATAAGACAACGAGTAGCAAAACATTCAGTCGTCTAAAGGATTTGAGCACACACAGATCCAGGGTCTCAGCGCATATAAAGCATGTTAGGACAATACGTTATAAGTGAAACGTCGAGCAAAGCAAAGCAAAGAAGAAAGCAGCTTGGAGAAAAGAGACTCAAAAGCGTTGGAGAGAAAAAGGAGCAAAAAAGAATAATCTAGGTGCAAATTCAGAAAATAAGGGAAGAAATTCTCAGCCCAGAAGAAGTGGAATTGAAAAAAAGCACGTCCAATCGGGCGTAGAATTAGAATTTCATAAAGACATTCACAAACGTTGGCACTATACACATACAGAGCAGGTTAGAGATTATGAAAGCAGTGGAATTCGAAAGGCTAAAAAAAAAAAAAAATTGGCGCGATACACATGTGGAGAAAGTTAAAGAATATGAAAGTAGGAAAATTAGAAAGTATAAAAAAAAGAAAGTAAAGATTGCAGTAGTGCAAACAAACGGAAATTATTACTCGAAAAAGGGAAAATAATCACCACGGACCAGGTGTCATTGAAAAAAAAGCAGGACAAAGCGAGGTCAGAAATAAAAGACAGAGTAGAAAACAAAGTAAAACATCATAAAGAGGTTAAAAAACAAGGGGGCCAAACACATGCAGAGCAGGTTAGAGATAATGAAAACTGGAATTCAAAAGACTCAAAAAAACGTAGGTGCGATACACATGCTGAGCAAGATACAGAATATGAAAGCAGAAAAAAACGACAGTGTCAAAAAAAGAAAGTAAACATCACATTAGCGCAAAAAAAGAGAAATGATTACTCGGAGAAAAAGGTGAATAGAGATCGAATATATGGACATAGGTGATATGTCAGAAGTATGTAAATATTGTAAGGCTTTGAAGTTTAAGTCAGAGAATTTCAAAAACAGGGTTTACCTCACATGCATTTATTGGTTACTTTGCAAAAAAAAAATGATTAACTGCTGATGATGTAGATTGTTTTGTCTGTGCTGAAATTCCAAACAGAGAAACCTATCCTGAATTATGGTACAAAGTCATTAAACACATGTCTCACAGACCTCATTTAAAAGATTCAGCTTGTTGGGACTCCAAAGATTCCAAATATTGTTTTTGCAGAAGTTCTGAAATAAAAGTGAAACTAATGAAATAGCAACAATTCAAAGAAAAAAAATCTTAAAGTGTGTATCCGAAAAACCAAACAAGGGGGTTGGTGAGTGAAGCGAGCAGGGGGCAAAGCCCCCTAGTATTTGTAAAAAATATTGTCCTGCATTGAAGAAGATGACATTCCACTGTCAAATGTAATGTCACTAGCAACAGATTGAGCAAACTTAATCATTGGCTGTAGAAACTCTGTTGTTCAGACTCACAGACATGCTGTCCCATTTATTTCAAGTATACTTTAACTGTCATTTTGCTGCACTTTGTTTATCAGATGCATGTGAGGCTATTCTGAAAACCATTGCACAGTTCTGAAGGGACTCCAATGACCATTTCTTTAACAGCTGCAAATGTCAGCAACTTTACTAAGACTTTCAAGGGATGCAGATACACACAAAATACTGAATATGACCTTGTACCACTAAGTGGTGTAGCCTAATTGAGTGTGTGGAAAGAATTTTTAACCAGTATAACATCCTGTCAGTTACTTTCAGTCCTTTATTTCACAAATAAATTTAATTAAGACTGATATCAGAAATCAGCTTTCAACAGAAGTGCTTGATGGAATACTAACTGTGAAAAGAGCATTGAAGGACAGCAGGAGGTTCAGGCCTATCAGAGAGATGGTAGAGGATTCAAATGGTTCCTTGTATGACCATAAACAACATGTAAGAAGAAGTATGAGTATGAGTATAAGAAGTATAAACAACATGTAAGAAGAGTAGAGTGGATGTAAAAAATGTGTATGTATGTTGCTATGAGTGTCAGTAAAAAAATGTGCATGTCAGTAAAACTGCCTACATTTAACAAAAGCTGTCAACGAAATGTAAAATTTAAGGTTGGCAACCCTGATGGTGTACCACAAAGATCTATTCTTGGCCCACTGTTATTTTTAATCTACATGCTTCCGCTTGGCATGATTACTTCAAATTGCAAAGTCAATTACAACACCTACAGTACACTCTGTACCCTTTAATAAACAGCCTTACTAGCATTACAAGATGAATGAGTAGTAACTTTCTTAAACAATGGAAAAAGAAACACTTAATTTTAGTTGTTGGCAAGAATTTGTAAGTGAATGTCTTGGAATGATACTTGATTATATGTTTTTTTTCAAATTGAGCCAGAAGTAAAGCACTTAGGTGTTATTATAGATCTGAATCTAAACTTAAAATTGCATATTAACATTATTCCTGGAACTTCGACTTAAATAACAGCGGGGGCAGTTCTCCAACTGCATAAATGTGTAGCCTCTCCTCCTTTGGTGCCACATACAAGAGACAGGGCAAAGAGTAAAGAAAAATAATGCATGAAATCTTCGCATAATACAAAACTGAAAAACAATCTCAATACATCATAAATACAATAATGACCAAAAAATTTAAAACAAAATGTAAAAAATATTCAAAAATAAACAACTTTAAAATAAAACTAAGTATATTTGAGCCATTGTTGAAACACTGACTAAACCATAACAAACATATGTCTGTTGTGTTGGATATTTTAAATATAATTTTTTTTCTCTATTCTGTTTCTTTATGATATTTTCCATTGTATTCTTGATCATAATGTGAGTACTTTGCAGCTATCTAAGGATGGTTTCCGAATGCAGAGATGACGCTGCATATGTTCCAGTTTATTACGTGTCAGTCATCATCTAGTTTAAAGGTGGCAAGCTAAAGACCCTCCCCCATATTTTAATGAAAAAATCTCAACAATTTCTAAAGGAAATACATTCCAAATTGTTTTTGAATTTTTGTCTTTATACAAATCTGATCCCTGGTTTAGTGATTCTGAATCCCTGTCATTTGATTCTCAAATATGGTGTGGTCATATTATCACATAACACATGAATAAGCTACCCTTGAGTAAAATAAAGTCTTTACCATTTTCCAGCCACATAATTCCTCAAATATTGCAGGCTATGCACTGTGTAGGTGTCCAATTTGGGATGTTGTATTTGCACCTTGTAATGTATTCTTTTGACAATGAGTCCAACAAATAGGGTCTATAAGAGGTCAAAAACAAATAGCAGCATAACATATTTTTGATGTTTGGTGCATAATTTAATTTAATTTTAATGTTTAATTAAGTGTCAGCAGTGAAAAATACTTCATACTGTTATTCTTTTATATTTAAATCTGCCAAAAAAAATCAGATTTCTTAAATGAATTATAATTTGAATAGCTTTGAGAATTTACAAAGAAAGTAGTAATTACTGCAGGTTTGTTGACAACTCCTCACCTTGTAATAGAAGTGCTGATCATGTCAAATTAAAAACCTTTGTGTGCCATCACAGATGGTTTGAATTTTTTCTTTGCACGTTCACTAGTAGTTTACTGTTACAAAATCTATAAATGCAAACATAGTGAAAATGTTTTAATATAGACAGTCTCATTAAAATGCACGTATATATATTTTAGTCACAGCAAAAGCTAAAATGGAAGCAAACTATTTATAATTCTATTTGTAATGCTAATACTTCTTTCTTTTTAAACCTTAAGTTAATAATCTTCAGAGACTTGACCAAACATAGAGATTCTGGGTATTCAGGAGGTGTAAATTATTTGCAATATCAAAAAGATCATCACAGACCCCAGTAGATAATGCCCTGTGCTTTTAAGTAGAATATGAAGAAGCAGGTCAAGTATTCCCTTGTTAAGCAAAAGGGAGCCAACTGTAGAATGGCAGTGACTAACCCTCAAGAGAAATATAAGCTTTCATCGAAAGCCATTATGAAAACTACTATTAAGCAGCAGCAAAGTGCAAGCAGCAGCAGTAGTGAAGCACAGAGTTGCCTCATATATGTGCAGTGTGTTTTACAGCATCAAGCAAAAACGTAATCCAACCCGTCAGTAAACAAAAATTACAATTGGAGTAAAAGCTGACATCTAACAAACAGAAGCCAATAGCCCAAAGTTGATTGCCAGTGGGTAGTAAAAGCTTGAACATGGGGGTCTTCCAACAAATCAGCTGAACTGCTAATGCACAGAAGTGACTGCCGACATAAAGGGCAAAGATGAACTTGGCACTAAAGTTAAGTTTAATTTGTTCTCTGCCTGTTGAGGCAACGTTTATATGTTGTGTATCCTACAATACGTATAGTTCAGGTTTTTCAGCTGAAAATACTGAACACTTCTCCTGCAAAAAAATGCATAGTTAACTTGAAGTTGATCAGGAAAAAGTGCACTTTCAAAGACTGTGTGAGCAATTGATAGCGATAAGGCAAACTGAAAATTGGATTGGCTTGGCTTGTTTAGCCACTTCTCATTTGGCTTCAGTCAATCGAATTCTCACTGTTGTTAGCAGCATCAATTAAGAAGTCAAAATTTAGTCACACGGCACCCCAGATCACCAATTCAGACTCTGAACAGATTCTCAGCACTCAGCAACGCATCTGTCAAGACTGAGAACAACAAAGTGCTCATAATTATCTATCTATCTAATTGATGGCTCCATAGTGTGGAATATTAGCATTCCAAACTATGTTAATCCAATAGTTAAAGTTAAATGCTTCCCAGTGCGAAAGTATCCAACATATCAAACATAGTGGTTAAATTGAACATTCTGGTTGGCAATAAAGTGTCTACTTTATTGTTACATGTCAGCACTAATGATAACTATTTGCAGTAATCTAAAGTATTAAAAAGGAACTTCATATCTTCATACATCAAAGCTAAAAGAAAATGTCAGAATTTAATTGTGTCTGGCCCCTTACCAACATTATACTGAGGGGATGTGATTTATAGAAGATTGTATTACCTTCACAACTGGTTAGAAACATGGTGAGCAAATAAAAGCATAGCCTTTGTGAATAATTGGAAATATTTTTGAGAAAGGCCTGGATTTTTAAGAGAAATGGTCTTCATTCCAGCTGGAGGGGATCTTTTGTTTTATTTTAAAATATGGCAGTAAAATTTCCTTGCTGACTGATCAGAGCACAATCTTAAATCAAAGGCTTTTGTATTTCCCACCTGTTACTATCCTGCAGCGGTTACCCAGAAGACCTGTTGTGGGGCATCTTATACATTTAGTAATGAAGCAAAATCTAAATGACCTGTTAACCAATTGATAAAAGAGAATAATTAGATCAATAGTTAAAATCAAATAATAATAATAATAATAGATAACAACAGTAATAATCCTTGTGAACTGTTTAGGACAGTGGGTAATCTAACAAATGGAAATTGTAAACTACAATGCTAATCATATCAGCAATGCAGACTTTATGAACTTCTTTAATGAGAAAATTGACAATATAAGATCCCAGATTTCAGGGTCATCTTGCAAACTTTCAAGTAATTTTAATCTGGTAACTTAACAGGAAGTCAAACTTTAATTTCTAAAATTAAATGTACTACTTGTTCCTTAAACCTAGTTCTAACTAAACAATAAAAAGTGTATTAGATTGACAACACCCATTCTTACCATCATCAATAGTTCATTACTGAATGGCACAGTTTTTGATGCACTAAAAATGTCAGTTATCAAACCATTACTTCAAAAGTAAAAGCTAGACTCACAAACACTTAATAATTATAGACTAATTTCAAATGTACTTTTGCTCTCTAAAATACTTGAAAAAGTAGTTACCATGCAGCTTCAGTCTCACCTTACACATTGTAATTTATTTGTGAAATTCTAATCTGGATTCCACACTGGTCATTGTACAAAGACAGCACTAACCCTTGTTGTAAACAACATTCTGATATGCTCTGATCAAGAAAATTCCGCAGCAATTATGATGTTAGATTTAAGTGCAGCATTTGATAACATTGACCATTCTATTTTACTACACAGGCTAAAAAATGACATTGGGCTCACAGGCACTGTGCTTACATGGTTTAGTTCTTATTTAGGGCGGAGTGGTGGCTCTGAGGCTAGGGATCTGCACTGGCAATTGGAAGGCTGCTAGTTCGAATCCCGTAAATGCCAATAGGGGCTCTGCTCTGTTGGGCCCTTGAGCAAGGCCCTTAACCTGCAATTGCTGAGCACTTTGAGTACTGAGAAAAGCGCTAAATAAATGCAAAGAATTATTATTATTTATCAAATCGATTCCAGTACAGAAATGTTCTGACAGTACTCCATCATTATACTCAGCTGTTAAATATGATGTTCCTCTGGGCTTAGTACTGGGACATTTACTGTTTTCACTTTACAAGCTTCCATACAGAATTATCATTAGAAAACATGACATTCATTTTCATTTGTATGTAGATAACACCCAATTATACCTTTCTTTTAGACCAAATGACATTTCTCCAGTGAGTCAGTGAGTTAAAGAAGTGGATGGATGAGAATTACTTGTTTCTGAATCCAGAAAAAAAGAAATGTTAATTATTGGAGGGAGTGATGCTGACTGCAACAACATTCTGTCACTTTTTAACTCTGCTGGAATTACCATTAGTTTTACTGAATCAGCATGCAATTTAGGTGTTATGTTTGAGACTAGCATGTCATTTAAAGCAGGGGTCCCCAACCCCCGGTCCGCGGCCCACTACCGGTCCGCAGCCGTCTGACAGCCGGGCTGCGAGAGAACTGCCGGCAACGGCGACTCAATCAGACTTTTCAGAACGCTTGGCGGGCAGGGCTTTGCAGCGGCGCAGAGAGAGGAGAGAGACCGAGGTGAGAGAGTATTACAACAAAGTATTTTTATGGTCCCGACAGTTTCCCCATATGACTCGAGTCTATAGAAATCACGTTACTACGAAGTACATTCAACAGATGCTTTTGTGGTCGCAGCTCAGTTGTGCACATTTGCACAACGATCCCCAAACAGAAACATTGTAAAAAAATCTCTTTCTTCGAACTTTCCTCGTACTGTTTTTATTTATTTTTTTTTTTTTTGCTGTTTTTGTTGTCTGTGGTTTTCAGTGAAACCTTTTGCTTATTGCTTGTCAACATTTGAAAAACATCCATTGGAATTTAACTCATTGTCACCCTCCTATAGAAATGGCAGACACGAAAAAAAGATAGCAGTGTTAATGTTTGTGATGTGCAATCTGTTGGAATGGCAAATGTAAAGCATATGTCTTTGTTATATACAAAAAAAGAAGAAAAATCTCAGATTGCAAACGTATGCGAACTGCTTAATAACTTTAATAATAATAGAAATGTTATGTAAATTGTGTATAAAACTAGCCCCCCCCCCCCCCCCCGGTCCGTGGAAAAATTTGCATCTAATAAAGTGGTCCTTGCTGTCCAAAAGGTTGGGGACCACTGATTTAAAGTATACATTACGAAACTATACACCTTTACACCTTAAAAATGTTGGAAGATTAAGACATCTTCTAAATGTGCAGGACACTGAGGAATAATTTATGCATTTATTTCTGGTAGGATTGACTACTGTAATACATTATTTACTGGCTCTTTTAATCATTCTTGAAGCAGCTTTTCAGTTAATTCAAAATGCTGCTGCAAGAATGGTTACATGAAGAAAAAAAATGAACACATAACTCCAGTTCTCAGGTCCTTACATTGACTCCCAAGCTAAGGGATGATTTCAAAAGTCTCCTTTTAACATATAAAGCCTTAAATGTCCAAGGCCCTGCTTATTCATCTGACCTTATTATTACCTACCAGTTACAGCACACATTGAGATCTCAAGATGCTGGGATGATTTCAAAAATTAATAAAATAACAATAGGGATTTTAGTTAAAGGGCTCAGAAGCTATGGAATGCTCTGTCTGCTAATATAAGAGACACCCCCTTCAGTCTTAGATTAAAATCCAGGCTGAAGACTCATTGCTAGAATTTAGTCTAGAATACCCTGACTAGAGTTGTTGATTAGGTTAGTCATTTGAATAGAAATAAGTAATACAATATGTATAAACTGTTACTAACCCTCCCCATGTTTCTCTTCTCGATATCTTCATGTGGCACTTGGCGCCACTACTCTACTTACAGGCTGCTCTCCTACATATGTATATGTCATCTCAAATAAAGGAGCATTGGAATCATCACATAGAAAGTTTCTCTCATCAGATTGGATGACTCAGCATTATAGAATGTCCAGGAGAGAGAGTAGGTGGCTAGTAGGCTGAGGTCTGCAGGACTTTCACTGTATCTAACTTTGTTTTTGACTTTTTCTTTTACAACTTTATAATCCTCCATTGTCAGCTGGTCACAGTTCTTCAATGAATTAATGGACAGATATTGCTGGTTTTCATCAGTTTCTACCTTGTCTTAACAAATTTATATTTTTATGTGTACATGTTCTGCATTTAGTAATTTTTATAATCTATTCTTGTATTTTAACTTAGAATTGTTCATAGCATTTTGTACTTTCACTTAGTGAAGCACTACACAAAAATAAAGTAAATGTACTAAATGACAATGCCATGTCCGTGTGTTTTATTTATTTATTCTTAGTTTGCTCAATTCATAGATATGTCATTTAATTGTTATAATGTATGTTGTCATTTTCTTTTTTTTCAAGTCAATGAATATTCATTTCAGTAAAGAAGTTTAGTAAGCGTTTATCTTTTTGGCTATAGAAAGATCTCATAAATTCTGACCAATCCTAGAAGTGTTCAGGTGCGTTATGGTCTTAAATAACTGAGGTACTTGGATAGACCTTATAGTAAATTAGCCAGTCCTATCTTTTATAAAGGGTGAGAACTGTTTCTAATTTCTAGTCACATATAGGTCTGTGTTAAGGCTTTGTCATTGCATTTTTTTTTAATTGCACTTTATCACTATTTCCTTTTCTCATAGTCTATTCTTTGTCAATTCTTTCTCATGGCAACATTTGTATCTGCAGCTTGGAGATTTTACTTGTTTGTATACATATGTAGTAGGACCAGTATAAACTTAACCATTCATGGTGGTATGAAAACATGTAGGTTTTCAAAAATGGCAAGTTGATGCAAACCTGGTGAGACCAACATAAAATGTGGTTGTAAGGCCATAAGGAAAGCCAAACAAAATTTATAATAAAATATTAATTTAGCACAAGCTTTATTTCCTTCTGATTTTGTATCTACTGTGCCAGCAGGGGAGCGAAACATTATTGCTTAGAATTGCTCAAATGATGTATGAGTGATTAAGCAATTTAAAAATGGTGACATCATGTACTAATTCTAATATTCAAACCAAACTAAAATGGCAAGGTAAGTTTCAGTAGTATCCTGTGCAGACCAATATTATAAGTAAGGCATAATATTCAACTAAATCCACTAAATGTTGTTGGCTAAAAATACTTACAGTTGAGGAAAAGTTGTATTAAATCATGAAGGGGAGTTAACAAATATTCATAGGTGGCTCCTAGAGCACATGTATTTCTAAACTAAATGTACACATTATTTAGATTCTGTTTGAAACTGAGTATATTGTAAGAAATTCACTATTTATAAAGGCTATTTTATTTCAGAAAACTATCTGTTTTTTCTATTCCAATATACAGTATCTACTTGACATAACTGCTAATACTGTATCTTGCAATAAAATTAACTAAAAAACAGAAGAAAGATTTTTTTACCTTTTAATATAAATTATTTTTTTTGGTTTGGTTAGGTTTTTTTAGTTTCTCTTTTGGTGTAGAAAGATGGGTTTTTAGTGTTATTTAAAAGGCCACATGCCATTTTAACTAATTCTAAAGTCATTTATATATGCACAACACAGTTCTATGTTCTGGCAATTAGTATGTGTAATCATGGTTAGCTTTAAATGGTCAGGTCACTTGCATAAAAAGATAAATCCCGTGACCTTCTTTGTGCTTCAACAAAACATCTGGACACAAACTAAATAAACTGAATCTATGGTTACTGGTCCTCAATAGGTGAAAACACCCCATATGATTATTTTTTAAATTCCTTCAGGAAAAATCATTCAAAAGGGCACACGGCATTCTTATGTTATGCAATTAAAAATAAGAGACCAGACAAATGTCATGAAATATTCAAATTAACTGAGAAATGAATACTAAATATGGTAGTACACAATATATACCATTCTCAAACCTGTTTATTTCATTTCAGAGATGCAAAGGGCTGGTGCCTAAATTGTGAATGGGCCTAGCAGTATCAGGCAGAAACAAAAATGACTGGGAGCCAGTGAATCACATAAATATTTTCTTTAAATTTACTTGTTTATTTCAATAAGAGTGATAAAGAGATATCATTACTATACTTTATATGAGGGGAGCAACACAACGTTGAAAAGAGCACTGAATGATGTTGAGGTACTCCATATACACATTTTTTCAAATGCTTATACAGTGTCTATATAGAGTAGGAATGTGTGCACTCCCTCTCACACACATACACATGTACACCCACACCTTTTACTTTATTCATACCAGTTTAATGAGTGAATGTGAAAAATTAATGAGCCATTAATATGCTGTAGCAGAAAAAATTTATTTGACCTTTTGAAAGTGGTGATGTGAATTATGCATCCTGATGTTACACATGAAGGGGAGAAATGTTTTAATAAAACTGTGATTTATTTTCTATGTTTGCAACTAGTGTATTGCAATGAAAATGCATAAAATGGCAGAAATTTAAAATTAAGTAAAACCCTAAATGTCAATAACCATTTTAAATACTCACCCATCATTTCCTAAACCTGCTGTGCCTTGAATTAAAAAGAACAAAAACAATTCTGAATAAAACAGTAAATGAAAATGTTATATTAATTATTAAAAGATTTTGAACAGAGTATTTTTTTCTCTAATTTTAGTAGAAATTAACAGTACATTTGCTAATCTAATATTTCAGAAATTGATGCTGTCTGTTTCATGAGTATCTACATATTATTGCCACACATTCTCTTATTATTTTTAAATGCTGTTGGCCAAAGATTAACTATTTATTATTAATTTCAATAGATTATGATCTGGAGAGATTTATTTAAAGTACTTTCGTAAAGTACTTACTCATTGGCCACTTTATTAGGCATACCTGTTCAACTCCCTGTTAACACAAATATCTAATCAGCTAATCACATGGCAGCAACTGAATGCATTTAGGCATGTAGACATTGTCAAGGCAACGTGCTGAAGTTCAAACTGAGCATCAGAATGGGGGACATGGCATTGTTCTTGGTGCCAGATGGGCTGGTCTGAGAATTTCAGAAATTGCTGATCCTCTTGGATCTTCATGCACAACTATCTCTAGGGTTTACAGAGAATGGTCCAAAAAAGGGAAACTATCCAGTGAGTGGCAGATCTCTGGGGGAAAATGTCTTGTTAATGTCAAAGGTTAGAGGAGATTGGCTAGACTGGTTTGAGTTGATAGAAAGGCTACAGTAACTTAAATAATCACTTGCTACAACTGAGGTATGCAAAAGAGCATCTCTGAATGCAAAGCATGTCAAACTTTGAAGAAGGTGGGCTACAGCAGCAGGAGACCACACTGGGTGTCACTTCTTTCAGCCAAGAACAGGTAACTGAGGCTACAATTTGAACGGACTCACCAAAATTAGACAAAAGAAGTTTGGAAAAACGTTGCCTGGTCTAATGAGTCTCAATTTCTGCTGCGATATTCTGATGGTAGGGTCAGAATTTGGCATCAACATGAAAACATGGATCATGGATATATCCTGCCATGTACTGGAGATTTTGGCAAGAGTTGGAAGCTGCAAGATGACGATCTTTTAAACTCGGTAAATACATGACTAGACTGTGTCTGAAGCATTATTTAGGATATGGTCCATTCCTGTTACTGTGGATAATGCTGTGATGTTGAAAGTTCTGTAGTATCAAGATTTCCTGAGGAAGACTTACTGAAGTGATTTATTTAACAATAGTAGAAATACAGTACATGTATTTGGGATGTTGTGAGGATATGACTGGATGACTTCATTTGTGGATGATGCAACATGAGTAATGTGAGTTTAACAGAGTTTTTGATGTTGTTTGCTGTTGTCCAGCATTGGTCACCATAGACTTCTATTAAATCAGAAGCTTTGCTATCTCCATTCTGCATTAAAATGAGATTAAAAAATTTTCTTGGGCATCATTAAAAACTACATGGACTAAGTAACATAAAACATCAATCTTGGGCGCAGTATTGTTTTAAGAGGAGCTGAAAGATAGATGCAGGAAATAGGGTGATTAAAGAATTCCTCCATACATTTTGTTGGCAACATTAAAATTTCCTAATGTGATTTCAAGGGTTACTTGTACTTTGCAAAGTGTGTAATGGAGACATTTTTATATTTCTGGGTGTTGCAAATACATCTATGGGGCAATTTACATTAAAGTTTAAGACATGACGATGAAGGTAGTGATTATGAACACTTATTCTTTTAAATATGTTTTAATAATTGTGGTGAAAATGCTTTGTGGGAGTAACCTGTAATGTAAGACTAATAGCTTTTAGAATTCCCGCTCAAGCTGGGCAAAAGTAAAGAAATCACACTCAAACCGCAGTTTTATTGTAGGTAGAAGAGCAGGGAGAAGTTTCCCTTTGAGATTCAAGTGAATTGTATATGGATTTATGAGACCCTGTGTAGTGGAAATTGGCACTATGCTACACGTTGGACTCTTGTAGTTCATGGACCAAACGTATCGATGGTGAGAGCAGAGAAACACACACACACATTTATGGAAGCAAAGGAAAACACATGTTCTTTATTTACAGGTGCTTCAAACAAAAAGGTACAAAAAAAAATTCTCAAATTAAAGTAATGCTGAATCAATAAATAAAACCCAGTCCTAATGACACACACACAGCAGAAATGATAAAATAACAAAAAACACATATTTCCAAAAATACAATCCTTTCCCTTCCTCATGTGCCAATCAAAAATCAGGAAAGGAAATGAAAAAAAAAAAAAACCAATTACAAACAAATGTTTACACCAAAAAGAAAAATACCTTCTTCCTCCCTCCTCAAAAGCAATAATGAAGAAGAAAAGAAACAAAATCTATATACCAAAACAATTGTCCTTCCTTCTACTCATTTACAGTAAATGATCAGGAAAAAGAAATTAAAACTATTTACAATAAAGAAAAAAAAAACACAGAGAAAGTCCCCAATTGACATTCCCCCTCCTCCTGGAACTCTCCCATTTACCGAGGCAATAGCAGAACTTAAGGAACTGCCTCACACTCTCTCTCCTGCATGCAGCTGCACTCTCTTCAATAAGTACTTCTTGCTTTTTAAACTTTTTCCTGGGACTTTGCTTAGTTCGTATGGCTTCTTTTAAACTAGGCAATGCACCATGCATAATGCCTGTTTTCATTTTTCCAACAGCAGTGGAGCATGGCAGTCAGCGGATCTCGCCGGAACGGATGTTCTTCTGAATCCCACAACGCTACATGAAACAGGCATGTGTCCCTCCTCCAACACACCTCCTCCTCCTCCCTCAAGTTAAATGTGCCCATTTTCGCAAAACACTTTTAAAAAAGCACAGGTAAGGCTATACTGTGACAAACATTTATCACATTCAGTGGTGTGCTGTACTACAGGATGTTGTATCCAAGACCAGAGGGAGTGATGGTAAAGGGGGAGTGGCAGGGGGTGGGTGCCAAACATAACTCAACACCACCCCCTCCTGATGCCATCAGCTATGTCTGTTACAGTTGACAAAATGCCACCCTACAAAAAACATCCCCACCTTTGGTGAAAACAGGTGAACTTTGGTTTACCTGTATGGTATAGCTGGCCCTGCAAACGCTGATTAACCAGTAGAACAGTCAACCACCCTGGAAAAAAATAAAAAAGCAAAACTGTGTTTTAAGACTGACCAGTAAAACACACTAAACATTGTTTCTTTATTTGCTTTAAATTCTTTGTTGTACTTCTTCAGTGGTGCATTGGTAGTGAATACTTTAACCCCTTATGCACTAAGGGGATTTTGGCATTTTTGCATCTAAATTTTTTACCCAAAAATAAATAGTTATTTTTCTCCTTGTTTAATACAGGAGCTGCAAATTGCTGAAAAGCAGTGAGTACAACATTATAATTTTAAAAAGAAAGTATTTATATGATTAAAAAACTTTGTTTACACCAACATTAACTAATAAAACACACAAAAAAATTGTGCATTAGGAATTTTTCTCCAATACATTTGTACATTACCAAAACAATTTATGCAACAGAAGAATGCATTTTTTTGTTCCCCAAGTTTAGATGTCATATCCCATAACATTGCAAAGTTATATTGTTTGGCACAAGGTGTCCCCCTTTTTGGAGACATTTGGTCTCTTGCACCTAAAGAATCTCTCAAAGCAAGTATTGCAGTAGCAGTTATATTACACACAAACACACACACTATATATCAATCTGAAGCCACAAGTGAACAATTTGTAACTATGTACAGTACATATAATTATGTATTCATCCAAACCTTTACTTTCAAAATTATTTTCATGTTAGTCCTTGAAACAATTTCTGTTTATCACTAGACACAGCAAAACCTTACATTTTGAACACTAGATTGGAGTTTTTACACTGCAATTGACCCATCTTCTCCGCATTCTGTTGCAGTTGCCCCACAGAAGTTGGGTATGTTTTCATTTATTTATATTTTTGTTGCTGCTTTTTTCTTGCATTTCATGCCTGGAATAAACTAGGTACACACATACATTTTCATAAAAGCTTCTTCCAGTGCTGGGTTTTGGGTGTGGGGACAATGCTTTTGCTGGTAACCTTGGGTGCAGGGCTGGAAGCGCCCCTGGACAGGGCTACCAAAGGGAGTCACACACACCAGACATACTGCTAAACCAGTGTTTCTCAGCAACCTTTGGGTCACAGGTGGCTGTCTCTGTGTCACGAGCACATGAGATTTGTTTACGGTATAATTGGCCCTTACCCCCGCCAACTAAATTCTAATCACGTTCACTTCATCCAAGCATTCCATGACACTTGAACTGTAGAACTGCACATTGTGACGCTGCAAAGTTACACCAAGCAGTACTTACAAATCAAGCATAAAATCGAGTCCTTCAGCAAACACCTTGCTCTCAAAAGAGCCAAAACTGTGACTAAAGGGCTTCATATTTTGTATCACTAGCATTCTATAACTGCAGTACTTCCTCAACTGCATGTTTTCTTTTTTTGAAGAAGAAGACATTTCCCCAAGGGCAAACAATCTGCATGAAGTCTCACAGAAGCTTGTGTGTAAGGATGCTTAAAGATTAACTGCCGCATAAGCAATTAATTTCATGTCTTTTACGTATAGCTGTGACGCTTAGTTCTAGTCACCAATCATAGACAACTGTACCTCCCTGAAAAGGTCTGAAAGAAACTCATTTATCCAATGGAAATGAGTCCTTTCACTGTATGACACAAACTTGGGACAACTGATAACATATCTTAATATTAATACAATGGTAACCCTTCAGCATTTTACAATGAATAAATATGCTTAGATATGGTTGTATTAGAGCAGAGTAAAATAATCTGCAAATATGTTTTTTATGCATATCAAAAATAAATCTTTGTCAAAAATAATGCTACAGGCACAAGTTGAATGCATAATGATTAATTCCTAAGTATTTAATTTTGTATTTTTTTCTGAGAATTCCTACAGGTGGTGATGTAGTATTTAGCACTGCTACCTTAACGTTTTAGGGACCCAGGTTTGATTCCCTGCCAAGCCACTTCCTGTATAGGGTTTGCATCTTCTTCTTGCATAGCCAATGTTTATAGTGTTTACGTATTTTACAGAAGTTAGCGTATAATTCATAATTATAATAACTTTAACATGTTTAAATAGTCTATTTAATACATTGAATGCAGCATGTAATATATCTTAACATATATAAAACTTACATTAATAATATATGCTACTGAAGTGATGTTATTAATATAGTTACAATAAATAAAGAAAATTAAAAAATAAAATCTACACAACTTCCATCCATTTTCCAACCTGCTGAATCCGAACACAGGGTCACGGGGGTCTGCTGGAGCCAATCCCAGCCAACACAGGGCACAAGGCAGGAACCAATCCTGGGCAGGGTGCTAACCCACCGCAGGACACACACAAACACACCCACACACCAAGCACACACTAGGGCCAATTTAGAATCGCCAATCCACCTAACCTGCATGTCTTTGGACTCTGGGAGGAAACCGGAGAGCCCGGAGGAAACCCACGCAGACACGGGGAGAACATGTAAACTCCACGCAGGGAGGACCCGGGAAGCGAACCCAGGTCCCCAGGTCCCCCAACTGCGAGGCAGCAGCGCTACCCACTGCGCCACCATGCCGCCCTCTACACAACTTAAAACTTGCTAAAACCATTAGCTACTGTTTCACAAGTGATGATGTGATAGTAATTGTAAAAATGATAAACTATTGACTCTTTGGAGAAATGCATATGGAAGAAGACAAAACTTCAGTTTGCCATATTGTGGAAAAAATTAATGTGCGGGGCTCACCATTCTTCACTAGTTCAAGAATATAAGAATTTCTTAACTTAGGCTAAATACCCGCTTAGCTCCTCCTGGGCTTTCTACATTACATTATTCATTTGTCATGAAATGTCCCTTGTAAACTGTTTTTTCCCTATATTCTAAATGCACATCTTAGTTTTACTGGTGACTCCAAACTGGCCGTGTGCTAGTTAATGTGGGTGTTGTGGCCTTATGAGGGGATGTATAATGATTTGGAATGCCAACTGTGTCATTCTATTTAATCATAGGGCAAAATAAACAAAAATAACACCCATCATGGTGGGAAAACTAGCCCTGGTGTTGAGCTTTCAAAACAAAAGAGTAACTGGCAGTCACTAATGGAGTTTCTGTCTAGTGGCAGCTTTCTTTAATCAGTGATGCCTTCTTCCGGGAATCTGATGGCATTATTCTTATGGGACCAGAAGAGGCGGAGTCAGCTGCCCTCACTGGGCATTTTTGTTTGGTGCTGCAGGAAAAGAAGGACAAGATAGTATTAGCGGCAGTGCCCTCTCCTGGTCTGGTGGGTTGTTTTCAGCCTGCTTTGGTTAGTACAGTAATTGTATGTCCTGGCTCTCCGCAGTGGTAACACCTCATCTCTAGAGGCAAACGTTCCCTTCTTCAACAGGGCATCTTGGTGTCCTTGGTCCCAAGGTTGGCTCTCACAGGGTAGGATTGATAGCGCTCCTCAGTATGTTCAGTGAGGTTGGCTGTCCAATGTTACTCAATCAGCTCAGCAAGATTCTCCAAGTTTGCCCACTTTTGTCTCCTCACTGGGCAAATAAGATCACCTGGGAGGGTGTGAAACAGGAAATCATCCCCCACCACCTTCACAATTCTCTATGCCGTATTTCTCCCAGGACATAACCAACAGGCCAACTTGCCCCAAAGATCAAAGGCTTTTGCTCTGGTGGGCTTCTTGATATAAAAGCGCCAGTTCCAGCAGTGCTGTGACTGGCTGTTAGTGGTGAGTCTGTACTGGGCAAGGATCTCTCGTTTGAGAGTTAAGTATTTGGCGATGGCCTGCTCTCCTGTGAGGAAGTAGGCAAGGAGGTGAGCCCAGTTGTGCTGTGGGGGAAAGGCTCCATGTCATGCAGTGGCTACATTGGGATCAACAATTGGGCGGGCACTTGTCCATATCCAAATCACAGATCTGCAGCTTTGCGACAAGCCTTGGTGTCAGACATCTTGGCCTGTTGCAGTTGGAGCTGCATGACTTGGTCTGGCTTCTGCTATGTCTTTGGTCAATATCCTGCCAACTATGCCACTTGTGGCCGTGTGAGGGAATGACAGACAGACATATAACAATTTGCTTAAGTGACATTTTGATGCTTCATTTTAGTGGTCTCGCTTGTTAAGGTTCTCCAACCTTAATTGCTTATTTCAATCTTAAACTGCTGCATTCAGTGTTTTAATTGCTCCTTATTAGCAATAAGATGTAAAAGACAAAGCAGCCAGCAGTTCTCCAGCTAGCTTTTTTCCAATTACATCTGTGTGTGTTCATCATGCACTGTTTGATTTAATAAAACACTTAATAGAAAAAATGTGACAGACTGAAAATGATCTGTTTTAGGCTTCATATCATTTGGATGATATCCTTGGAAAGGAAAAAAATCTACGATATAAGAGCCTTACATTGCACAGACTAACAAGCCATAAAATTAAATAAGGTCTGAGATTGGCAATGATTGGTTTCTAATTAAGCAATTGGGTTGGAATGAAAACCTGTAGCCACTGCGGCTCACCAGGACCGACGTTGCCTACCCCTGGTCTAGGTGTGCGAACAGCCCCCCTGCTCACACCCCCTACGTCAGGATCACAGATAGTCAGCGCAAGAGAGAGAGAAAGAAAAGTAAGTTGGGTAGCTTCTCAGCCATCTGCCAATAGCGTCCCTTGTATGAAATCAACTGGGCAAACCAACTGAGGAAGCATGTACCAGAAATTAAAGACCCATTGTCCTCAGAAATCCGCGAACCAGCAAAAAATCTGCGATATATATTTAAATATGCTTACATATAAAATCCGCGATAGAGTGAAGCCGCGAAAGGCGAAGCGCAATATAGCGAGGGATCACTGTATATAGAATTTCTACTGACTTGTGGAGTTCTTTTGCCTACTTGTTTCCTCTACACACTGTTGACAATATTTCTTAATTATGAAATACTCCTAGATATTCCTATTTGCAATACCACATGTTAGAATCTCTAATCTTCAATGTTAATACACTTCTGATTATCCTCATCTAAACATATTTTAAAAACTCACTCAAATGCTTTCCCAAAAAAAAGACTGTACAAAAAATACAAGAAAGTAACAACAAAAAGAAAAATAAAAGCCAAAGAGAAAAGTTCTTAGGTGAAAATGTCAACAACAACATTTATTTATATAGCACATTTTCATACAAATAATGTAGCTCAAAGTGCTTTACATGATGAAGAAAGAGAAAAAAAGACAACCTAAGAGTTAAAATAAGGAGAACACTAATTAACATAGAATAAAAGTAAAGTCCGATGGCCAGGGAGGACAGAAAAAACAAAAAAAACTCCAGATGGCTGGAGAAAAAATAAAATCTGCAGGGGTTCCAGACCACGAGACCGCCCAGCTCCCTCTAGGCATTCTGCCTAACATAAATGACCTCAGTCAGTCCTCATTGTATTCAGGGTTCTCATGGAAGGACTGGATGATGATGGTCATGTGGACTTCTGGTCTTTAATCCATCAATGTAGGGACATCACGGTGTTTTGATTAGGTGGTGATGGCGCAGATCACTACCACAGAATACCGGAAAAAGAACAGAAGAGAGAGTAGGGATTAGTATGGATTTTGGAGTCACCATGAATAATATTGATAATTAATTGAATATACAGAGCATCAGGATTAAACTAAAATGAAGTTATGAGAAAGCCATGTTAAAGTAATGTGTTTTCAGCAGTGTTTTAATGAGCTCCACTGTATTAGCCTGGCGAATTCCTATTGGCAAGATATTCCAGATTTTAGGTGCATAACAGCAGAAGGCCGCCTCACCACTTCTTTTAAGTTTAGCTCTTGGAATTCTAAGCAGACACTCATTTGAAGATCTAAGGTTACAATTTGTACGATTTTAGATAGATAGATAGATCTTTATTGTCATTGTCATTTTGTAAGGTGTCAGACATTCCGAAATATAAGATGGAGCGAGATTATTTAAGGCTTTATAAACCATAAGCAGTATTTTAAAGTCAATTCTCTGAATGACACAGGTAACCAATGTAGTGACATCAAAACTGAAGAAATGTGCTCGGATTTTATTTTCCTAGTTAAGATTCTAGCAGCTGCATTCTGCACTAGTTGCAATCGATTGATGTCTTTTTTGGGTAGTCCTGAGAGGAGTGCGTTACAGTAATCTAGTCGACTGAAAACAAACGCATGAACTAATTTCTCAGCATCTTTCAATGATATAAGAGGTCTAACTTTTGCTATATTTCTTAAGTGAAAAAATGCTGTCCTAGTGATCTGATTAATATGTGATTTAAAATTCAGGTCAGAGTCAACAGTTACCCCTAAATTCTTTACCTCCTTCTTGACTTTTAATCCTAATGCATCAAGTTTATTTCTAATAATCTCATTATATCCATTATTGCCAATCACTAAAATTTCAGTTTTCTCTTTATTTAGTTTGAGAAAATTACTACTCATCCATTCAGAAACACAAGTAAGACATTGTGTCAATGAACCAACAGAGTCGGAGTCGTCAGATGCTATTGATAAATATAGCTGTGTGTCATCGGCATAGCTGTGGTAGCTCACATTATGACCCGAGATAATCAGACCTAACGGAAGCATGTAAATTGAAAAGAGCAACGGACCCAGGATAGATCCTTGTGGAACGCCATGTAGAATATCATGTGTCTTTGAAGTATAATTACCACAACTAACAAAGAATTTTCTACCTGCCAGGTAGGATTCAAACCAATTTAAGACACTGCCAGAGAGGCCCACCCACTGACTAAGTGATGATTATGTCAGTTAAAAGCATGCAAAAATTCAAGAACGGGAGAGAAGGAGCAGGTGAACAGCAGGTAAAAATTAAAAGTAGGGTGGAGAGTGTGCATTCATTCGTTTGAAAAAAGAGTGGGTAGGAGAGGGCTTAGAAATAGCTGTCTACCTCAAGGCTAAACTAATCTAACTCTAATTGTAAACTCTAATTGCAAGCCATTTTATGAGCACATATCAGATAAATCCATCCATCCATTTTCCAACCCGCTGAATCCAAACACAGGGTCACGGAGGTTTCTGCTGGAGCCAATCCCAGCCAACACAGGGCACAAGGCAGGAACCAATCCCGGGCAGGGTGCCAACCCACCGCAGTATCAGGTAAATCAACTCATCGACTAATAATAAAAACATAATACTAATATTACCAAATAAAATTATTTGATAACTAATACGCAAAAGCTTAAATCACACATGAGTTCATTTTTATGGTTAATATATAAACAGCCATATTATGGGACAGTGCCTTTGTTCAGAAATTTTGTGTAGTTAATGACTGATAGCTGTTTGAGATAAGCCAGAAAAAGTCTATATGTTTGTCTCCCACGTAGAGACAGCAAATAACTGGGTATTAGCTAGTTAATGTGTTTTAAAATCCTGGATTAATATATTCTACATCTCATGGATGGCTTTGACTTGTTTTACTCCAGCTCTCTTGTATTGAAGTAACCTAGCATTTCTAGCACTTTTAGAAGCATTTTGATATATTAATATTTAGGGATAGTAATAGAAATGATAAAAAATCTGAATACTACAAAATCTCAAAAATGCTTTGAGTAATTTGACTGAAATTTGGTGACATTAAAGAAAATGCAAAATTAGTAGGTCAGTAGAAAGGGGGGAAGGTGAACATTGTATATAGTTCACCATATCATTTCTTTTCACCTGTTCCTTTCTGTCTAATGCATATAACATTCAGTTTATTGCATGTGCACAGTATAAACATCAATGCTGTATGTAAAATGTCAAATAAAAATGTAATTCACTGTATATTGATTTTGATCTAAACCCTCTAAAACTTTGTAACGTTACAAGATTATACAGATCAAAGCATTACATTCAACTCTGACTAAAGCTACCATTTTTACAGAAAATGCTACATGGTAAAATTATATTTAAACCCAAAATTCCCATTGTTCCTGCTAATGACCTATTTAAAACAATACAATTTCCTATAAAATTGTGTTTTTCAGCAAAAACTATGGTCAGTCACTAGGAGAAGCACAAATTTATTTATGGCACAAATGTTTTACTAATGGCCAATTGTATCTAGTATATTCAAGAAGAAAGAGCTCCAGTGAACTAATAGTAATAATAAAAAAATTGTATATGGAAAAATACTCAATTAGTTACATAGTTCTTCTGATACATCTGATTAACCAATGGCACTTTAACTGAGGCCCTTTCTTTTAGGAGATTTCAAAACTGGTTTCTGTAAAAATCTACTTGTCCCAAATGGACAATTTAACATTATAACTTCATTTGATTAGAACATCAATAATCTGCTCATGGTGTTGTGCTGGTTTTTAATTAAAAATGGTGTGCTGTGGCTTGGAGCAACTATAGGTGCATATATTAGCATCGACTGAAAATCATGAGTTGATGGAGGGATTGGTGGAGCATGCATTGACGTGCAAACATATGCAGTTTGTCTCACGCCTTCTGGTGCGCGATGTCAACGCAGCCTGGGCAAAAAAGAAAGAGACAAATATATGTGACATTTTGAAGAAATCATTTTATGACCTGAATAGTACCAATCAGAAAACATTGTAGCACTAATGCAATATAATTTGAAAATGAACAGCGTCAGATCGGGTGTTAATTTATACTGGCGCTGTAAGTTACAGTCAGGGGTGGGGCGGGGGGATCGAGGGAGAATGTGAACGTGACTGAGAGAGTAACACTGAAAAAAAGCTAACTTTTAGAAATGCCATACATTTACAGCTGATCTGACGCTGTTTGTTTTCAAATAATATTGCATTAGTGTGATGTTTTCTGATTGGTACTATTCAGGTCATAAAATGATTTCTTCAAAATGTCACATATATTTGTCTCTTTCTTTTTTTCCCGGTGCTGCATTGACATTGCGTACCAGAAGGCGTGAGCTTATTCAGTGCGGCAGGAGCACGCATGTGGCCTGTTGCTTGTGCTACAACAAGCTTGACCTGGTGGCGATCAACGCACATGCACTGTACAAGGTATGCACGGGGCCACTGAGAAAAGAAGAGTGTTCTTTGCTAACCTTGCAGAGGAGCTTCGTCGTCACTTCTTACAAGAAAAGGCAATGGAAAAAGCAAAAGAGGATGCAACATCAACAAGCTTCTGTTCCAAGTCAGCGGATCTTACCGCTACACCACGGAAACTGTCGTATTGTACTTGCACCTTTTGTGAAAGTGTTTATTTGATATTTGGCCATCAGCCTTCACATGTTATGAGTTCATGTTTTGTAATTTATTACTAAAACATGAAAAACGTTTCTGTTTTAATGATGTGTTTACATAGATTGTTGTAGACACAAAACACACATCAAATTATTTCCCCTTACAATTCTGGGTAGCTCACTCCCAATCAAGGCAGGAACTGGGAGAACTTCTTGCACGTTCTGAGGTGGTGAGGGGGGTGGTATAGCAGGCTGCTTGGGCTTATCGACAAATTTAGAAGACAAAAAAGGCTGACAGAGAGGTGTGAAGGGATTTAAGGTGGGCCGGATTTACGAGTTTTTTCGTTGGCTCTGGTAATTCTAGTGTTAAGAGTGCCATAAGAAATGGCTGCGAAAGAAAGGTGCAGGGTTTGCTGGGTCCCTGCTAAAGGGTGAGGGATGGTGGTGAGGGATACAATACAGATATCAGGGATGGCCTTGCCTGTCAGTGGATGTCTCTTTGTGCTGGGTAGACTGTAAAGTTACAGCAGAGGAGACATCAGTTTTAAAAGGAAGCAACAAGGCTCATGTTGGTTTTAAACAAAATTCTGACTGTGACTTTACTGAGATTTTAACCCAATTGGATTATTTATTTATAGACTGAACTGCAGTTTGAACACTGTTGTTGTTTGTTTGTGTCATCATTGCCCAGCTCATCCTTGTCCACTTGCACTTTCCTGGGCACAGGAACTTAGTGTTTGCCACATATAAACCATTTATCTTTTTAAATCCAAGAAACTGTTCACCCCTTTCTCTCGCAAATTCCATATTTTCCACCATTACATCTTCACTTCCTGTGCTATCTTTTTCAATATAGGCATTCTAGTCTTCAAAAAGGAATTACACATCATTCTTTGGTGTGTTTATCCATAAATTTGTTTTAAATGTGTTCTAGTGTCTGCTCATCACTATCACTAGTAGCTAGTGAATATATAGTGATCACTGTTCTGTTCCTTGGGTACTCTTGGAATCTGGCTTGTGGCACTCTCAGTTATTGGACTGAACTCCATCAATGCCTCCATTGCTCTTTTTCCTAGTATCATTCCACCTACAAGTGCATTTTTCTGTTCACCTGACCCTATTATCCACCCACCATCCATTTCCACACTTCCTGTCCATCTTAGTTTACAGAGTCCAGTCTCATTGTATCTAAATATCTCAAGTTCACTCTTTAGTAAATCATAATTTCAGTTTGGTACTGTTTCCTCGCATTCCATTCTCAAATGGTGATTTCTCCTATTCTATTTCTTCCCGGGCGGCACGGTGGCGCAGTGGTAGCGCTGCTGCCTCACAATAAGGAGACCTGGGTTTGCTTCCCAGGTCTTCCATGCCTGAAGTTTGCATGTTCTCCCCATGACTATGTGGGTTTCCTCTGGGTGCTCCGGTTGCTGCTTTGGCTCTGTACAACACACATAATTATAATCAGTCTGAGAAATTCTTAGTTACTAAATGTATATATGTAATATTACAACTGCTTTCCCTTTTCATGCTATATTTCCTTTCATCATCCCCTCTCTATAACATTTCAGTTAATTTATTTCATCACAACTTTATACACTACATTTTTCTTTTTAATTCTCATTGCTTTCAATTATTAACATTTAGTTTATGTTTATTTGTTGTTTGTAATATTTTGTCTTCTTTTTTCTATCTAAGTGGCTTTATAAACATGCACTGTTTATTTATTTTTTATTTAGTATCTTTCCTGATTTTCTTCCCCAAAACCAGAGCTTCCATCATTTCACTCCCAGCATTTTTTGCTGTGCTCATGTCCAAGTGCAATACACGGCAGGTTGCCTGTAATCCACAAATGAAACCTTCCCTCAAGGAAAAAGATGTAAATTCAACTAATGTATCCAGTATGAACACAGAATTTAAGCAAAACTTCGCTCTGCCCCACTCAAGCCATTATTTATATTAATGCATTATACTTTGAAATCGGACCAATTAGTTAACTGAATTAATATATTATTATTATTATTATTAAGTCAGCTATTTTGCCAATTTTAAAACAACATAAAATAGATTTTTTATTTGCAATAATAACTCTATACTGTAATGCACAAATGGAATTGAGTAGAAGTCTATTATTAAGATAATGTGCACTTTTTTATTTTTGAAATTCTTCCACAGTTCACCTTTCTTAAATACATTAGTTAGCAATATAATTTATTTGGAAGTAGCTATAATTTTAAATAATCTCTTACAAATGTGTATTGCACAAGTACAATTATTCACATTAGCAGTCTGCAAGTGTTTTCAGAATGATATATTACATTGATTAGTTTGTACATGGGGTCTATTGACCGTTAAAGAAGCTTCCACGATAATGTGATTTGGAATATTTTAAAACTGTGAAAAAGATACCATCAGTGAGAAATGAGCAAAGAGTAAAGTCAGTGACCCTGATAATATGTCAGATAATGCCATGAAGTTAGAAAAAATGATAATTCAATTGGACTGGATAAAAATTACAATATATGTATATTCTCTAGGGAGTTTAGCAATCACAATCTAAAAAAAAAAGTCTTATTTTCTGCAGGACTATTCTAATATACTTACCCTTTTCATCAATCATGTTAGCCATTTGCAAGGTGATTATACAGTTACTTGGCCTATGTGTTCAATTGCTTCAGCTGTGTAAAAGTTGTACATAAAGGATGAAGACTGTGATTAGATTGACAAATTCTAGAAGTTGATAATTACTTGAATTAAAAAAAAAAAACTTACTACAATCTAAACATATTTTTAATCATCAAATAAAACTTTATCCAGGGCTAATATGTTTACTCTTTAATAAAGCATTTAATGTTACTACTTGCATTTCATTGATTAATTTTTATTGTCAGGTGCTGAATATTTTACAGTTTAACTTATATTATTGTAAATTGTAAATAAATTACATTCATACACCATTCTCTTCTTTGTTATCAACAATATATAACTAATACCCACCTTTTTGAAATTAAAACATTTTCTCTTATACATAGATTTTTAAAAATCACTTCAAATCAAGGTTTTATTTACTTCAACCAGATTAACTGCTTATTCTGCTTTTTGTCCTACAATATATTTGTATTAATTTCACCCCAAGATTTATGGGCCTTTGTAACAGAAGCAAAGTTATTTGTTGCTGTGTTTTTTTTATCTAATTTCAAAACAAACTTGTGAAAAAAATGGTCAAATTCTCTCATCTTTCATCTATAGATAGTTTAAACTCTCTCCAAATTAAGTTTATGTGTGTCCACGTTGAGTGACGATTGCCCTTCATTGGCTTAAATAATAAAGGTAAACATCAACAATGATAGAGCTACTTTGAGAAATCAGTTAATGATCCATAATTGTGGAGTTAAAAACAGTAGGAGGTACGCCAGTGATAAAGTCACTAATAGATGCATCTGTGAATGCTTTGATACTACAAATCACACAAGTCAGCAGGAAAACAATTTATTCCTTTGGAAGTATTGTATTGAAATCTAGATTTAACCTGATGTTCTATGTCTTCGTACATTGTGAACTCTGCAGTAAATTGTACCAGCTTTTCAGTCATGAGATAAATCCCCTTTTAGAATTTTTTCTAAATATCATCATCCTGAGCATGATTAACTACATCTTTATCAAAAAGAGTACAGTAGAAGAATAGCAGAGTTAAGAAATCATACTTGAATACCTTCTATATAAAAAAAATACTACACTCTGAGTGTCTGTGTCCAGTCCTCCAAGCAATCCAATTGGTCAGTGTGGTGCTGGTCAGATTGGTCAGTATGGCTTTGGTGATGTAATTAAAAGCATAGGAGGTACCCTGAGAGTCACTTTCACAGACGTGAATTATGAAAGAAGACGTGAGGCAAGCAAGATCTCAGGAAAAGTCTGAGAAGCAGGCTTTATGGGAACACACTCGAGAGAGGTTGCGTGGGCAAGAGAGGTTTAGACATATGGATACTGAGGAAAGCCTTATGAGGAATACTGAAGGTACATGCAGGGTAAGAGATATTAGATTTTGTTTTAATTTACTCCATGTTTTAACAGATAAAGTGGCTAGTTTTATTGTAAAACTGAAAACAACATCCTTAATGACTTCACTATGTGAAATAATTCAGCTAAAAACAATACTAATGGGACATTTGAAGAAATTAATTATCTACAGAAACTTGAAAGATAAGACAAATCCCATTATAATTTCATTATAATCTGCAAATGTACAGTATGTGAAAAATTAAAGGAACACTTTTTAATCAGAGTATAGCATCAAGTCAATGAAACTTCTGGGATATTGATCTGGTCAGTTCAGTAGCAGAGCGGGTTGTTCATCAGTTTCAGCTGCTTTGGTGTTAATGAAATTAACAACAGGTGCTCTAGAGGGGCATCAATGAGACAACCCCCAAAACAGGAATGGTTTAACAGGTGGAGGCCACTGACATTTTTCCCTTGTCAACTTTTCTGACTGTTTTTTCACTAGTTTTGTATTTGGCTATGGTTAGTGTCACTACTGATAGCATGAGACGATACCTGGACCTTACAGAGGTTGCACAGGTAGTCCAACTTCTCCAGGATGGCACATCAATATGTGCCTTTGCCAAAAGGTTTGCTGTGTCTCCCAACACAGTCTCCAAGGCATGGGGGAGATTCCAGGAGACAGGCAGTTACTCTAGGAGAGCTGGACAGGGCCGTAGAAGGTCCTTAACCCATCAGCAGGACCGGTATCTGCTCCTTTGGGCAAGGAGGAACAGAATGAGCACTGCCAGAGCCCTACAAAAAGAGCTCCAGCAGGCCACTGGTGTGAATGTCTCTGACCAAACAATCAGAAACAGACTTCATGAAGGTAGTCTGAGGGCCCGACATCCTCTAGTGGGCACTGTGCTCACTGCCCAGTACCGTGGAGCTCGACTGGCATTTGCCATAAAATACCAGAATTGGCAGGTCCATCACTGGCACCCTGTGCTTTTCACAGATGAGAGCAGGTTCACCCTGAGCACATGTGACAGACGTGAAAGGGTCTGGAGAAGCCACGGAGAACGTTATACTGCCTGTAACATTGTTCAGCATGACCAGTTTGGTGGTGGGTCAATGATGGTCTGTGGAGGCATATCCATGGAGGAACGCACAGGCCTCTACAGGCAAGACAATGGCACCTTGACTGCCATTAGGTATCGTAATGAAATCCTTGGACTCACTGTCAGACCCTATGCTGATGCAGTGGGTCCTGGGTTCCTCCTTGTGCATTGCAATACCCGGCCTCATGTGGCGAGAGTATGCAGGCAGTTCCTGGAGGATGAATGAATTGATACCACTGACTGGCCCCCACGCTTGCCTGACCTAAATGCAATAGAACACCTCTGGGACATTATGTTTCGGTCCATCCGACGCCACCAGGTAGCACCTCAGACTGTCCAGGAGCTCAGTGATGCCCTGGTCCAAATCTGGGAGGAGATCCCCTAGGACACCATCCATAATCTCATTAGGAGCATGCCCCGATGTTGTCAGGCATGCATACAAGCACGTGGGGGCCATACAAACTACTGAGTTTGATTTGGAGTTGCTGCAATGAAATTTCGGCAAAATGGACTAGTCTGCCGCATCATTTTTTCACTTTCATTTTCGGGCTGTCTTTGAATTCAGCCCTCCGTAGGTTGATAATGTCCATTTCCATCAAATGATGTGGCATCCTTTTGTCCCTAACACATTACCCAGTCCATATCAGTTTAGATATCCAGCAGGATTTTTCCCCATTGAGATCTGATGTGTTATCAAACTGTTCCTTGAATTTTTTTGAGCAGTTATATGCTGTATATATTTTATATATAATATATATATATATATATATATATATATACAGTATATATATATATATATATATATATATATATATATATATATACACACACATTATTTTATTTCAAATAGATATTTGCTGAACCTACACAAATCAGCTGGCAGAGAGAACCTGACAGGGAGATGGGAAAAGCCAAATGTTACAAAGTGCTGAAGTGCTCCCTGTTTGGTGATGACAAATATATGTCCAGAGGCCACTGTCACTGTCTGCTATTATGAGTGTCCCTGTGAATTAATTCTATGTTTGGCCAGAGCATGTTCTTATTTTGAAACCTGAAAAAACATAAAGATCTGGTAACTGCACTGAACAGCAGAGCTCACCTAAGGATGGATGTAAGACATCACTCCTGTGTAAAGAGTGTACTAGCACATTAATGGCTGCCATTGCATCATCCAGGTGGATGCTACACATTAGTGGTGATAGAAATGCTTCCTTACTATGTAAAGTGTTTTGAGCTGATTACAAAAAGTTCTATACAAATGTTATCAATTATTATTATTAAGAATTAGTTGATTAACGTGCCTGATTTGAATACAAAAGGCTGATTGTTATCAGAACTCAAGCTGTCCTTGATTTTATCAGATCTTCAGTAGATTTTATTTAGGTCTTTGTTTAGTTGGAGGCCAGCTACAGCATAAGAAACCATATTTTTTCATACTGCAGTTAGGTCATTAATAGAGAACTGCTTGTTTACTTTTTCAGAGTTACGGTTGGTGGGGAATATTCATTATATTTTTGTGCCATATAAACTATAGCTTTGTGTCACATCAATAGCATTGTTTCACATAATGTGTTACAGCATTAAATAGTACGCTGAATAGTGGATGGCATATCATTTGACACAGAATTCACATTTTGATGAACTTGGCAATTTTACTACACAATCAGGCACCAGGGTAAGAACCTTTTTACTCAGATATAGTAATCGAAGTAAAGAAAATGGGGGAAGCTGCTTTATATAATTTATAATTGATTTTGATAAAAATATAACTAACAAGCTAGTTAAATTAGCAGTGACCTCACAATTTGTTTATTTAGCAGACACACCAATAAAATCACAATAGTTGGACATGAACAGAATGAGCAGATAAAGCATGTGGCAAATGAAATTTAGCGTAACTAAATGTAGTTTTACATTGTAACACGCTTGTACATAGGGGACAGCTTAAGGGCTCTGGTGATGGTAATTCCATTCCCCTCCAAGGTCTGGCATTGTGTACTAATGCAATTTCTTTGCATTGACAACTCTAACACCAATGACATCACGTCCTGTGTTCGCCCACCTGGACCCACCTCTTCCTGCTGGAAGTGCCTAAATTGGAAGATCCACCATTTTGTGCAGTCAACATTTAGACTTGCAGCTGGACTGTATTGTATTGTATTGTATTGTAAATGTATTTTATTTTCTTTCAATTTTAAAGATTTTGCTTTTGGCTGCCCCAAACATTTATGTTGTTCTGTATCTTTTTTCTTATGTAAGAAGTGAAAATATGAAATATAGGCACACAATGGGTGATTTGAAGGTGGAAAGCATGCCTTATGAGAAAGACTTTGGAATCCCACTTGATTTATCACTGTTCTTAGCTAAAGAGTGCATAGAACTGATTAATAATGAATAATGCAGGGTGCTTTTTGTGTTACCTCTTTCCATAATAAAGAAGTATACATATCAAAATCATGGCTTTACTAAACAGGACAAGTCAAAAGAGGGAGGAGCAAAAGGGGAATACCAAGTACAAAGTAAACAGAAAAAGCAAATATAAGTGTGCTACTTTTATGGGCCTGACTCCAGTATCCTGCCTGCTTACTTGGCAGTAGTTCTCTCTTCAGGTGTCCGAGGCTGGATACTGTCTGCTTCCTGTAATGGCCCACAATGTCCCTGCATCCCTAAGTCATTGGTAAGTCTTAGAGGAAATGTCTCCTTTTTAGAAGCGCGTTAGGGATCCCTGTCAAATGTTGGGATATCTGCCTTCTAGTGTTCTGGGGGAGGACCATGGCCTGTGTTAGCCTTTCTTCTATGATAATATCCTTACCTGTAGCCCATTTGTGACATACTGCATACTCACAAGACTTACAACTGCCAGCACATTCTGTGCATGCATAACTAAGGTGTTTTACGGATTTGCCCCTGTCCCCCAGCACCTCAGTCTGCCAGCAGTCCCATCCCTTACTAGGCTAATGGGATACTGATCTTCATGGCATACTGTGTGGTGTTCAACTCAAGCCATGTTAAGCTTAAACTGTTTAATATCCTTGTAAGTACATATCTTAAAGCTGTGTGAAAGTTTGGTCAAGGAGGACATAAACAATTCACAACAGTAAATGTCTACACTAATTACAGGACTACTGGGTATGAGCTATTAGGAAAGACTGAAGAAGATTTATCTTCTTATATTTTATACAGAAACTGAAAGGTGATATAATAAAATTATTTAATACTATGAAAAGTTTTTCAGCAAGAAAATGAGTGCAAAAATAGAAGTCAGTTAAGGGTAAATGTTAGTTTTTATTTCTTCAAAACAGAGAACTTTAGGTATATCTACTGTACTAAATAGTCCAACAATCACTTTGGGGATTTTCAAATATCAAATCAATACTATTTTGGAAAAAGAAAGAAGAAAGTAACAAGCTGTTTTGAGCTGAATGGTGTGTTCTTTATTAAAACACATTTGTTTTCCTCTAATATAGAAATTCTAAAATGTTTATGCCCTCGAGCTCTATCACAATCTTTCTCAAATATTTACTTATGTTCATCATCTTATCTAATCTAATTAAATGACAGCCTAGATACTGGTGGTTTTTATTTATTGTTATTGTTATATATTTATATTAATAATAAGACCAGTTTCAGGATCAGAATACAGTACAACTGTTACCTTTTATTATTACAATTTTAAAATAGGAAGATTAAATGACTTGATCTCATAGTGAGGCACAGAAAATAAATCAACAACATTAATGTTTAAAGTTCAATTCCTTAGCCACTATAGATCACACATCAATCCATCTGTTTAAAAACCTGCTTAAATCCTATAGCACTGGCACAAGGCAGAATCTCACCCTGGATGAAGTACTAGTCAATTCCACTACACGGTGATGCACACACACTTAACAACCAATAATGACTTTACATTCAGTGCATCAATACACCGTCTTGTCAATAAATAGTCAGTCATGGTTCATCCTTTACTTTTTCTTTATTTGGCAGGGATTCACATATAGTTATTTTACTGAAGTGTACTATAAAATACACTTTCACCTACTGTCCCAACATTAAAGTTAAAAAAATTAAAATGGTGGTAGGAGTGCTGAAAGAAAAAAAGTAACAGATGATGACAATCATTTGGGATATACTGTATATTTCTCACTCAGACACTTTTCCCCATAGTAAATTTATGGAAGAATATTATCTGAGCTTTTTAAAGACTGAGTATTAATTATATTAAAAATTTCTCCTAAAACATTTGTGTTGACACTTTATTATTGCAGTATTATTAATCCATTATTAATCCACCAAAACTATTACATGCATCTCTAATAAAGATGTTTTTTTTTTAGCATATTTTGTTCACTCTTGCTGACTCATCATCAGCCAAGTGAGGAGTTAATTTTTCCACCAGTTAAATGAAGCAGATAATCAGCCTTCTGAGGACAGTATCTCCATTGTAAATACGTTTTGACATGCAAAGGGACAACTCTCAGTATCACTTAGCTCATTCATACCATCTGTCGAAGTATTAAACTTAAAACTCTTTATTTGTATATTAAATATCAACCCTTATTGATGATAATGTTTATTTTACAAATATTTATGTATTATTCAATACTGACCTTAAAGTCAAATGTGAACTTGTAAGCATAGGCAACATTACATTTTCACAGCTGTTCAAAAATAATCAGATTTCATCTCACTAAAGTTGGTCTGAGTGCAATTCTTATATCCAATCAGCAGTATATACAAATGCAACTACAAGTAACAGCTGTGTTTATTAAAGCTTTATTTCCACTCCAGCCTTTCAACAACAAATTGTATCACAGCTCTTCATTTTACAACACCATATAAATACCTGTATGGAAAGACACTTGCTTAACTAGTAACAAATGAATGAGATATGGAAAGTACAATCGAGTAGTAGAAAAATATGGAATTTTTGCAGAAATCACACGTGGATCTGAAAATCTACAAGGACATTATTTACTTTTAATTACCTTTTTTCATAAGCATATCAATGCAAGCAGACGTCTGTAGTTATTGTTGTGTACAGTTTAAAAATTCAGTAAAGTGTGTGGGCTCTATTCAGTCTCTTTGCCATGGATTTTTACAGCTGATGGCTAAGAATAGCTAGACTGCTTTATGATTATAAACTCAAACAGTATATTGTAATATTCAGCATGTTAGTAAGTTTCAGCCTTGTTTATTTAGCATGTCAGATTTAATTAGATAAGTTTAACAAGATACTGATTATTAGTTTCCTTTTCCTCTTTTTATTATAAATCCAATATTTTTTTTGTTGCCCTCATCTACAGGTCACTTACAGCTCATAAAGGAGAAAGATATATACATTGATAGAAAGGGAGTATGATTATTCAAGTCATACACCAAGCTGCAGATTTATTAATTTAACATTTTCAGCTTCTAATGTGGCAGTGAACATGTTGTCCAGAATGTAATAAATTATTAGCTACTGAGACATTGCTGAGATTCTTCAATGTCTCTAAGATAATTATTTACCAGTTACTTTACCTTTCTTTATAATGTTTTAGAGTTGTTTTTGCCAACATAAGAGTGTACGAAAGTATTTGCTGTATGAAATATAACAAGCTTAATAAACATTTTCCATTCCATTCAAACTAATCCAACAGTGGGTGCATGGCAAAAACCATCTGAGAGACAGATGTGAATACACTGTGAGGCACACTCAGGGATAAACCAAACACTTACACGCTCATACAGGACCCATTTAGATGCATTTTCCATATACCTAGACAATAAATGTACTGACATGTGAATGGAGTCTCTACAAGCTGTAAGAGACAGCACTAACCACTTTCTTTGTTCTTCAAAATGTACATAATCAACTAAATGTTACAGTTATGTAAAATTTCAATGTGTATTTGTTTTACCCATTAAAATACAAGCATGCACAACTATGAATGTAACTCAGTAATAATCAACAGTTTTATGATAATTTTGTTTGGGTTGGCTGTACAGCTTTCCCATACACTGGAGTAAGCATGGTGTGTCTATGGTCACAGTGGTAAAGCTTTGCCCTTGATCAGTCAGTTTCACTTGTTGTTTTCTAGGAATAAATATGGTCACTCTGCTCTCTGTTTCCACCAAAGAAAAGAAATGAGAAGATATCTGCTTTTTTTGGGATGAAGGTGTACCAGGGCTGAAATCCTTGTTGATTCATTAGAATCATGGTATGGACTTGCTCAACTGTTGTCAGCAGTTGATGGGGAAAGTTGTCCCACTCCTTTGAGCTCATATGCAGTTAATGCATGAAAGCCCCGGCAATAGAACCTTTCCCGGCAGTTCTTTCCTCTACACCAGCTAAGCAGATGTATATGTGGATGTGTTTGTCATACCCTATCTCAATTTCTTTTACTTTGGTTAAATTCTTGAAAAAAAGCACACTTGTTTTGCTATGTCTGTGTCTTTTGTGAAAGTGTTTATTTGATATTTGGACTTCAGTCTTCACACATTACACACTTCAAGTCAGCATTTGGCCAATTATTAGAAGAACATTGTCACAAACTTGACCACAAGTCATAGCAAGGTTTGGGGCAGCCACCCGTATAACTGGTTTCCTGGCTGCAAAATTGCAAACAAAAGATGGCACTGGTGTGCACAAATCAGATTCCAAAACAGAACTGATGGAGTAGGGGAAAGGTGGAGGCTTTTTAAAGGGGAAGACAGGAAGTGAGGTCAAAGGGGTCAGGCTCATAAGGGTCTTCAGCCATAGGCTCCAGTCCAAACGTGACATCAAAGGGGCCAGAGCCAGCAAGGTCTTCCTCCGTTAGCTCAGACCCAGAAGTGACGTTAACAGGGCCAGGTGGAATCTCCCGTGAATGGTCTGCAGGAAAGGGAGAAAAAGAATCAGTGCACTCTGCCACATCCCGATCTGATTTGGAATTGCCCTTACTCAAGCCCTTTAGGTGCCTCCAATGCCCACGTATTTGACAACATGAAAAAAGTATGTGTTCTAGTTATGTGTTCAACATTTCTTGCTTCACATTTCCTGTCATCCTACTGTGGTGGCTTGCCGGCATTTTACTCCGGCCCTCACCCCCAGGCCGCCAGGAGGAGCTCTCTGGAGAGCATAAACGTGCCCCGAGTTCCAGCAGGGCCTCATGGACTTTGTAGTTTCTACACACAGCCCTGCTGGATAACTTGGGGGCCACCAGGCGTCACTGTAGGAGGGCTCGTGGGCTCTTATGTGCCCTATAACCCGGGAGTCATGGTCATGGTCACGTGACAGGAAGAAACGACGTGCTCCCGGGTTGAAGAAAAGGACTGTTTACCCTGACCTGGAAGGAATAAGGAACTGTGGACTTTTGGACAGGAACACCTCCGGGTCAGGGTGTATAAAAGGACTCTGGGAAGCCTAGTACATTGAGCTGAGCTGGGAGGTAGGAGGGCGAAGTGTCTGGGCGAGGAGGAAAGAGTGTATTGTATTATTGAGTAGTTTATTTATGAATAGTGTGGAGTGGAGGGTGCTTTGTGCACGTGAGTACAAAATAAAGAAGTATTGTACTTTTACATCGTGTTTGGAGTGGTACCTGAGGGTCCGAGAGGTGGATCAAGGGCATATCTGCTACACTACACTTACACAGATTGTTGTAGACAAAGAACACACATGAAATGTATGTGTTCCAAATAACGATATATTATTTACCCTATACAATTCAAGGTACCTCACTCCCAGATAAACAGACTTGAGCTGGGAGTACTTTGTATACTATTAAAGCTGCATTGGTAGGGGGATGGGTTAGCAGGCTGCCAGCTCCTTGTGCTCATCGACACATTTGCAAAACAAAAAACGCTGATGAGGAGGTTTGAGGAAATTTAAGGTGGCTCAGGATTACCATTTTTTTCATAGGCTTCAGGGATTCTAGTGTTAAAGGCTCCAACAGCACTCCCATTGTGCATGTACATGGACCAGATGCATGTGTGGGCGGCCCCAATAAAATTGTATCACTGTTTCATCCACTCAAAGGCGCTTCAATTAACATTCATTATTTTTTTTTAATGTTCTTTATCCAGGAATTATTACATATTAATTATTTTATTCAGAACACCTTTTCTACAGGCATTGTCCTAAGTTAAGGCCTCATTTGCCCAAGATAATCCTGCTTGAAACAAGGCATCTTTCATAAACCATTTGGGATAATAATATTCAGAAAAGAGAAGTAAGGTGGAACATCAAGCCTCCCCTTCAAGTCCCCACAGTATAGAACCCAGGATGGCTGCCACAAATCCTTTGCTTCTGTTTGTATTATACAGAAAAACTGTACAGTCACACACTGTACATGAAACCAGAATTACCAGAATTTTTATTGCTGTCTATAAATTTTTAAAGATGTAATGTTTAGAAAGGAATAGAAGAAGATACTTAAGATATTATAAGACACATAATGCTTCAGTAATCAAACCTCTGAAACACATAAAAATAAAGCACTTTCATATTAAATGGGATGTAAATGTCAAAAATATTCTTTATATTAGATTTACTTGAAGATGTGTTTCATGAAAATGGATACAGTCTCAGTATATAGTATATAACTACTTTTCTTAGCAAGGCGGTCTATCCATTAATGCCAATTTTAATTTAAACATAATTTACACATAAAGACAGCAGCCTGGAGGATTTGTGTATTTTTTACACTGTTATAATCTTATACGTTTTTCTACCATTTTATTGTCACCACCAAATAACAGATTATCTGTTGTCAGCATACCAGTCTTATTGGGGTCCGCACTGAAGAGTTCATGTTATGAGTGTACTAGTAGCTGGAGCAAAGCACAAGAGATTTGAAAATAGCCCATGGGCTTCTAATTGTGCTTTCGTTGGTTCACATGGCAACAAGAAATTGTAAACTCTAAAGGTTTTCCACCAGGGGATTCTAGAAAGCTGATCTGTGAATACTGGCAGTCTTTCAGACACAGCAGGAGGGCGAAATGGAAACAAGCCATTTTTTTCACTTTGGTGGTTCACTTTGATCTTTGAAACAAAATAGTTTTTGACCTATGTTTGAGCAATTTGTGAGGTTAATTTTTTTAATGGGAGGTAATAGGAATAAGGATCAAAGTAAGTTAGATTCAATAGAACATTGTTATAACAGAATTGGCAAAATATAGTATATTAGAAACTGTTTAAATAACTATGAAATAAAATTTCTATGCTGTTTTATTTTAATTATTATCTGTAACTTCGCAATGATTTTTAATACATCTGTGCTGTATTTTAGGCAGGTGGATTAAATAATAGAGTGAATATTTAACCTCCTAGCTTGATTATTTATGCCCTCTGAGATTTATTGTACATTATACTACAAACTGACAAGAAAATATACATATCCAGCATTGCATTAAGTTTTATCACAAAGAACAAAATACTCCCTGAAACCCCAATAAGGTACCAAGAACAAATACATTTCAGCTTTCTACAGTATAATCAGGCACAGAGACCGCAATTTTACATTCATTTTTTTTTTGTTCTTTATTTCGCCTTATACAATTTCTTGTATTAGAAATTTGTTAGTTTTCGCATACCCCTTGGAGTAACAGCGCAGGGTCAGCTATTGTACAGCTCCCCTGGAGCAATTAAAGGTTAAGGGTCTTGCTCAAGGGCCCAGCAGAGCAGAGTGACAGGGATTCGTATCGGCAACCTTCTGGATACCAGCACAGATCCTCAGAACCACCACTCCGCCATTTGATGTGTGCAAAACATATAAAAAAAACAGAAATTAAACACAATGTTATGAAAGTGTGTAACACATTCTTTACATATTTAGGAATCATAAACTTCAAAGATCCCTATTTGAGCTTCACTCAGAAAGCATCAAGCTCGATCTTTCCAGTTAAAAATGAAAATGAGGCTTTGCCTCCAGAAGTAGGCCTCAACGCTTCACAGAGGCCTGCAATCAAGTGGTGCCTTACCCCAAAATCTAGAACAAACAGACCCAACAAATAATGGAAAAGGCTTTTTAAAAATTAAAAAACTCAGGAAGTGGGAAAAGAACTTTAAACCCATTGGGATGAATAACAAAAGTAGTATGCTTTTATACAGTATTTATAAATGTATTAAACAACAATTTAAAAAACAAGAACAAAGGCGGAAAGAAAAGTGATATCAAAAATAAGGCCCAAAGAAAAACCTGAAGTAACCAAAACCAGTCTGTAATCCATTTGTTTCTATTAGTGCATAATACAGTCATACAGAATAATAAGTCAACCAAATAATTTTCAATAACAAAATACTAACAGAAAATAAATTTCAAAATGAAACTCAGAAGATGGCAAAATGAATTCATAAAAACAAAACACATTAGCCAGGGATGAGACACTGGCTATTTCCTAACACTTCAAAAAAATATATACATTATTTTTGTGTCATTGGAAAAATCTGTGAGAAATACAACTTACTTTCTGCAAATTAGAGATTTTACCCATCATATTAAAACTCAGTGCCAAAATATTATCTCATTTTATTACTGCAGAAATATTGCTATGAATATAATCTACAGATAATGTAAAATTTCAGAATTATATCAATGACTGCAATACAAATAAATATATGTTAAGGCTGGGAAATTAATACAGAAATTATGAAGTACATACACAATGAATCACAAATTTAATGTAGAATCAACATAGAGGAATCAAAAAAAAAATAATGGCATAGTTTAAACTGAAACAATAACATTAAACCTGAACTGTTAACAAAATACTGCTTGAGTAAGTACAATCTGAATATGAATTCCCTCCTAAAAGGCAAGTTGAAAAGAAGGCAATAAGAAATCAAGGCCAATGTATTAATTTTCAAATTAGCATAGCGTATGAGACACAGACTTGTCTAAGTAAAAATGAAATGATCGAAATGTCTGTTGACTTTGAATGCAGTGCTGAAGACTGATTTAATTGAAAGAATACACCTCTCTTAAATGGGCATACATTAAAACTTTAGTTATAACATCACCATCAACAACTTGATAGTTACACACTACACAAGTTTTTTTCAACTGCTGCGCCATGGAAGTAACCGTGTAAGTGCCCCTGGGTTCAAACCTGAGAGAGGCATGCTCCTAAGGTGGACAAGACCTGTCTGAGGAGGACGGGACTACCTGGAGAAGCTGACATAAAATCAGTTTTGTGATCGCCGTTTTTCAGACATAGTACTTAGAGAGCACTTTAACAGCCAGGAGGTGTGTCAGGGGTCTATCTGCCTGGGTTCGTGTTCACTTGTAACTGTTGCAGAACTGAGGAACAGTGGGTATACGTCTTGCCTCTGAACCCAAGTCTGGGTTAAGGACTGCCTGTATAGTCCGTCTTGAGAGGCGGTGTTATTTCTCTAGAATTATAAATAACAATGCTAGTAATCCCAGAGTCTTATTCTCTACGATTGATCGTCTGCTAAACCCAGGTCACTCAATGGAATGCCTCCAAAATAGTTCCAGTGAAACTTGTGAGACTTTTGTTGTATTTTTTAATCAAAAAATTAATGATATTAGATATAAATTTAGTACAGCTCCCCAATACTAATCCTCTTAAACCCCGATACTCCATTATAAACAAATTAAATTCTTTTACCAGGATAGATTTACCTGATTTATATAAAATAATTTCCCAACTGAGACCCTCCACCTGAAAAGAAGGTTCAGGTGTCCTTGATCCAATACCAACAAGTTTTTTCAAAGAAGTATCGGGTGTGCTAATTGATAGTATTCTTGACATAGTAAAGAACAGCAAACTCGTCATTAGATACGGGGGCCTTCCCAGACTGTCTTAAGACTGCTGTATTTAAACCCCTGCTGAAGAAAAATAATCATGACTCCTCTGCTTTGGAAAGTTTTAGACCAATTTCTAACCTGCCTTTCTTAAGTAAAATTATAGAAAAGACAGTCATTATGCAGCTTGATGATCACCTCAATATACATGCTATTCTTGATAAGTTTCAGTCAGGTTTCAGAACAATTCACAGTACAGAAACTGCACTCATTAAAGTAGTAAATGACTTGCGGGTAAATGCAGTCAGAGGCCGTTTATCTGTTCTCATCCTCTTAGATCTGAGTGCCGCATCTGATACCATTGATCACAATATTCTTAGAAATTGCCTTAGTCAATGGGTGGACCTCTCTGGCAAAGTCTTAAATTGGTTTGAATCCTATCTGGCAGGTAGAAAATTCTTTGTTAGTTGTGGTAATTATACTTCAAAGACTCATGGTATTCTGTATGGTGTTCCACAAGGCTCTATCCTGGGTCCACTGCTCTTTTCAATTTACATGCTTCCGTCAGGTCAGATTATCTTGGGGCATAACGTGAGCTACCACAGCTATGCTGATGACACACAGCTGTATTTATCAATAGCACCGGACGACCCCAACACTCTTGATTCACTGATACAATGTCTCACGTGTTACTGAATGGATGAGTAGTAATTTTCTCAAACTAAATAGAGAGAAAACAGAAATGTTAGTGATTGGCAATAATAGATATAATGAGGTTATTAGAAATAAACTTGATGCATTAGGATTAAAAGTCAAGATGGAGGTAAAGAATTTAGGGGTAACTATTGACTCTGACCTGAATTTTAAATCATATATTAATCAGATCACTAGGACAGCATTTTTTCACTTAAGAAATATAGCAGAAGTTAGACCTCTTATAACACTGCAAGATGCTGAAAAATTAGTTCATGCATTTGTTTTCAGTCGGCTAGATAACTGTAACGCACTCCTCTCAGGACTACCAAAAAAAGACATCAATCGATTGCAACTAGTGCAGAATGCAGCTGCTAGAATTTTAACTCGGAAAAGAAAATCCGAGTACATTACCCCAGTTTTAATGTCACTACATTGGTTACCTGTGCCATTTAGAATTGACTTTTAAAATAGTGCTTATGGTTTACAAAGCCTTAAATAATCTCACTCGATCTTATATTTACGGAATATTTTACACCTTACACTCCAAATCGTAACCTTAGATCTTCAAATAAGTGTCTACTTAGAATTCCAAGAGCTAAACTTAAAAGAACTGGTGAGGCGGCCTTCTGCTGTTATTCACCTAAAATCTGGAATAGCTTGCCAATAGGAATTCACTGGGATAATACAGTGGAGCACTTTATAAAACACTGCTGAAAACACATTACTTTAACATGGCTTTCTCATAGCTTCATCTTAGTTAAATCCTGATACTATGTATATTTAATTAATTATCATTATTATTCATGGTGGCTCCAAAATCTGTACAAACCCCTATTTTCTCTTCTTTTCTTTTTACGGTTTTCTGTGGTGGAGATCTGTGCCATCACCACCTAATCAAAGCACCGTGATGTCCCTACATTGATGGATCAAAGACCAAAAATCCACGTGACCGTCATCATGAAATTCTTCCATGTGAACCCTGAATACAATGAGGACTGGTTGAGGTAATTTATGTTAGGTAGAATGCCTAGAGGGGGCTGGGCGGTCTCGTGGCCTGGAACCCCTGCAGATTTTATTTTTTTTCTGCCACCTGTCCTGTCTCTTTGGACATTTTCACATCTACACACATACAACTGTAAATAGATATATAAACGCAGTATGTATTTATAAGACATAATTCAGTGTATTCTACAAGGTAGGGTACTTCTTTTTCCTAACTTACATGATAGACTGTACTCTTCTGTTTTTTGCTGCTTTTGTCTTAGTAGGGAAAGGTACAGCAACACTGTATGTGAAATAAAATTATAATAGTGTGATATTCTACCTGACTGTAAAATGTGTAGAGTACATACATATGATTTATATAAATGCAGAGAAATTAGTTACCAGCTAAATGCTTTTTAGTAAGATAACATTTTAAGTATTACCTTAGGTGCACAAATCAAATATGACATAACATTCTTTACAATGTAAAAAGTTCATTTATAATGTGGGTAATCCTGCAGAAAATACTGCAGTTACCAGTTTTGATAAGATTAGACATTATAATTCCCTTAATTGAAAGAAATCCCCTGCTGTTGTGCTAGTATAAAATACTTCTGTCAAGGTGATAGCTGACACATTATCAAGCATATTTAGGAGAAAATTAAATTATTTTCTGAATTAAAAACAGGCTGATTGTAAGCTAAGCTAGCAAGGAATAAGCATCTTAACACAAATGGAAAAACTTTTAACCAATATTATTCGGAAAAATTATTGCTTCCTTTTTGATTTTCTGCATTTTAAAAACTTTATAGAAGAGGCTGTAACAGCTCACTCTAATTACTAAATTAAGATTTCATGACATTGAGATCACATTCCTAGACATATGAGGAGTCTGACCAATCCTGTTCGGGCAAGGCCTGTAGTAAACCTTATTACCCCCTGTTCCGATAAGAGGCACTAGCTCTTCGGAAATAGGTTCTTTTGAAATTGCGGCGTTTTAAGTAACCGAAAAATATATAGATATAATCTAAAAGGCGATATCCCTCCCATAGTGATACGGCGGTAAAAATCACATAAGAGAAAATAACTTAGCTTTCTTTAATGACGATTTACGCGGCATAACAGACGAGGAAGCCATGACAAACTTTATCAAGGTAGGATCTTGATCTATACAGTCTGCCATCTTTCGTCACTGCGCTGAAAGGATTTTCAGGACGGATGACATCATCCGTCTGTCGGCTTCAAAGTGTTTGGCGGCAGTCCAAGCCTTATATACTGTCTTCTCCATGTGTAGGACCCTCCTTTGTTTCCAAACAAGGAATGGAAAGGATTCAATTTCATGTCTAACATACAGAAATAGTACAATGCCTATTTTCGCAGTTGTTCCCTTTATTCTCCAAATGCTAGACTAGTAGTTTCTAAATGCTGACAGCCCCTGTGTGCTAACTTTGGCCTGCACATGTGAGTGAATTTATAAAATAATTTCTTGTACAGAGCACGGTGACATGAAACTTACATTCTTGTTACACCCCCTGAGATCCCCACCAACAAAGAACAACAACTATAAACAGAATGAAAAATATATATTGATATGAAGGAAAAAAGTGACTACTATTAAAGCACAAATATACATATATTGTACATACATATATATATATATATATATATATATATATATATATATGTAACACTCTGGATAGTAAGACTGTCAGAAGAATGAGTCAGAGACATCACAAAGGTTTGGGGCAGCCACCCGTATAATATGCTCGGCTGCAAAATTGCTTGTTTTCTGTACAAGATGTGAATGGTTCAGAGTCCAGAACAGAACTGACTTTACTGAGGCAAGATGGCAGTTTTAAAGGCCTGGAAAGGAAATGACGTCATCGTAGCAGGAACTGGGAGTGGCGTCCTCGTGGTCGGAAGTGACGTCATCCTTGGGGCCGGCAAGAGGCGGGATTTCCCGGGAAAGGTCTGCAAGGGACTGAGAGAGATAGTCAGTACACTCCGCTGCCCCCTGGCCTGGCGTAGAACTACAAGTGACTAGGCCCTTCAGCTGTTCCCCATGCGCACGTGTGTGACAGACAAATAAAAATTTAATACAAAGACATAGTCCACAAACAAAGCACAAAGACACTGTCCTGGGGCCTTATGTATAAACAGTGCGTATGTACGAAAATGTTGCATTCGCCATTTTCCATGCTCACATTGTGATGTATAAAAATGAAACTTGGCATAAAGCCACACACATTTTCTTGCCAGGTCAATCCCTTGTGTATGCAAGTTCTCCACTCGTTTTTGTAAACTGGAGGCACCCAACAATCATAGCAGTGCTACTTTTCCTGTGTGGTTTCCCTTTATTTTTTAGATTCATATACCTGACATGGCTTTATCAAATACACTGAAATTAACAGCATATGGTTTATTAGTTTAAGGCATCTGATTGTAATCAACCTGTAACCATATAATGGTGGCACAGAATGGCCAAACTATTCCAAATACTATAGCTATTTTAGCATTGTCACTGTCAGTGCACCACTCAGAGTATTTAACACACTGTATCTGACTGTGGAATCACAGCTGTCCAGCAGCTGAATGGATTACCGGGATAAAGCATTTAGCACATGCTGTCTCAGCCATGCGCACAGTCTATTTGAACTGATCCCATACAGGATGGCAAACGCTTCAGAGTCTTTCCTGTAGGGACCTTGCACTTCAGAAACAGTTTCATCCCAAGAGCTCTAAATGCACTCAATCAGTCCATCAAGTGTTCCTTATAAGTACAATCACTTCACTGTAAACTTGCACTACAGTTATACTATTGCACAACCTGAGCCACTTTATAAAGCGCATATTTGCATATGATGACGACTGGCTTCTAAGTTGATTTAGATTTCCAAGCGCTATCTTCTTGGAGCTCTTGATATCATTTTTAAGTTTATTACATTATACAGGTAAGTTTTAAACTTCATTAAAATAATATATATTGTTACTAATTAAACATTTGAGGACACGGTGGACAGCGGTAGTGACAAGCTGGCTCCCTATTCAGGGATTGTTCCTGCCTTGCGCTATATACTTGCTGGGGACTGGCGCGAACCTGGATGGATAGATGGATGGAATAATTAAACATGTACTACGAAGATGTTTCAGTGTTCCATAAAAGTTTAGAAGAATCTGCGTTCTAAGCTTACAGATGGCTTGGCATCTATTACAGAGCTTATCGTGTGGCTATTGGTTACTTGATGAAAGAAAAGGAAGGACAGGAATTGGGGGTTAGTATGTTTGAGAGAGACAGTACTGCTGCAATAAATTATTTAATCAAAGTTCGCACACGACGCAGAAAGCATCTTGCAGGAGCCAGTAACAATCTCTGGACAGGGCACCTGCTCATCACTAATCACTGTCTCCCTATGTTTAATACATGCTTTAATTCCTATCATTATGAAAATGATATCAAGCATACATCTTAATATTTAAATTGTTCAGGGAGCTGTGATATCATGAATGTAATGTATTCTGTGTCCTGTCTGTGGAAGAGAAAGCCCATTTAAGAAGCATGTAGTGATTCACACACATAGACTACATAGAAGAACATACACAATACGAAGCATTTACAGTAATCCCTCCTCCATCGCGGGAGTTGCGTTCCAGACCTCTCCGCGAAAGGTGAAAATCCGCGAAGTAGAAACCATATGTTTATATGGTTATTTTTATATTGTCATGCTTGGGTCACAGATTTGCACAGAAACACAGGAGGTTGTAGAGAGACAGGAACGTTATTCAAACACTGCAAACAAACATTTGTCTCTTTTTCAAAAGTTTAAACTGTGCTCCATGACAAGACAGAGATGACAGTTCCGTCTCACAATTAAAAGAATGCAAACATATCTTCCTCTTCAAAGGAGTGCCCGTCAGAGAGAGAGAGAGAGAGAGAAAAGCAAACAGTCAAAAATCAATAGGGCTGTTTGGCTTTTAAGTATGTGAAGCACCGCCGGACAAAGTAGCTGCAAGGAAGGGAGCAAGCATTTTTCAGCATTTTTTAGATGCTAGGCCAGTGTGCGAACAGCCCCTCTGCTCACACCCCCTCCCGTCAGGAGCAGAGAATGTCAGAGCGAGCGAGCAAGCGAGAGAGAGAGAGAGAGAGAGAGAGAGGAAAGCAAACAATCAAAAATCAATACATGCTGTTTGATCTTTTAAGTATGCAAGCACCATGCGGGAAGCATATCGCTTGCAAAGCAGCCACATGTAAGCCCAGCAAAGAAGGGAGCAGTGTGAAGGTAATCTTTCAGCGTTTTTTGAGGAGCGGCAGTGTCCTCTAGGGGTGCAAACAGCCCCCATGCTCACAATATATTTGAGGAGTTTTATTTAATACATAATATGCGCTGTGGTTGGGTAGCTTCTCAGCCATCTGCCAATAGCGTCCCTTGTGTGAAATCAACTGGGCAAACCAACTGAGGAAGCGTGTACCAGAAATTAAAAGACCCATTGTCCGCAGAAATCCGCGAACCAGCAAAAAATCCGCGATATATATTTAAATATGCTTACATATAAAATCCGCAATGGAGTGAAACCGCGAAAGTCGAAGCGCAATATAGTGAGGGATTACTGTAATGTGCTACTGTAGTTTCAATGGGATTTGGGAAAACTAGTAAATTAAATGATTTTAAGATGAAGTTTATGACGTTCTACTTTAATGACAAAATAAACTACGTGATTAAAGTGGAAATTTCGAGATTAAAGTTGACATTTGGACATTTTTTTCAACTGTGTCCCTATTTTGTTTTTCTTTTCTCTGTACCCTATGCTTCCATGTGACACTCAGATAGTGGGCTACGACTCTCCTTTTCATGGCGACTTTGATATCTGAGCATTTCTTATTTATTTTTGGCACTTATCACTGCTTAAACCAACAAATAGTATGTTTTTCCTTGCCTCTACTTGGTATTCACTGAAATTCTTCTTTTTCCCCGTGCTTTTGCCGTTGTCTTTTCACAGAATGCAAAACATAAGGGGCTATTTATATTGATTTGCATATTCAAAGAGGCGTAATTTTGGGAGGAGTCTGGGAAGGGCGGCAGACACATACCCGAGCGTCACATTTCACGCAGACAGGGATTTGTGTAACGGAAGAACATGGAAGTTGGTGTACACACAGATTTATGCATTTGGATTTTTTTATGCATACGCACATTTCCACTTTTGTCTGTACTCCATGTTTTAGTGTGAATTCTACGCACGGTGTTCTGCATGAGGCCCCTGGGCCTCTTTAATACAACTTTACATAGATTTGAAAAAAGTCACAATCACATGGTAAATGGGTGTTTGCAAATATGCCTTAATGTTAATCAACCTCATACATATGCAATCACGATGCTGCAGATGTTCATTGGCTGGTACAGCAGTCTCTCTCTTGTGTTGAGACCTAATCACCTGCATTCAAGAGTATCTGGCTGCATTACGCAACTGAGTATGGAAGGCCATGCATTGCATTACAGTGCCTCTTCTCTATGTTCTCGTGGTTTTCAGAAAGGTGTATGGTGCCAGCATCTGAGTAGGTATCCACTATCACCTGGCACATTTAATGACTTGATAGTTGATACAATGAACAGTGTAGAACATATGAAAAACTGAGAGTACAACCAGTTACCTTACCAACAAGCCAGCCATCACATACAGTACTATCACATTAGCTGAAGCTAGTTTGTCTTAAATGTAACAAATTACAGATCTACTCAGGTCACAGAAGCATGGTGTTTATCAGTCTCATCTGGTATCACATGTTCCCTGTGCATTAATGCAATGTAACAGCTAATAGTTAACAAAAGCAGTTTCATTCTCACTATAAGCCCTTATTGCAATATAGTGCAGTAAAGTGATCCGAATGCATTAGGAGAAACCAACAACAATGACCTGTCAGCCAGATCCCTGAAAAGTGACAACAGGTAGGTTATTTAAACAAACAAAAAAACAAAAAAAAAAACCAAACACATTCAACAGTGCAAATACACAGCATTGGCCTCTTAAAAAGGAACTAAAATAGTTTATGTGTATCATATTCAATACTTTTGAGGTTTAATATTTTTGTCACATCAACTCACATTGTAATAAAGACTCAGTGATATGAATTATGTATACTGTATATACATATATATGTATATATATACAGTATATACATAATATTATAACAATGTTAATTATTATAATTATTATGTTTGTCAATATTTAGCTAATCTGGCTTCATTTTCCTGCTTGATCGAGGGTGTTCTTATTTCAGAGTTTCTCCAAAATGTAGGGTCACAGTTGCTGTAAATATACATAAGTTCCCTTTCTTAAATAAATCCTGATGTTTGCGTGGGAAGTTGTCACACATTTCGAGCCTCTTTTTATGTGTATGCAAACTTTATAAATGAGGCCCCTACGGTTTGTTCCAGAAAGTAGGATTAGTGTGAAATCTGGTTAGTCAGGATTCAAGGAAATCAGGCTAATTCAATTCCAGAAAACCTCCTTTAGCCAAACCTATATTTATGGAATATATTGAGCCAGAATTATCCTCATCTTTGGCCTCATGGACCAAATAACTCACTTATCCTGCTTTTGAAACAGGTTCAGGTTTTGCCTGTTCCAGAAAGAAAGATCTGATAAAGGTCAGCTGTTACCTGGACAACTAACCCTCTGAAATTAACCTGCAAATGTCAAATTTAAAGTAAAGGATGAATGCTTTGAGGTTGCAGTTAAGCAGCACAGCATCGAATCATAAGATCAAAGTCTGTAAATGTGCTGTTCTCACTTGCACTATTTAAGAAGCAGAAAAATCAGATGAAATGTTGAAAATGTCTTGCCCCTTTGCCCCTTCATGAACAAGCAAATAACATAGGGCCACAGCTCCTTCACAAAATTCTGCCCAGAAAAAATGTAATCAGAACCTGATCAGATATACTGGCATGCCCAGAGATGACGACTGAAATCTGATGACCTGGATTCCACTGCTGCAAAATCACTCAAAGCAAAGTGGAATTTGTTCCTGAGATCCTGGATTATCTAATCTCTCTTTCTGGAACAGACCCCTTATGGTATAACGCTAGAATTTGTTGTTGTTTTTATCACTGCCATTCTATTTTCTTTTGTAACAAAGGAGAATGGGGGCAGAAAAACTTTTGCACATGTCAAAATCCAGCATAAGAAAAGTTTAAAACTGGAAATTCATGTTATTTATATGCATCCCCACATCAAGGTTTGAAATGTCCAGTGCCTTCCATGAACATATGTAGTGGAATTGTGTCCCTCTTGTGCTTGCAGATTTGATTCCACTCAGTAATAGCCTTTGGTACTTTTTTTAGGTCACAGTATCTCACCTTTATGTTTAGTTTTGGACTTTTATTAATCCCTTCTGGAAGGCTATTGTGGTATAAACTTATGTTCTGGACAATTATCTTAATACCTGACCCAAATATGCATTAGCTTCATGTCATGAATGGATGGTCTGATATGCTCCTAAATGATTTAAGGTAGTTTTTCCTTTTCATTTGCTTTTTCAATACTTGTTGCAAGTTTTGAAATTTTATTGTCAACTGGTATAAACAGTACCAAATACTTTCCTGCCTTCTCTGTTTGAATTTTTGATGTTATTGGGTGAAACTTATCCAGCTATCTATTTATTCAGGTGACAGGAGCCAATCCTGATTCCTTATAAAGTAAAATTTGCTGTGTTAGATGTATTGTATAGTGAGGATGTATTTAAGTATTATGGATGGTTGTAGTGTTGAGGAAACTAAAGGTAAACAAATAGCAATCAAATAAATATACTTTAAAATGAATTAGTCAGAGGCAGGGTCAAAAACAAACTAAATTTCCAATCTTTGGCTCTCAGCCCAAAGTTGCAAACATCCAATAAATATGCAATAATCCAAAAGTCCAAGTATTAAAACAAGAACTTAAGATAGTAACATTGTAAAGGACTTTGAAAAAGCAGAGTGGCACAATGCTAGGACTGAAACTAAATTAGTATTTCATATAATAGGTTCAATATGGACAATACCTCTCTCACAATATATAAATAAATAATAAATAGACAAATAAGCACACACCACAAATTTAACAATAACTTTTAATATCAAATATAAATACTTTTTTTTAAAATAATCAAAACCTGAGAGTGAACATTTTAGCGTTTTTTTCAGTCTCTATGTTGTATATCACAACAGCACACGTCTACATTTTCTGAAGGCAAAGTCATTTATTAGATCATCACACGATAGTTTCTGTGCAAGGTCTGAGTTGATACTGAGGATAACCAAGCTGCTTATATGTTCTTGTGCTATGGATGACCTCCTGTACATTGTGATGAGCTTAAGTTTAAAAAACTGGTAACTGGAAGTGTTGCTACAATCCGGAGGGCAACAAAAAGATTTGGACTTGAATTGTATTTAATGGCAAAGATATGCCTATTGATTTGTTTCATTTACTGTATAAATGAAGGCCTAATTAGTAGTAGTAATAATAATAATAATAGTAATAATAATGGTGCTATTATTCTTTGTTTCTTAATATAGCCAGCAGTATCACTTGTGACATGTGATAGAACAACAAAACCAATTTTAACACTTCTACTACCACTATTACTACAATTTAATAACAAAGACGATAATATAAAATACTGTTGCTTTCTACAACTACTACTACTATTATTATATAAACTACTACTGGAAATAATAAAATAAAAACTATTACTACTAAACATGCTTAATAAATTTACTCAATTCAGTAAATACATTGTCAAAATGAAGCTAAATATTTACAGTATATATTTACAAAATAAACATGTGATTGTATCACCTCCAATTAAGAATGTATCTAAATTTCATTTTGTCCTTCCAATGACAGCAGGTAACAATAAGGCATTAATTAAATCAGTAATGTTAGTTACCAATAATATTGACCAACAATTGAAGTTAATCTGAGTTCACTGATCATTTTGTATGTTAAAGTTGCTTGCACGGTGCTTTCCCACAATTCAGCCAATCACTAAACTAGTAAGTGGGTTGGTGAAATTTACAAATGTGTCCTAAGTGCAGCTACACTCAAAGCACTTCTTATGTCAACTAATGTTAGCAGACTTTAACAACGTGTAGAGGTCCTGAGGTTTCTGTGGCAGTAATAAATAATCCTCAGCTAGGTGACATCAGAAAATATCTGTTTAAACAGTATCTAAACTATTACACATAATATTACTCCATTACTTCAGTAAAGCAGTAGCTTTATTGATGTAATGTTAGCGAGCTTACTGGAAGTAGGACAAAATTAGATTTCTAAACACAACTGCAAGTGCACCATGAGCTGTTTCTACATGCTATTGTTTTTTGGTTTTTTTCGGCAGTTCTGACTGTTAACTTGAAGCCACCACTCTGTTCAGTCACAACAGGTGACTATCAACGGTAGTAATTTGACAATTCATGAAACAGCTATAACCCCAATAGATTCAGGCTGCAGTCCTCCACAGCTTCACTTCATTAAGGAGGTTGTTGCTTTACATTATACTTCAGTGATGTTATGCTATATACCCAGTTACACTATAGTTAGGATTTGGGTTGCAGAAGGAGCTATCTGACTCAAGTCATGTAAACCAGGCAACCAAAACATGTAATTCAATTGGTGGTCCCACAGAGCTCCTGTATTGTAGAAGTCAGCGAACCCCCATCAGCCCCTCTACATCAGTCTTCTGATCACAGGCCCTACGCACAGTGCATGATCTGCATATAGGACGGGGGTCAGCTCTGGATAGAAGGATGCACTCATTTTGTATTATCCACCTCTTCTGGTCATGACTGCTGTGTTATTAGTGAAGACTAGCAATATAACAAGAAGCACAAGGTTTAATGGAGGAAACTCATAAAAGAAAATGTAAAGGACAGAGCCGGAGATAATGCCTGAAAAACATCTTATAAAACATCAAAGACTGTCATTGTTAGAAACCATCTGTATGCATATAAGTTCTAATATAAATGCTGTTCCTTTAGATGTATGGATTTTATCTGTTTTTAAAAGTAAGGAGAGCGTGTAGCTCTTGAGCATATTTACTGTTCAAATGCAGTGATTAATATTCAGACATTATTATTTACCTTAAAAAATGCATAATATGTAAAAAAATGTAAATCACAACAACTCTTGCAATTCACTGTTGTCTTTTAATCAGGTAGGCAGTGAGGTGTAGCAGTTAAGACTTTGAAATTTAAACCCAGAGGTTGCTCTGTGTGACCATGACCACATCACTTCACCTGCCTGACTCGAATTGGAAAAACTAAGAAAATAAAACCAGTTCTTTCTCAGGTGTTGTATGTTGTCTTAGATTAAGGCATCAGCCAAGTAACTAAAAACAATAATAATCACAGTATATCTGTACACCACAAGGGTTAAGAAAATACGAAATTAAAAATTATGCACATTTTAATGTTTATATGTTGTGTACATATAGAATTATGTAAGTATTCATGAAACAGACATTTTTTATATAATCTGTGATTCTTTTGAAATTACTTCATAATAGCATAGATTTGTATTTTTAAGCAGATGGTGTTAATGAGAAAGCAGCAGTGTGCACAAACGGTATATGTAAATAATGAAACAGCTCACTAAAAAACAATTATACGAAGAATAATTGTTAAAATGTTAAGAAATAGTTACAAATATTGCTTTTGTTACTGACATTCAATGGAAAAAAAAGACTGAACAAGTAACTATTAAATGTTGAAGACAAGCTAAATTCTACTGGTATAGTAACAAGGTTTCTGCACTTTTTCCAGTCATTTGGGATTTAGATTGTACTCTTAACTTTCAATGTTCATTTTTTTGTTAAGTGAGAATTCTTTCAACAACATGCATTAACTAATGAAGATAGTTCATGTAATTTATTTTTCTGAAGCTTTGTAGCATTCTGGATACTCGTACAGAATATCTGAAGTGTTATTCTAGATTTGTATAGATATAGTTACCGTATTTCCCCAAGATAAAAAAAGAGGACACAGAAATAAAAAAACACTTTATCCATATAAGGGGTGTATGTGTGTTGGCGTTTGGAGCTTCTCTCCATGTAACTCCAGTGTGGAGTTGTACTTGCTAACTTTTATTAAGTGTGTAGCGGTGCATTTAGTCCATCTGTGCACTATTTGAGAACCACTGAGCTATAGCATTTATCTGATGTTTGCTATGAATTATACGGTACGCAGAACTTAAAAAAAGGTTGCAAATTGAAAAAAGTAAACTAGGCTGAGAACGATGAACCGCAATGTGAAAAACCTGGATCTAACAAATCATGGGTGATGTGAGCATGTTTTTACATCATGCCGCATTCACTCTTACAAAGCCTATATTAATATACCGACTATCTCGCGGACGTGCACACACATACATATGGGAACAAAACTTAAGCATGTTCAAATTCGTATCTAATAATACCTCTCCTTCGTATCTAATAATACCTCTCCTTCTAATCCTTGATTTACGGAAGCGTATTAGGGCTACAGTGAAGAAAAAAAAAATCCGGACACATTGAAGAAAAAAAAAACTAAATGTCGAGAATAAAGTCGACATGCTGACTTTATTCTCGCAGATTATATCGAGATTAAAGTCGACATTTCCACTTTATTCTCGTAGTTTATTTTGTCATTAAAGTAGAATGTTGTAAATTAAACTTCATCTTAAAATAAATATTTAATTTACTAGATTTTCTCAAACCCCATCATAAGTTATGTAAGTTTACAATGTTCTACTTTAATGACAAACTACGAGAATAAAGTCAACATGTCGTCTTTATTCTCGTCATAAGCATCAAGATTAAAGTGGAAATGTCAAGAATAAAGTCAACATGTCGACTTTAATCTCAACATTTAGTTTTTTTTTTTCTTCACTGTATCTGTATTTTTTTTTCACCGTGGCCCTAATATGCTTCTGTATTGATTGGATTAACCTCAGAGATTCCTTTTTACTTTTCGCAGTAAATTAAACACTTCACACCTCTTTTCTTTTACTTCAGAGGCTGGTAGTGACAAGCTGCTGGGGAAGGAACCGGGCTGCGTATGGAGCCACATAGACCTCCACAGGACCATTAAGCCACGACAGCCAATGATGGGTAACATTGCACTGCTGAAGCAGAGGTGATACACTAGTGAAAGCATCATCTTGGTTTCTTCTTCTGCTGCACATGAGACGTAACTGCTTTCTTTTCTATTCACCTTCTCATGAAACTGACAGGTTCTTAAAAAGTTATTTTTTCTTCCTTTGGTATTGCCTGGGTAGGCACATTACAACAAATGGACAAACTGACAGTTTTGTAAAATCAGCCTGAAAGACCAGATATGTGCCTAAAAAGAGATCATTTCCAGGGAAATTCGGACACAAGGAAACCCTATCTATAGAAACAGCACCTCTTTTTGGAATATGCAGATTATTGATTTCTTGCCATATAGTACTTTTCAGAGGTATCAAGATGATGTTAAGATTTTATATTTTTGTAATTTTTAAATGAAGGTTTGTCAAGAGGGAGGTGTCATTTATATAACATATTGTGATTTTAAGTAAAATAATATGTTGCATCCATGTATGCTGAACCTTTCACATTTTTGGGATCGCTGGACATTTCTGACACATGATGTCATCGTTGCAATATTCACAGGAACAATTTTATACCTCTATATAGTCCTGTGTTCTATTTGGTAAAAGCAGGTGGAGGAAAATAGCATAAAAGAAAATAGTATATAGTTAACACACTTGTGTTAGTTTAAAAAAAACAATATTTGATTTTATTTTGTTAAAAAATGAAACTATGTCTTGGTTTTATGTTTAGGATTAAATTATTGTTTTATTTATGGCTTTGACTAGTTCAAGATGAAGATAGTATTTTTTTTGTTTAGGGACCAAGAGCACTGGATTTAGAAGGGGCAATGGTAAATGTTTAAAGCAAAAAGATTTATTTATTTATGTATGTTTGTATGTATGTGTTTATTTTTTCCATAAGAAGCTTTTTTTCTAGGTGAACGATGGGTATTATGAGCTGGCCATGCATTCTCCACCAGTGGTGGTGTATTCTTTCATTTCAGAAAGTAATCTCTATCTTTCTGAGAGTTCAGTGTCTGGGATACCATTATGTTACACTGAATAACAACTTAATTCCCTAAAAAATTTTGGTTTTCCAGATAGTTTTCTAGTAAGGCATCAACAATACTTTGTTTGTCTACTCAGCCAAACACCCTTGTGTTTATTTATGCAGTTATTGATCAGTCATTCTAAATGATCAACTAGAGATTTCTGATCACTTAATTTTTTAAAAACTCTTAAAAAAAGTTACTTTTCATCTATATATAGTTAACTACCAGACACGTTTGCTCAAAAATGACTTTTTATGATATGTTAAACTTTGTTAATTTTTTGACCCCAGTAGTTTATTTTACAATAGTTTAAAAAATTGGTGAATTTGAATATAGTTTTGTTTTGTATACATTTTATTTGACCTTTGATAATTTTATTGTTATGTTTAAAAATGCAATGACACAACAAACCATCAGTAAGGGACATGGTCATAAAGCTTGGTGTGGAAGAGAACACTTTGTCCAATATCATGGATACTTTAAAATTATTCAGAGAGTGTTTGTTACTGAATATTTATGGCTAAGTTTAAGGATCTTAAACTTGTATTAATATTCTGGATTAAGTGCATATTCATTTGACTCTGGGTTCTGACTATTCCCTTTGCATAAATGCTACCATTTGGGCTCACCTTCTTCCATCCAAAAAGGAATATTTTGCTTATTTCTGTGCAGGCCAAAGAATACTGAGTTATATTATTCATCTTCTGATTTACTGCTGTGAAATACTGAATGAATAAAATGATATTACTTGTAATTAGTAAAAAGACAGTCAAAGCCACAATGGTGAAATGAGAGTTCCTGCACATGGTAGTGTAATGAAAACAAGCTGCTCCATTCAGGTGAGAGGTATAACACTATCACGCCTGCAATAATTTTATTTTGAAATTTTTAATTGTTTCATCAGAGTGAGTGTCAACCTCCTAGCTGTAAATGCCCATGTTCTTTTAATTCCGAAATTCCATTTGAAACAAAATTGTTAATTAACATTAATTAACATTTTTTCTTAGTTTATTTTTTTTTCCACCAAAGGCCCCATATACCAGCAACAAGCAGTGATGTTAAATATTAGTGCCCTGGTGCGAGCGAAACACTGTCCTCTTTCCTCTGGCTCACAGTCACTGCCTCTGTGCTTGAAAAGTCTTCTTCTGTCCCTCTTATTGTCGTTATTGAATGTTGCTTCCCAAGTGTGAATTGCTTTCTTTCTTCTGTAGGCAACTTGATAATAATCATCAAAAAAGCCACAATTATAATCACTCATGTTGCTTCACTATGAAGACGATTATAGATAACTCTGTAAAACTGTTGGCACTATATACTGTAATCTCTTCTGAAAAGACGTTTAAAGTTTTAACACAACTTAGAGTATAGACGGGGGCAAAATCAGCCGACGGACTGCGTGGCGTACAATGCCAGTGGAAGGGGTGTGATACTGTCCAGGGATCATCTAATACTGTCAACAGAACCAATATATTATATTTAATATATTTACAAATATATTAAAAATCATTCAGACGTGCAGTCCTCAGCCATTATCTTTCCAAATCATACTGTGGATGATGCTAGAAGGACCATGCTACTGTGGCATTTGACTGTATATGAACTGATGACATACTCTGTGAATATAGAGAGTTACTGGTTAAAAAACAAATACCGTACATACTAAACATACTGTGCCTTTTACACACAAAAGGAGAAATGTTACCATTGGCAATATTTTCATATTACTTATTAAAAGACAAAAGAAAAAGATGTATAAACAAAATGAGATAGGGGCTGCCACTTCCCTGTCCCCTAATAAAATCCAGAATGCCAAAAGATTAGTCAAGATAATGGCCACCAGGAAACTGCATACACAGTGCCAGGGGGCAAGACGCACATGCAACAAAACAGAGGAAAAATGCCAAAAATATCAACTTACCACTTAGATACATACTGTATACCTGTACTATTTACAGAAAAACAATGTTAGTTTCTGCTTTATTTGCTATTTTATGTGCTCATCCAATTGCTTTTATTTGCATGTAGTTAGAACAAATTGTTAGCTCTATAGAATGTTTCTTTATATTAACTGTGCTGTAATGAGAAGTCAAGCAAAATGACAACTTTTATTGGCTAACTAAAAAGATTACAATATGCAAGCTTTCGAGGCAACTCAGGCCTCTTCTTGTAATATATTGCATATTGTAATCCTTTTACTTAGCCAATAAAAGGTATTATTTTGCTTGACTTCTCATTACATCCATAATGGCTAACATGGTACAACACCCTAGTACTATTAGCTGTGCTGTATTTGTGAAGTATTATATTACAGATTTCCATATATAAAAGTACCTGAAATAAAATTCTGTTAACAATTCCCTGTGATACACTGCTGGATCAATTTAAATGTAAAACTGTAATAATAATTAGAGTAACATAGTAATAATAATAAGAGTAAATCTTCACTTAAAGATCATATCTACTATGTAATAAAACAGTAAGGACTATGTGTCCAGTCCCTCGGAGCAATCTGAACGGTCAGTTTGGCTTTGGTGATGTGACGAAAGAGGATGTGCAAGTGTTTGATGTACAAAGAGGAGGAAAGGCATAGGAAGCACACTGAGGGAGTTGGCTTCAAAGACGGCAAGTATAAAACCAAATGGGAGGCAAGAAAGATGCTTTGAAAATAATGACAGCCTGAGAAGTATGCTTGTACAGGAACATGTTTGAGAGACAGAGCGCTGGTGAAGAGACGTTCAAGAGGCACTGAAGGTACAAATAGGACAACAGATTTTAGGGCATGAAGAAAAATTTTTCTATTACCTGTCATAGACGGGTACTTTGGCTAGTTTTTATAATGAACTGGTTTGTCCAAATGTTTCTAGAAGGATTTTGTATTTTGTCAAACCAAAATACAAAAATTCACATGTCTTATATTGACAGAAAGCAGTATATTTGTATATTTTTTCTTCAATTAGAACCCACTATAATTGTGGGCAATCTCTTTGCTTATGAAAGCAAACATCATAATATTTTTCTTGATTTTTATGGATGAGCTTCTAGTTTCATTATGGATCTTTTACCCCTTGTGGCTTTATTAGACAATACTTCTATGGTAGAGCTGACCTTCAGTTGTATTTGGGTCTTTTATCTACTTTCATATATTTGATTCTCTTACAGTCATTTTAGTTTTATAATTACATTGTCTTGTTACAGGTCCTGCATTTATTATAGCAGCTGTTCAAGCTTGTATATCGGCACAAGAAAAGTTGTAATAAGAACTGCTGTGAAAGAGTGGCATAGATCCTTCTCAAATCATTTTAAGTTTAAGTTTATTTCTAGCCATTAACAAGCAATGCAAATGTTAGCTCATGTAGCAGAAAATATTCTGTTTGTTACCTTTTATTGTACCTCGGTTTCTTGTCAGTGTTCTGTACTTTGTAAAATGTTGATAGAACAACTCTTTTCTTTAATACACAAATACGTGCAGTTGAAGGCTTGCCAGAAATTTAAGTGTATCTATATCAGAGTAGTATATTCCTTTTTCCGTGTGATTGCACTGTATTGGGAATACCTGCAAATCAGCATTGTGATAGCTGCCATTACAACTGAGTTCCCAAGTGAAAACAGTCTAATCTCTAACCACTTCTTGTTCTCACAATAATTTAATGACACAGCCTTAAATTATACCAAGTGATACCAGGCAGACATATTACTAAAATCAAAATTACTGTAAGAATATAAAAAGAACTTAGAGCTAAAATGTGACTTTACACAACTGTTCATAATTACAGTTGGAAAGCCTCCTTAAAAAAACCCTAATAGACATATAAATGTGTGTCACGTGTGCAGAGAGCACATTGCATGTTTTAACAATAAACATAACCTGTTTTATAAATAAACATAGTCTGATGTAAGGGAAAAACCTTTCTGTAAAATTACATTATTCATTGGCATTCAATGGACAAAAGGTAAACGTGAATGATATGTTGTCGCAGGTGCTGTGTCTGCTCTCTGTTGTTCACCGTTTAACAATAGTATAGGAGTTGATCAAATCCTGAAAGAACTGGCAGCTATATTCATTAAAATATGAACTGGAAAATATACATTTTGGTGTGTCAGACTCCATCAAAAGGACTGCCATTAAGAGAGCTGATAACAAAGAGCCACAGAATATATAGATTTCAGTACTCAAAACATTCAAATAAACAAATCTGCCTTAAAACACCAGTAAAGCATGGACAAGGCTGCACAGCACCCATCTTCCGACTGTATGCCTAAACAATGTAATGAAATAAAGAAACAAATAAACTTGAAAAGAGTTGGGGAATTGCCCCATATAATGTTCTGCTGAATAGTTGAAGAAATTATAGCAGTATTAAAAAAATCAACATTTGATACAGATAGCAGTAAGCATGGCGTTTTTTATAGACAAAAATGGTGGCCGGAAGGAAGTATGAGCAGAAGTGACATCATCAATCTGAGACCAGAAATGATGTCATCATGTGGTGGGGGGGAAGTAAGTTATGTAATCTTGGTGAGCCAGAAGTGACATCTTCAGTCTGGGAGTCGGAAGTGATGCCATCATGAGGAGCCCTATATGGGGTTGAAGTTTGTTCCTGATTGCCATTTTGCGGATTTGGTAGGTGAACTATATCATTATATGTCTTCAGAATTTCTGGTGAAAGAATAGGAGAGGCATTAGTGCTTGATAAAAACCCTACATCTCGTGAGAATTCACTCACCTTAGCGCTCGTGTGTGACAACAAATAACTAAAGAAATTTAACATTACTGTCTAATTGGAAATGCAAGCATGCAATGACAAAAAAAATGCAGCATTGCAACACGTTGTAAATTTGTGAACCACAATGCTTATCTAAACTGTATTTGTGGTTGTTATGTCATATAGTAATATGATAATTGAAATGACTGAAAGAAATCGTAGCAGACAAGAGGGTATGTGGCTGTGTGAGGCCCAGTAGCTGTGGTGGTCTACGTGTGCGTCTGTCTATCTACTCTGTTACAGCGCACATTACAATGGCAGATTAATTATTAACCTTCAGTTACCTTGTGCATCTGAGCTCTTTAGTGGATAACAGAAGTTTTAGATTTGTATCTCCTTTTAGCGTCAAGTCTTTCATTCAGTTTCTTACACTTTCTCTCTGACCCTTGATGGTTTAGTTTAGTGCAGGGACTGAAGGAATTAGGGGTTTTAGGAAGAAATCTTGTGTGTGCAACTTTTGCACTGCAGGATTTCACCACTATTCATTACAGTGTTTTTAATGGGTTATCCCCAGATACTGTATATATTCTCATTTGAGAATCATGACCCTGGCCCTGCGAGAATAGGGTTATCATATTCAAAGAACAGAGGTGTCCAACACAATCAAAACAGATGGTCTTACCATTGTACCATTAAACACATTTTAATTAAAGGGTGTTTCTCTGTGTTTCTCACCATAAACTTTGTTTTATGTACAAAAGGACATCTTAAACCAGAAAGGTCTAGCTGTCACTAATATCATGCCATCACACTAAAACTTTAGACAGTGACAGCTATGCTGTCTTTGGCTTGTCACAGCACTATATATGGTACACTATTCTCTTGATAAAGATATGTGACTTAGCAAACTATTGAGTTCACAATTGCTTGTAACAAGATTAACCGCCTGACATAAAAATGCACTCATTCATATTGTGAGGGTTTTGAGACCCTGAAACTCCCCCAGCTGTGTGGTGAGCCGAAACTCTACCAATGCTGGTAAGGATTGCCTGTCTACCAGGATTGCCAGAGTCTTAGCTTTGCCGCATAACGTGCCGGTCGACTGATGGTTGATGAATGGAGCAATCTAACCCAGTGACTAACTGTTACTACTTAATTGTTTCTATGTGTATTAAAGTAGTAGCTCCAGTTTGAATAAAGACCCTGATAGTGTCTTTTTTTGATGGGAATAAAGTTGGTTTTTCTGAAGTCTTTGTACTCAGCATCTTCTCTCTGTTGCAAGACAGTGACTCACTCTTCAGAATATTTAATGCTGAGCAGCTACACAAATGTAAAATGATCCCCTGTCAGAGAATTAGGCATACTTACACAAATCTTTGTAAATAAAATTGCATGTCATTTCAATGTCTATTTGTTTGTTCGCTAATCCAGCAAAAACGTCTGCCATTCTTCTATTTCTTTCGGCTACACCCGTTACGGGTTGCCACAGCGGATCATCTTCTTCCATATCTTTCTGTCCTCTGCATCTTGCACTGTTACACCCATCACATGCATGTCCTTTCTCACCACATCCATAAACCTTCTCTTAGGCCTTCCTCTTTTCCTCATTCCTGGCAGCTCTATCCTTAGCATCCTTCTCCCAATATACTCGGCATCTCTCCTCTGCACATGTCCAAACCAACGCAATCTCACCTCTCTGACTTTGTCTCCCAACTGTCCAACTTGAGCTGACCCTCTAATGTACTCATTTCTAATCCTATCCATCCTCGTCACATCCAGTGCAAATCTTAGCATCTTTAACTCTGCTACCTCCAGTTCTGTCTCCTGCTTTCTGGTCAGTGCCACTGTCTCCAACCCATATAACATAGCTGGTCTGACTACTGTCCTGTAGACCTTACTTTTCACTCTTGCTGATAACCGTCTGTCACAAATTACTCCTGACACTCTTCTCCACCCATTCCACTCTGCCTGCACTCTCTTTTTCACCTCTCTTCCACAATCCCCATTTCTCTGTACTGTTGATCCCACGTTTTTAAACTCATCCACCTTCACCAACTCTACTCCCTGCATCCTCACCATTCCACTGACCTCCCTCTCATTTACACACATGTATAGCGTGGTCCAGATCTAACTATGCAACGTTTAATGCGATGCAATGCAATAATTGCATAATTAGATCTAGACCACACTGAATTCTGTCTTGTTCCTACTGGCCTTCCTCTCCTCTCTAGAGCACATCTCCACCTCTCCGTGGTCTCCTCAACCTGCTCCCTACTATCACTACAGATCACAATGTCATCAGCAAATATCATAGTCCACCTGTCAACCTGTCCATCACCATTGCAAATAAGAAAGGGCTCAGAGCCAATCCCTGATGTATCCCACCTCCAGGTTGAATGCATCCGTCACTCCTACCACAGACCTTACCACTGTCAAACTTCCCTCGTACATATCCTGTACAACTCTTACGTACTTCCCTGCCACTCCTGACTTCTTCATACAATACCACAGCTCCTCTCGAGGCACCCTGTCATATACTTTCTCTAGGTCCACAAAGACGCAATGCAACTCCTTCTGGCCTTCTTTATACTTCTCCATCAACATCCTCAGAGCAAACACTGAATCTGTAGTGTTCTTTCTGGGCATGAAACCATACTGCTGCTCACTATTCATCACCTCACTTCTTAACCGAGCTTCCACTACTCTTTCCCATAACTTCATGCTGTGGCTCATCTATTTTATCCCCCTGTAGTTATTACAGTCCTGCACATCCCCCTTATTCTTAAATATCGGCACCAGTACACTTCTCCACTCCTCAGGCATCCTGTCACTTTCCAAGATTCCATTAAACAATCTGGTTAAAAACTCCACTGACATCTCTCCTAAACACCTCCATGCTTCCACAGGTGTGCCATCTGGACCAACGACCTTTCCATTTTTCATCCTCTTCATAGCTGTCCTTACTTCCTCCTTGCTAATCCGTTGCACTTCCTAATTCACTATCTCCACATCATCCAACCTCTTCTCTCTCTTGTTTTCTTCATTCATCAGCCTCTCAAAGTACTCTTTCCATCTGCTCAACACACCCTCCTCGCTTGTGAGTACGTTTCCATCTTTATCCTTTATCACCCTAACCTGCTGCACATCTTTCCCTGCTCGGTCCCTCTGTCTAGCCAATCGGTACAGGTCCTTTTCTCCCTCCTTAGTGTCCAACCTTCCATACAACTCATCATATGCCTTTTCTTTAGCCTTCATCACCTCTCTCTTCACCTTGCGCCTTATGTCCTTGTACTCTTGTCTACTTCCTGTATTTTCTTCTTTGCCATCTTCTTCCTCTGTATATTCTCCTGTACATCCTCATTCCACCATCAGGTTTCCTTTTCCTGCTTCCTCTGTCCAGATGTCACGCCAAGCACTCTTCTTGCTGTCACCCTTACTACTTCTGCTGTAGTTTCCCAACTGTGTGGTAACTCTTCACTTCCACCCAATGCCTGTCTCACCTTCTCCCTAAACTCCACCTTACAGTCTTCCTTTTTCAAATTCCACCATTTGATCCTTGGCTCTGCACTCACTCTCTTCCTCTTCTTGATCTCCAACGTCATCCTACAGATCACCATCCTATGCTGCATAAGTACACTTTCCCCTGCCACCACTTTGCAGTCTTCAATCTCATTCAGATTGGCTCTTCTGCATAGGATGTAATCTACCTGTGTGCATCTTCCTCCACTCTTGTATGTAACTCTATGTTCCTCCTTCTTCTTAAAATATGTATTCACTAGAGCCATGTCCATCCTTTTGGCAAAATCCTCTATCCTCTGACCTTCATTCCTCTCTTTGACACCATATCTACCCATCACCTCCTTGTCTCCTCTGTTCCCTTCACCAATATGTCCATATGTCTAATCACCACTCTGTCCTTTGTTTCATCCAACTCACTCCAAAAATCTTCTTTCTCCTCCATCGCACACCCAACTTGCGGGGCATATACACTAACAACATTCATCATCACACCTCCAATTTCCAGCTTCATAATCATTACTCTGTCTGGCACTCTTTTCACCTCCACAACACTCTTGACATACTGTTCCTTCAGAATAACCCCTACACCTTTCTCCTCTCATCCAGACCATGATAGAATAATTTGAATCCGCCTCCGATCCACCTGGCCTTACTCCCCTTCCATTTGGTCTCTTGCACGCACAATATATCAACCTTCCTTCTCTCCATCATATCTGATAACTCTCTCCCCTTTCCAGTCATACTGCCAATATTCAAAGTTCCTACCCTCAGTTCCACTCTCTTTACTTTTCTCCTCTCCTCCTGCCTCCAAATACATTTCCCCCCTCTTCTTCTCCTTCTTCTTCTTCAGCCAACAGTAGCCAATTTCTGCCAGCACCCTGTTGGCTAACAGAACTGGTGGTGGTCATTGTTAATCCGGGGCTCGACCGATCCGGTATGGAAATTTGTACTGTTGTCCGCATATTGATTTGGCAAAAGTTTACACCGGATGTCCTTCTTGACGTAACCCTCCCCATTTATCCAGGCTTTGGACTGGCATGAAGAAACACACTGGTTTGTGCATCCCTTGTGGCTGGTTCGCTAATCCAGCAAAATCATCTGTCATTGGTCAGACCATATTCCATATCAGAAAGCGAGCTTATAACATGAAGGGGGGAAACCCAAAAGCCAACCCTGACATGGAGACTACAATTAGAACAGTAGTTTACTATGGGCGATAGAGGAAATTGTCATCGACATGTGAGTTTTCTACTGGCCAAAGCACAATCTCAAAGATCAACGATACATGCAGCATTTTCTTCTCAAAAAATCTGGATAACACTTTCATAGTCTAACTAGATTATAGCTTTTGTCTAAGAGTACATCTTTTTGTCTCATCGAGGGTTGTGTTTTGCCATGTTGAACTTCCAAAAGAAAGTTTTTCCCGTTTTATTTATGGTGGCAGCATTAGGTACTTTAGGTAGTCTGTAATAAAATAGATTTCCTGACACCAGTATTCTTTCAAAGCATCCAAAGGTCAAGTTGATATTAATATGGAAAACCGAATATTCTCTACTACACTCAAAGTAATGTTACTGTGGGCATAAGTTTAAGATGATAAGCAGGCAGTCTTTGTGAGAGGGGCCAGACATCATTAGATAATAAGATGGTAATAAGATGATAATATTTACAATTGTCACTATCTTGTCTTCCCTGTGTTAGGGCAGCCCCCGTTTTGTTGGGGATGTGACCTCAGAGGTTGTGAACCATGTTAATGACATGACAAATTTAAAACATCACCCATGAGTTCATTTTCCTATGCAGGTTTATGGATTCCAAAAACTCTTTGTGATTTGGTTTTATGATTAGCCATTCATTCTGCTTAGAATTTTTTTGGTTTTAACTCATGCCTTTGACCTTGATTTTTGCTTCTCAGTTTAGCTTTGATACTGCGAGGCAGATCTTACAGTTTTGAACTTGACTCTGAATATGCCTCTTCTCCTGGTTTTCCTTCATAGAATACCCCAGCTTGTTATCAGTACAGTGATTGGCCTTCTGAGGGGCTGGAGATGAAAAATGAAAAAGTGAGTTTTTGGGGGACTGTAAGGTGATTGTGCAGTTGTAATAGATACTGTTTTGATAATAATTTTTTTTCTGTGTCTCTATCCAGGAGGCTGGGGAAAAATTATTTGTTTGAGAGATCCATTACCCTGGCTCTATGGCCAGTTAGGATTATGGCATTGGATTGTCTAACAGAGACCGGGAGAATGTGCCAGATGGTGCTCCCATTGACCCCAGGTGAACAATATGAGGTGTAGACTGCAGAAGACTGGAATGGCTTTCAACAGCGGCCAAGGAAGGAAATGGTGGTTTTGGCTGTAAAGAAAATAATGGTTCTTTTAAGCGCCAACTATCACTACTGTTTCTCCTTAGTGTTTCATATTTTTCTTCCTCTTTCTTTTGCACCTCTGAGTCATTACAGTATATAACATGATCCACAGACTGTCAAAAAAGGTTTTTATGCAAATATGAATGTTTTACTAATAGCATACATTTAGATTACAAACCCATTGACGAGACTCAAAGCTTTTTGTATAACAGTATATTATCCTCTGTTAATTGTTGGGAAGTGGTCAGGAGATACATATGATGTGCTAGAGCTGTGCATCGGTCAGGTGGTACCATATGATGTTTTTCCAAAAAATTGCTGTGACATTATTATAATTTGTCCATTTTTTTTTTTTTTTTTTTCCTGGTACCAGCTAATTGCTCTACAACAACTAGACACAGTCATTTTTTGCCCAGTGCAATTGTTGCTTGAATAACTTAACCACTCTTTACTCATGCATACTAGACTTTTCCACTTTTGTTAGTAGTGAAGACATTGTATGTTCCCTTCTTGTATTGTATGTCTCCCTTCTCCCACACTGTAATTTATTATACATTTCAACAATGTGCTGCAAATGTCAATAATGTAATTATGGCAGTTTCTACATTTTGCTTTTTTGGGTACCATTCAAATTTATGTCTAGAGACTGGGTTTTATTTTCTGATACATTTCATGTATAGTGCATTTATTACCATTTCTTTTGATATTTTGAATACCCTCATTATTTCATATTAACTATGTTAAACTGCTGCTTTTATCCAATCTTTAGGTAATCATGCCTCTTAAAGGGAATTTTTTTGGGGTGTATTTTCATTTTACCAATGTGAGGTTCCTGCTTCTCACTGATTTATTTGCAGGCATTTCAGAAATGAATGAATGAGGAGCATTAGAAACTAGTGACATGAGTCTGAGTGAATCTCTAACTATTTGTTAACAATTGTATAATAATAAAAAGTTAGTAATAAAAATAAAATGCCACTACTTGCTGAAGATTATACATATATATGATATTTGTTAAAAGTACAATATCTGGTCCACAATTACTGCTGATCCCATCTGACTACAATTCCATAGATAACTCAAAATTGGCTGTAAACTGCTTTTTAGCTGTCATTTATAATTTTAGTTGACAGAAATATACTTCATCATTTTCTCATGCTCATTAAAACATGGCTGTTTAAATAAAAGATGGCTGCAGCTAAAGAGTCCTGCAGGACTATTCATTTCATAGGGCACTAGAAACTCTTAATTTTTAAATTAAGTACCAGCACTGCTGGCTGTGTCCCATACTATCTTAATGTGCATTGCCCTAAAAAATGTTCCTAATAATTGTGTTATGTACATTCTAAATCACATTAAATTCAAAGGACATTTGCTTACAGTCTTTGATATTGAGGATATCTATTTTTAATGAAGTCTTGTGAGCTTACATGTGTCATTGCAGTAAAAACTCCAGACTACAACAAACACGCATAACAAGTCCCAGATGCTTTTAACTAAAGAATACATTTATATTGTAGCCTATGTTGGTATCCATTTAAAACACAGTTTTAATAGTTTAAAAGTTTATTTGTAAATGAAATGACAACCAATTCAAGCAAACAAATGAAGCCCTGTCAAAATATAATTGATTCAGAAGAAGAAACATGGTAAAAATGAATTTAAAAAAGTACAGTGTAGAACGATGCATGTGTGCAAAATATAGACACCTATTTTTCCATTTCATAAAACTGATTAAGGCAATTAGAGAAAAGTGAGCCAAGCACTATCCTGGCAACACTTTTGTCAACTCAGGAACCAATTCTGGAAGGATTGACAGCACGTTTACATACATACATACGCACACACACACACTCATACAGAGGTGCATGTAAGCCAGTGTTTCTTTATCAGAGGACCCAAAAAAGAAAATTAGTACCATACTGGAACTGAACTAGAGGATAATTATCATAATGACAGCGAAGAAATAAATAAACAAATAACAATGGACATTAAAAAAAAAGTAGACATTTTTTTTCCCTTTTAAACATACTCTATATGATGCATGAATATGACCTAAAGAGAAATGTGGAAAGCAAACCTCATATTAATAAAAACAAAAATTATCATCCAAAATAGGGAATACATTTCTGAGGCATATCACTGCCAGTGTAAATGCTTAGTGCAAAGCATAATAAAACTAAGAGAAATACATTATTGGGGTGTGGTGTGAGGAACTTAGCCACTTGACTTATGGTTCTAAGTAAGGAATAAAGTAGTGAAAATAAAATAATCAATGCAGTTTATATATGTCTTATATAACATTTTTTGTAAATAGCAAATAATAATAAATAATTTCAAATTAGCTCTGCTTTTTAACAATATATTTTTATAAATGACTTCACAAATACTTCAACACATCCTATTTTTCATTGAACAATTTAATAAACTGTGTACAAAAAGTAGTTAAATTATTCCCAAAAAATACACACATTAATTGTTTATATGGGTGATAGAATAAATCTGGATGAATAATTCAACAAATAGTTTTTAATACTACAGACTGACATTGTGCTGAATGTCTATAGCTTGTCTGAACCTTTTCATATTTTTTGATGAATTTTATTGATATGCTTAAGAAGTTTCTTCCTCGTGTGTTAAACTTAATGCAGTATCTTCTTTGCAGCTCTGTTACAAAAATTAAATTCAGTGTATGCTGTAACAGTGAATGTGCAGTGAGTCTCAGACTAGTTGTCTACTACAGTTGTCCGTAGATGGCTGCTGAAACTGCTTTTACTGATAACAGATACAACACTGCCATGTCACTATATATACCCCCATGCTATTTACTCACCATTCATAACACCCCAAAAATGATCTAATTCTTGTGCCCAATCTGCCATTTTCATTTCAACATTTCAAACTAGCACCTCAGTCTCTTCCCTTGTGTTATAGATGTCTTTGCTTGTCAGTCATCACAATTTGATTGTTTTACATGTTGTGAGAATTTATATGGCATCATGGGGAGTATTTATTATATTTTCATACCACAGAAATGAAAGCTCCTTGTGATGTATCAGAATCATTGGTTTACATACTATTGCAATAAATACTATGTGAGAGACAGGATAGTACATCATGTGCAACCCATCAAAAATATATCCAAGACAATACATACTTCAAAAAGCACAGATGTAGACTATGAACTGGATATTTTTTTGGTACAAAAACAAAATATTTTGAATACTACTAATTTCCAAAATACTGATATAACCTTTGTGTTAATTAAACATTCTGTTAAAAAACATTAATGTTGGATGTGATAGATAGATAGATAGATAGATAGATAGATAGATAGATAGATAGATAGATAGATAGATAGATAGATAGATAGATAGATAGAACTTTACTTGTCCAAAGGGGGAAAATTTGGCTTTTAACAGAAGCTCTTTAAATAAATAAATACATAAATAGGTAGATAAGCAGATATACATGTGATGATGCCGATCCCTTACAGACACCCTCTTCCCACATGGGAGTCCGCTGAACCAACACCGTCGATAGTTATGACTGAGATGAGCTGACAAATGAGGACAATTCTCAGAGGATGGTGGAAAAAGTGCCCCAGTGCTTTTATTAAAAAAAAAAAAGTCAAAAACAAAAGTAAAACCAAAAAAGTGTCTGTTGTGCAGTGTTCTAAAAACAGTACATAAATAAATCCATAAAAACCCAGTGAAAAGTGGGGATAAAATCAATAAATAAATCCATTAAAAATAGAGGTTAAAATGAAGACTAACTCCTCCTGATCTCAGCCCACCTCCTTCTTTTTCTCCCCAGCTCACCTATTGCTCGCGTAGCCGGCGGAGACTCAGCAACTCCTATCCGCCTTTCACGTCTTTTAACCTCCTTCTTTACTTTCTTTCTATTTTCATTTCTTTGATTCCTCTTTTCTCCTTTTCTGCCAGCCAGTATATATACACACTTGTTTCCGTGGGTGCAGCGCCTTAATCACACACTGCAGGAAGCCAATGAAGCAATTGAAAACGATCACACCCGCACATGCAGGTGTGATTCACTCCAACTACCTCATTAAATCCCTGCAATCGTGCAATCGCACCCATGGAGAGTGACACGGCTTTATGGATTTAAATCTGGCAATATTTTTTTTGAAGCCGCAGACCTGCTATATCACAATACACACACACTATGGTCTGAATAAACTCCAGAATGATTATAAAGCAAGAAAATTAAAAAGAAAGAAAAGTTCTGACTTAGCTGTCACAGTCACAGTGAGGCATTACATAGGCATATTGCTGTTGATATGAAGGAGCCCAGCAGTGTTTCTTGACACACTTCTGCTGAATAGGTCATTGGCTGAAAGTACTCATTGTTAGGGTGTCATTGAAAGGATTATCATCATTATTCATAATGGTACTTAATTTTGTTTTAATTCTCTCTTTAGCTACTATCTTCAGAGTTTGCCCAACAACTGAGCCCGCCCTTTTAATTAAGTTTGTTGATTCAGTGGGCCTCTCTTGAAGAGATGTTACCAGCCCAGCACACCACAGTGTAGAAAAAAACACTGGCCATCACGGAGTTATATAAAATGTGAAGGATGTCACTTTCCACATTAGAGGAATGCAGTCACCTAAGAAAAAAGATCCTGCTCTGCCCTTTCTTATATAGTTCCTCTGTGTTCCAAGACCAGTCCAACCTGTCATTAATGTGGACCCCCAAGTACTTGTAAAAGTGAGACCACCTCTACATCCACTTCTTGTATAGTGACCGGACATAGAGGCTTTTTGATGTGGTGGAAGTCAATGGTTTTGCTGATGTTAAAATTCAGACAATTCTCTTTGCACTAAGAAAGAAAGTTCTCCACCTGACTCCTATACTCATCCCCTTTATCAATGCCCCCTGTAAGTGCAGAATCATCTGAGAATTTGTGCATGTGAAATGATTTGGTGGTATATTTGTAGTCAGAAGCATACAGAGTGAAGAGAAAATGAGACAGGACTGTTCCTTGTGCTGCTCCATTGTTGCTCACATCAGTATTAGAAACAGAGTCCTTGAATCTCAGAAACTGCAGTCTACCCAACAAACAGTCCATTATCCAGGAGACCATCAGCTAATCAACCTACTTATCTCTGAGTTTACCTCTTAACAGGGATAGCTAGATGGTATTGAAGGTGCTGGAGAAATCAAACAACATAATCCTCACAGTGCTCTCAGTTTTGTCCAGGTCAGAATAAGCCTTGTGAAGCAGACAGATAACTGAATCTTCCACTCCAGTCTTTGTCTGATAGGCAAACTGCAGTGGGTCCAGGTGGTCTACCACAAGAGGTCTCATATAGTCCAGGACCAGTCTCTTAAAGGTTTGTATGATGTAAGTGCCAACAGTCTGTAGTCATTAGGTGAAGAGGCACCTGCCTTCTTTGGAGCAAGAACAATACAGGATGTTTTCCACAGCAGTGACACTTCCTAAAGCCTTAGGGACAGACTGAACAGATGACAGAGGACACTACAAAGTTGGACAGCGCAGGCTTAAGAACTCGAGGATTGGCTACATCTTGTCCCTTAGCGTCTCCTGTGTGTAGCTTCCTCACTTGTCTCCTTACTTGGTCTTCAGCTTTGGACTGTCCACACTGATGGTCAGAGGTGGACTTTTCACTGGCCATTTTAGCTGACATGGTATGAGTTGTTGATGGAGGAGGGATGGTGTGGGGAGACTGGGTATTGGAAGAAGGTGGCAGTGGGAGGGGAAAACTATTTTAAAAATTGTTTCAGGGTGTTAGCTTTGTCCACATCTCCTTGTAGCACCTAACACCTGAATTGCTTGAGTCCTGTAATTTATATCCAGTCCATTCCAGATGTCCTTCTCATTATTCTGAGTGATATTTGATTTCTATTTTAGCTCTGTAAAATTCCTTTCCTTCAATTAGCTTTTTCTTTAGCTCATGCTGTACATCCTTCAGAACCTCTTTGTCACTGTATTTAAATGCCCTCATTTTCTCATTCAGGAGACATTTTAGCTCCTTAGTAATCCAGAGCTTCTTGTTTGGAAAGCAATACACTCTCTTTGTGGGTACCACTGTGTCGACACAGAAGTTAATATATGACAGAGACTCTAATTATTGTCCTCATTTGACTCATACATTATTTCCCAGTCTGTCATATGGAAGCGAAAAGGTCAGAGCCATTTCGTCCTCCAGGCTCCACATTCTTACTATTCTGGTGGTAATAGGTGGCAATCTAATAACAGGCTTGTAGCTGGGAATAAGGTGAATCAGATTGTGGTCAGATTTGTCTAAAAGACGAAGTAGATTAAACTTAAAGGTATCTTTAACATTTGAATACAGCAGGTCCAGTTTGTTATTTCCTAGAGTGGAACTGGTCACAAACTGGTAGAAATTTGTCATTGTTCTTTCCAAAGTCACATGGTGGAAGTCATCACATATTATAAAGAGACTGAGAAAATAAAACTGAATTTTAAAAAAAGCTAACCTTTACAAGCACCATAAATTTTCACCGGCTGTTACAGACTCAAATCAAATGAATGTTTTTATTCTATAATAGTAAGAATAACAACAGCTCACTACTCAAAATGGAGGAGTCCGGGATTGAACCATGAACGTCATTACAAATCAGCAGTTCTTACCGCTGCACCACCAAAGCGGTCACATTAAGGGCATGTCAATGTTGCACCCTAACGTAAGTTCTTTTTCTGCAGTTATATTCCTGAATAAAAGTGCACTTGTTTTCTTATACTTGTACCTTTTGTGAAAGTGTTTATTTGATATTTGGACTTCAGGCTTCACACATTATGCACTTCATGTCTACATTTTGTCAATTATTACTAAAACATGAAAAAAAAATTCTGTTTTAACAATGAGTTTACATAGATTGTTGTAGACACACATGAAATGCATGTATTCCATATAACGATTTATTATTTACTCTCTACAACTCTAAGCAACTCACACGCTTCTAAACAGACTTGAGCTGAGAGAACTTTCTGCCCTTTCTGCGCTGATGGGAGAAAGGGATAGCAGGCTGCTTGCTGCTTTCTGCTTGTGTTCATCGACACATTTACAGCACAAAAGATGCTGACGGAGAGGTGCGAAGGGATTTAAGGAGGGGCCGGGATTATGAGTTTTTTCGTAGCCTTTGGTAATTCTAGTTTTAATAATTGTAATTGATCTCTTGGGCAAATAACATGGACAAATTCCAATTCCTTTCCTCATTCACAAAGATGACCAGTCTTTTTTTCCACAATGCCCTGGGTTTCTGTGTGCTCGAATAAGATGGAATCCATCAACCAATAAATCAGTGTCAGGTATTTCTGGTTTAAGCTAGCTGTCCATAAAGCACAAAATGCCACTGTACTTGTATGCGTCATGGCCTTCTAAAAGCACAGACAATTCATCATTCTTATTTGACAGTGATTGAACATTTCCCATTACAAAGATGGTAGACCAGTTTTGGTTCCTAGGAGGAAGAATTTCACTTCACTAAACAAAGGTCTGACAACACATTTTACTTTCTATCTACAAATGGAGATAGCCATGTTACTTATCAGTATGTGAATTTAAGCTTTCAGTATGAGTACCAACTGCATAGTAGGGTGTTCTCAGCTCATGTAGTAAAACACAAACAAAAGAGTTACAATGCCCCAAAATAAAGAAGCAGAAAGCAGGGTAATGTCAAAACACCACCATATCCTAACAGTTCCTGCTTTGTGTCCTTTAATTTTTAACCAAAATTAATGTGTTCTGCCAAAAATCTACATCAAATAGCCAAATCCATTCCTTTAGTAATAATTATTTTAATTAATGAGCATTTTAGTAATACCAGTAAAGCTTCTGACAGTTCAAATTCAATATTATAAAATATCAAATTATTAAACCGCCGTCCTAATTAGAATAGATAAAATAAACTTTGCATACAGCATCCAAAACATAAAAAACAAAAATACAGACTCACAGGACAAACACATCCAATCAATCAATTAATAAATAAATAAATAATCTTAATAAGTACATTGGGTTGAAGCATTGTATTGTTTGATAGCATTGGGCAGAAAAGAACCCCAGAGATGCTTCTTAGCACTGTGTGTTGGAATGAGCCTGTGGCTAAAAGAACTCCAAGAAAGTGCCTTCTGGAGGTGATGTTTCACAATGGCATCCGATTTTGCTACCATCCTCTTTTCCACAGCAGTTCCAGTGTGTCCAGGGTTTGCCCTGTGATGGAGTAGCCTCTCCTGATAATTGTTGAGGCATTGTGCTTACTTTGCGCTTAGATTGCTTCCGCAGGAGACTTTTAATTTATAGACTAAACATATTTCTACTTAATATTCAAGTGCCCACATTTTGAAAAGAAAGCATAAACAGAAGAGAACTGAAAGTTAAAGCACATAAAGTACATAAACCCAATTAATACCATCAATGAAATGCACCCCATTCTATGAAAGGTAACAGCATTCTATCGTTATCCTGATACATTCGAAAACATTACAACAGAAATATATATTTTCAGTTTTGTTCTGCTGATGTCCTTTTTCTTATAGAAATTATTTAAATACTGGCAGGCAGTGTGGCATAGTGGTTAAGGCTTTGGACTTCACACCCCATGCTTGTGGGTTCAATCATGCTATTGACACTGTGTGACCATGAATCTCTTCAAATGCTTGTACTCTCATTTGGAAAAAGCAAAAAAAAAGTAATGCAACCAAGTGTATGTCATATATTTTAAATCATCTTAGATAAAGATCTCAGCCAAATAAATAAATGTAAATAACAAAAATTTGAAATATATAGTGTGAAAGACCAGCACAGATACACACAAACACTGAGACAGCCAGAAGTCCAAAGACACACGTTTATTTTCATAGTTCAGCACAGCCACAATAAACTCACACGGCTCTGTCCTTTTCTTTCCTTATGCTGCCTCCACTCCTCTCTTGCAAGCTCTGTCCACTACCACCCGACTCCGGCTCTCCAAATGGAGTGAGGCATCCCCTTTTATAATGCCCCGGATGTGCTCCAGGTGCTCCGTGATGATCTTCCGGCAGCACTTCCTGGTGTGGTGTTAGTGCTGCAGTCCATGGTTCTGGATCCATCCAGGCACCCTGTGGCATTGGCCACGAACCCCCACAGGGTTGAGCTTCCCAGCTCTGTATCCATGGCCCTGATGCAATCCAGGGGGGCTGCCTTCTTGTGCCCCTGGGGCAGATATTGTTCCTCTCCCGGTTCTTCCCTTCTCCAGGCGATCCCAGTGGGGCAAGGTCCGTGGTCGTCTGCCACAACAGCTAAATCACAGTAATAATTTATGATTAGCTGCAAACTTAACAGTTTATACACAACAGAATTATGTTTTTGTTCTCTTCCTAGGAGCACTGCTCTCTGCTGAAAATATAAAATAGAGACTTTTTTATACATTAATGACTAAGTATTTTAAAGCATGAAATTCATGTCCAATTCAATCAGCAAATGTACTATTCTGAATTGGTACACTGTAGATTATCTTATTGATCTTTCTTAATTGATTGATTGATATATTTTATTAATCCCTGAGGGGAAACTGTCATTTCACATGACCTTTGGGGGTTAGAGTGCAGGGTCAATATAACAGTAACATGTCTTTTGATGATTTACTGTGGAGACATTAAGAACGTTCATCTTTGCTTTTCATCTCATCTCTCTTGTACATTGTACTTTGACACAATAAATTTGATAACTATACAGGGTCATTGAGGTGAGAGAGAGTATATGTCTGGACAAGCTCTCAGGCTGTCATACGGTACACTCAGTCAAACCAGGCCAGTTTGGAGTTGCTAATCAACTCAATCCACATGTATTTGAGATGTGAGCAGAAAAAAAGAATATCGCCAGACATGAGAATTAAATAAAGGCAGGCAGAAACTTGGACAGGGTATAAACCTAGATCTCAAAAATTGTGAGACAGCATGGATAATTTCTGATCCATGGTGCCACCCTGGTCATGATTAACTTGATGAAGTTTACACAGTAATGTTTCCTATCATTACAAAGGTCATCAAGTAGGAGGAACAAAATGCCAATAAATATGTCTCCTCTTGTACAGTGGTACTAAAAGATGTATAACAATAATGTTGTTATATGTATGAGAGAAATTCTTAACTATAATATTGCTAAAGTCTAAAATGCCAATTAAGATAATATCATTTTCCACATTAAAAAGATAAAAGGATATTGTGAGTGTGTTAGTATGGGTTTGTGCATGCGATTGTACTGGGATACACTGGAGCCCAGTGAAGAGTCGGCTCCTAACCTAAGCTTGATTCTGATAAGTCTCCATGACCCTAAACAGAGTTAAGCTGGTTAAATAATATATGAATGGTGAATTTTCACTGTGTCTCAACCAATTGTTGTAATACTTTGTAATATGTTATATTTCCTTTTTTTTCTCATTTTGCTTTAGTTTTGGCATTTTCAGGGTTCTTTGTGAGTATGCATTACTAGACTCCAAACATCATTACTATAAATGTGCATGTACACAATGCATGATATTACTTTTTTACTGTGTTTTAAAGCACACTAAATTTGTGCTTTATTTTGTTTTACTTTTTTAGTCAATGTGAGACAGACAATCAAATTTATCTTACATGTGTTATGGCATTAACCTTTACAAGTGCTGACTCAGTATTGTGCCATTCAGATATTTTTTGACCCAGTTCTGACACCCACTTTTAGATGCCCTGGACATCCGATCTTTCATGTTAAATCCACTAAAAAGCATAGAAAAATCCACTCAAGTAAAGAGATAAACAGATGAATAGATAATGAATAGATTATATAAATACATAGATAAATAGACAGTATTTTATTTGTCCCAAGCGGAAGTTTAGCTTTTACAGGAGCTCAAGAAATATAAAAATATGGTGGGTAAAAATGGACCTGTGGACTTGGCGGTGTTCAAAATGTTGAGCAATAGTATAATAATGTGATATTTGGAAACTTTTTAAAATTTTTGTAAAGTCAGGGCTCTTTGCTTAAAGGTTTTAAATTACTGAGCTAAAAAAAATACATTGAGATTATGGGCTGTAAACAAACAATCTACCACAAATACTGTACAATGGAAACTGCATTACAATCAATAGTAGGATAAAACTAATTGAAAGAAATGAAAAGGTAAAACTTTTTTAGAAGCTGTACACATTATGCTTAACTTCAAATTTACTGTTCATTAATGTGAGGAAATGAAGGAAAAGTCACCATGGCTTCTTCCCGAACAGATGAAATGTATGGTGATTTTACCAATTTTAAACATTAAATCAGGTCAAGTTTGTCCCAAAGACTGCCAGGTTATTTTAAACAATGTGCTATTTTTACTCTTGTGTTTCTTTTTTTCTCATTAAATCATGACACAAGAAAAAAACAACTGAATGTTAATCACTCTGCGGTGGGTTGGCACCCTGCCCGGGATTGGTTCCTGCCTTGTGCCCTGTGTTGGCTGGGATTGGCTCCAGCAGACCCCCGTGACCCTGTGTTCGGATTCAGCGGGTTCGAAAATAGATGGATGGATGGATGTTAATCACCATTTTCAATATTTGGAAAAAAAATTTGTCTGTATCCACTTATGCATGAGGAGTCCCACCAGTGGAATACTGCCATATTTCAAAGTTGTTCGTGTATGGTGCAATAAACCCACAACTGAATCAAAAGCAAAAATAATATTTTTACATACCCAAGAGTGTCTTCTTTTAAATAAATCATATGTTTCCATTTTGACTGTCGTCATTCATTAGTAAAATCTGTGATTTGCACACATATTGTATATAGCGAAGCAAGCAACGTGTAACAGCTGAGTGAATCTGCTTTTATGAAAAATCTAACCTAAATTGAGCCACAAAAAATAAATGAGTCATTGCCAATGGATGGTTTAGTTTCAGAACTTTTCAGTGACGTATAGTTGTCTAGGATTGGTCACTTGTACTAGATGTCACAGCCATTCGTAAAAGACTGGAAATGCATTGCTTGTGCGACAGCTCATCTGTACACATGTTTTCACATTGTTACGCACAAGCTTCTATAAGACTCCATACAGATTGTTTGGTTGATGTGCAGTAAGTCTTAAAGTTTGTACTAGGGAAATGTCTACAGTTGAGGAAGTCCTAGAAAAGTTACAGAATCTTTGTGATATGGAATATGAAGACCTTAAGTCACAGTTTTGACTCTAGCATTTGCTGAAAGACTTGATGCTACACTTGATTTGTAAGTACTCCTTTTTATAGATTTGACGCGTCACAGCATGCACTTTTACAGTTAAAGCATCATGGTTTCAATTACCATATGTGGACGCTGTCTACTGTACGTTTACCCTATGTCAGTTTTCAGAGCAGTGCTATTCTGGTTTCATTTTCTTTGAGTACAAGCTTGAAGTTTTCATAAAAGGAACTCTTTGATCGAATGTCACTATATCACACCATGCAAACTTTTACATACGACTGCTCTTTAATTGAATGTTTTTGTATAACACTGTACCATGCCGATCCTTGCAGTTTCACCTTGGGACCCCAGTTCCCCCACTCAAATGTCATCTGTATTACACAGTGTGAACTTTATGGGGATCACTCTTCTTTCTGATGTAACTCAATCACACTGTGCCACGCTACATCATGTCGCCACTTGCATTTTCATCATGGGGAATCCCACTGCCCCTCCTTCAATCAAATCTCACTTTATAACACTACTTTCGATGCTGTGTCGCATGTGGAAAAAAAGGTGTTCCAGCTAGTGTCTTGTTCACAGTATAATCTCCTCCTCTCCCCCCTTCATCAAAAAGGATAGATAGAGCTGTGCAATATTTTTTATCCCATTTCTGATTATGCTTGCTCACCTAGACTCACCCCCCAAAAGGCAGAAGCAAGCACAATTAAAATGTGGAAATTGGCACAAAGAGTTGTCTGGGAGAGGGGATGGAGGTTAAAGGGAGCATGATTAGAATAGGGCAGAATTGGAGGTCAGATTACACCATGAGTAAGTCTCATGTACACACAAGACAGCGATGGCCACTTGTGACTCAAAAAAGGCTGAGAAACACTGATTTAGGTGTATGAGTCTTTATGACTAGCTCTGGGCTGCCTGTTTCCTGCCCTTTTCCAAGGGCTACCAGCAAAGGTAAACCAGCACTTGAAGAAGCTGGTGTGAAAATGTACGAGGGACGTTCAAAAAGTTTCCACACTTTTTTAAAACTCTATTTAGTAAGAATTTCAAAAACTTTTCTACATAGTCACCTTTGTTTGCAATTTTCCCAGCATCGTATCAACTTTTTAATGCCCAGTTACTACTCCACCCGCCTTCACTGTTTCCAATGAAAATATAAAAGTGTGGAAACCTTTTGATTGTCCCTCATATGTATGTACTTAGTTTTCCATATGTAAAACTCAATGAGAGAGCAACAACAACAAATAAATACATGAAAACACACTAAAAATATGTGGGCAAATGCAATAGAAAGCAGGCGAAGATGGGTGAACTGCAGCACAAAAATCCCAATCTGTTATACAAAATGTAAGCTTTCTCTGTGTGTAGAGGTAAACAGAAAATGATTTAAGGACTGGCGTGAACAATAGTCAGTCTGCTTACTTCATAGGAAGAGTCACCAGAGACATGAATGTCACTTTTGAGGTAAGTAAACCTCTCGACAAGGTCGACACTCTCTCCGCAGACAGACACGCTGCTGATGGCTGTGCCCAAGATGTTATTAAAGGCCTGGATCTTGATTTTTACCCAGGACACTCGCATGCCCAGACACTCCTTGCTCAGTCTCTTGAGCGCGCCGATCAGAGCCTCCATTGACTCCGCAAAGATCACTGCATCGTCAGCAAAGTCAAGATCAGTAAATCTTTCTTCACCAACAGATGCCCCACTGCCGCTGGACCCCACGACCTTGCCCAACACCCAGTCCATACAAGCATTGAACAAACTAGGAGCAAGAACACACCCCTGACAAACCCCAGAATCAACTGGGAAAAACACAGAGGTTCTGCCTCCACTCTGCACAGCACTCACAGTACCAGTGTATAGGCCGGCCATGATATCCAGCAGCCTTGAGAGGATCCCGCAAAGTCTCAGGATGTCCCACAGGGCAGCTCAATCAACTGAGTCGAACGCTTTACAAAAATCGAAAAAGGCTATATTTTAAAATTTGGAGTGTTGTACTTCCTACTATGCAGCCATTTGCAGCTCCTTTATTACATAAGAAGGATAAGAGGCATTTATTTTTGGGTTGTAAGTTAGGCACAATAATGCCAAAAACCCCTTAGTCTATAAGGGGTTAATTAATTGAAAATGGCATGCAAAACTAGACTTATAAAATACAAAGGCAATACATCAAAGTACAGTAAACTTCAAAAGTGTACCCTTAAAATATGTACATTTCATTCCCTTAGATTAATTTTCTTTGTAGGATCAGAAGTAATTGTGAATGAAATTTCTTCAGGAGTGCAATAAACAATAAAATTGATCTATTTTCTCAAAAAAAAAAACAATTCAAAATAGATTGATTGACATAAAAATTACATAACATTTTAAATATGTGTAAAAATAATGATTGAAAAATATATTTTATTTAAACATCAACCCATAGGCAAATAGGTATTCTTAAAATGTACTGCAGCCTTGCCTTACAGAAGAGATGTAGCTAGTGCCACCTGATATTTTAACAACTTCATCTCGAGTGTGACAAGAGTGCACTGGGTCTGACCACTCACAGGAGCAGAAGCACACAGCATAGCCAGAAGGCAAGAACAGGTCAGTGGGATGTTGCTCAATGCACTGCTTCATAAAACAGAGCTGACAGAAAATAATTCAGTATGAAGTAAATATAATTCAAAAAGCAGAATCCAAATATGAAAACAGTAAAATGTTGAAATATGTTGAATCCAGAAAAGGTCATTTCCAAATGCAGCAGTCAAAACATGGGTGAAGAAACAGAAAATAAAGAAAAAAATAAAACAAAAAATAAATCAAAGGGGAGCTCTGGGAAATGGCTATTGCAAAGCCGAGACTGCGAATGCTTGAGTGAAGCCATTATCCTAGAATCCCATTTTATGTCCCCAACCTTTTTATCGTGTGACCACTTAATGCTAAACTGAAGCAAGGCAGGAGGAGCCTGGGACAAAAAATAAGTGAAAGGAAGTTATAAAGGGCAAAACTCCAACCCATTCCTCACATAGCACCTAATAATTATAATAAAGGAAAGCTCCCAAAAAAATATGTATTCAATACTTAAATGGTTTCAGTCTTTAAATAAGCTAAACTAAATGCCTTTCGCCCAATTCAAAGCTTTACAATTAGTCTATGCAACCAAAAAATAAAATAAAAAACTCAACAAAATTCATTTCACACACAGACATATATAACAGGTAGGCTTTCCATCATTTTATTAATACTGAACAAGTAATGAAAGCACTTATGACTTGGTAAGGTAGTGTGTTCTACACTTCAGTAACATTATTAATCACCTTCAGAATCAAATTTATTTTCAGTGGCATTTTGTTCCTGCAGAATGAATGAGGTCTGCTGTTCAGCTGAATAAGATCTTCACAGTAATCTTCAAGGTGGAACAACTAGACTCCCCATCTGTCTGTTCATCAGATGTGAATTAACTGCTTTTTACACTTCTAGAGCTGCCAGTGTCAAACCTGAAGTTCCTCTTCACTAGAGCTCCTTCTGGTTTAGGACTTTACTTTTGTTGGTGTCACTCTATGTTGCAGCCTTTTTATATACTGTTTTTCTACTTAAGTGCAAAAATTATTATGCAATAATGTAAAATATACAAAATGTTTCATTTGTCATATTTGTAATGTCCTGTAACATTTAAAAATACATATGTGAATGTTTATGTGTTTAAAAGACACAAAGTTCAGGTAAAACTATAACCTCTTTAGGATATAGTGCTATCATTATTTTATAGTACTGATACTGCACTTATTTTCTACTATTCCATTTATATCATCTCATTTAAGGGACTTCAGTCTATCCTGGCATCATAAATTGTAAGTCATTTGACAATAACAGATAGCGTGGTACACACTCATACTCATGCTGGGCAATGTTAGAGGTCCCGGTTAGCCTGATCTGCACATCTCTGAGATGCAGCAGAAAAGCAGGGCTACCTCTAAAAAACCTTTGCAAATCCACACAGATTGCACAAACTAGAAGCACTAATCACTACACTACCCTGCTATCCTGCTCATTTACAATTTAGTTTTAGGTCCTCAAGAATATAAATATTTAACATTAAATAATAAATATGGCTATGATGGGAGGAGGGTGCCTCCTGTATAATTTCCCTTCTTCAGTTTAGTTGGTTTTAATAAATGATACAGCAGTATAATGTATAGAGAATGTTGTTTTTGCCAAATTTATAATCATAGCTTGCTTTACACACTCGACGACAAAATTGTTCAAATGAAAGCCACTGACTAATATTGAGGAAAGCTAATGAATAGGACCAGAAGTGTAATGCTCTTGTAATCAAGCCATTTTAACAGTGGAGTATCAGAAAAAAAAATCAAAATAAGGAAAACTGACTTACATTTGTTATGAATTTTTAATTGTTCACTGGTTATGGATGTGAGCAAAAGTGAACAAAAATGTTTTGAATTTATTTAATAACTAGATATGTTACCTGTCATTGACAAGTATTAGAAAGAAATTTGATATCCCTTGCGTTGCATGTACCCTCAGCGTTCCTCCTATGCCTTTCTTCTGTATTCTTATGTGTCCTTAACCTCTCTTTCCCAGGGCTTCTTCTGTGCTTTTTAGACTTTGTCATTTCAAGAGCCATGCTCTCTTCCTGTCCATCTTTGAAGGTGATTCTCAGTTTTTCTAATATGCCTTTCCTCTGTATTGTTGTGTGTGTAAATCACACTAGCCTGTCTCGACTGCATGTGACTGAAACTAACTAATTAAGCCAAACCCAAACTGACCAATCAGATTCCTCAGGATGGACCAACACTCACACACCCATACAGTAAGGTTTTGTTATATAGTAGATATATAGGCAACTGAATTACTATACTAGTATGATACTAGTGTATCATACTTAAGTTCACTTCTGCATGAGACAGTTCTAATTTACTTATTTCTTTTTGTATTACATGCCTTTGTTGTTGTGTTACAATTGTTAATTGAATAAGAATTTCAAAGTAAAAATTTAAAGTTGATATACTGTAAATATATTTAGAGCAAATTTCAAGCAAAATTTACAAATTCTTAAATGCAAATCTACATATGCTTATGGTATTTTATGCATTTTCTAGTCCTTACAATTATTTTTTCCTACACATTACAAATTATAAAAACTGTTATGTTGCTGATATTGTTAGAAAATCAAGTTTTTATACCGACAATTTCCTAACACTTTACAGATTTTCTGTTATGAATAACTCAAAGAAGAAGCTAATCAATTTGATTCAAAATGTTGGTAACTGAAAAGTAAAAGCTTCTTTCAATTAGAGTTAATTTTCATCTGATTAATGAAGATTCAGTTCCTAAATTTCTCTCAGAAGAAGTAGGATTTGATTTTAGAGAGCAATGATCGGGAAGCCTGTCACATTAATGACATTCATTTCAACTGCTTTTTTCACTGGTGATGCCTAAAGGAGAGCATTTGGTCAAACAGAACTAACTGTCAAATGTGAATAACACTATCAATAGTTTAATAATTAGTAGTAGGCAATGAGAAAATTTCTATGTTTCACTTACCTCCTTTTTAAGACTATATGCAGTAAAATACTTTAATTACAATCATTTGCAGTATAAATGTTGTTTTATTCATTAAAGTTCATCTGTGATGAGCAGTAATGCTGTAGACCAACAATTACTGACCAGTCAAGAATTGCCAGGGTTTGCTTAAAAAAGACATGCTTAGTCCTACACACTGCAAAATCATCTGATTTTAATCTAATGTGATTTTAAAATGTAAATAGTGGAATTGGGTAGAAGTTTATTTAGTATAATTAGCAATAGAAAATCTGACAAATGTGCCTTTGCATTAAATGTCAAAAATCAGTTTTGTCTGTGATGGGCAGAAAACTAAATTATGTCACGTTTTACCTGGAAAACCCAATGTTTAACTTCACTTCAAGGATAAAACACAGCTTGTATTTTCTTTTTCTGAAACTATTCTCCTCCATTCCCTCAATGATAGAGCCTTTTTAGCAACACTTGTAAAGTACTGGATGTTTTGATTATTGTCCAATTTCTCATGCAGAACTGGTTCTCAATTTCTTCATTTAAGGACTATATCTAAATTTTGCTTCTCAAGCCTAACAATATGTTAAGCATTTTTCCAGTGGTTAACCCTAATGGGTATAAGAGATGAAGAATAAAATATGTTTTGCATTAAATGTGATTTTAAAATTTACTATAGTCAAAAATGAACTAACACTATAAGTTCGCAACTTTGCATTTCAATATTTTTACCTGTGCTTTTTCACTATGGATCAGTGAGATAGGCATTGAAATAAAACCATTCTTGGATTCCCAAAGCATGGATTTTCCCCACTTGCCTCCATTATCAATAAGTGTATAAGAGGTGAGGAGCTGTTGCATCATTCAGCTTACTTTCTTCAAAGCTCTTATAATTCCTTTTCAGTTGGAATTTACAGTTTATAAAATAAAAATGGCCAGGGACCAATAATTTTAAGGAAGTGAAGTAAAACAAAAAGTACAGACTGAAATAAATATCTGCACATGATAGGCTTTTACTTCAAAAATAATCTTTTGAAAAACAGTACCATTACTTTTTTTCCTTTCCCTATTTCAGGCACATTTACAGGTTTCCACAAAACAACAAATAAGTTACTAATAACACTGTATTACACTGCTGTCCAACCCACTATATCCTAACACAGGGTCACGGGGGTCTGCTGGAGCCAATCCCAAGACAGGAACAAACCCCGGGCAGGGCGCCATCCCACTGCAGACAAAAAAAGCCTTCACATATAAATATAAAAACAATAAAATAGTTTTTGTAGATCTACAGATAGATTGAATTATATAATATTTCCAACAAACTTTACCCTCCAAAATAGTAACTCTAACCTAAAATGTGTTTTCATTTAATAACCTAAACACATATGGGTTCAGTGAGCACCTGTTTCTGTCTGTGACAACTTCTAATAACCAATTTATTTGAGATCCTTTTATGGCAACCAGTTTTCTCCTCAATAAAGGGATATGGTTAGGCTTAGGTTAGTCAATACCTAAACTTAACACTAGAATTACCACAGTCTAGAAAAAAACTCGTAAAACCGGGCCCACCTTAAATCCGTTCGCACCTCTCCATCAGTGACTTTTGTCTTGTAAATGTGTCAATAAGCAAAAGCAGCAAGCAGCCTGCTTTCCAATCCACCCACACACACACACACACCTCTGCAGAAACGTCAAAAAGCTCTCCCAGCTCAAGCCTTGTTTATCTGGGAGTGAAGTACTGGGAGCTGTACAGGGTAAATAATATATCGCTATTTGAAACACATGCATTTTATGTGTGTTCCGTGTCTGCAAAGATGTATGTAAGTGTAGGATGACAGGAAATGCAAGAAATGTTGAACACATACCTAAAAGACACATTTTTTTCATGTTTAAGTTCTAATGACAAAATTTTGACATGAAGTGTATATAATGTGTGAAGACTGAAGTCCAAATATCAAATAAGCACTTTCACTAAAGGTACAAATATAACAGAACAAGTCCGCTTTTTTGCAAGACTATAATCGAAGATAAAGAAATCTGGTTAGTTTCACGACATCTTTGGTAGTACAGAGGTAAAAACTACTTACTCATAATCAACAGGTTGTGGGTTCAAGCCTTGCCACTTTTGCTGCTGTTATTGTTACTATTATACAATGAAAACATACATTTGATTTGAGTCTGTAACAGCCGGTGTAAATGTATGGTACTTGGTTAAAGTTATCCTGGTTTTTTTTTTGTTTTTTTTAATTCAGTTTTATTCTCTCAGTCACGTTCACGCTCCCCCTGATCTGACACTGCTGTTTTCATATAAAGACATGCTATAACAGAGGTGAACTCAGATGAGGATGAGGGTTCTACATCGGAGAAAGAGAACAGAAGCTCTCCCCACAAGAAACATCCACTCACATATAAGAACAATACAGCTGCACCAGGCGTAAAAGTGAAAGATGGCACCATTTGGATGCAGCAAGAGGTCTGGTGTCATCCTCCCAGTCAATCTGCCCCACATCTATCCTTCAAAGAAAAAGCACGGCTTACAGAGCTTGCCAAAGTATTGTGCAAAGTCCAGTTTGTGATTATGTTTTGTGATGGTCTTTATATAAAAACATTTATATGTTACTTATATAAATGTAAAATGTTATTTACCTTGATTTATTTACGTATCTTCCTACAGGGTTACGTGGGTATCCCCTTGGCCTGGTCCAGCCGCTCAAGTTGGATCACCCTCTGGGAATCACGCCACATGGCTGTAGTGCCAGAACTGATGCTCACTCACAATGCAGATAATGTGCCTCATTTGGGACCACTCGTTCGACACAAAGTCAAATCAGCAGTACCCAAGAATTCTCCGAAAAGACACTGTACCAAAGAAGTCCAGTCTTTGTCTTAGGTCACTGGATAGTATCCATATCTCTCAAACATATAGCAAAACAGGAAGCACCAGGACTCTAAAGACTAGGACCTTCATCCTTTTGCAAAGATATCAGCAGCGCCACACGCCCCTTTCCAGTGACCTCATGACCCTGCATGCTCTCCCAATTAGTCTACTGACTTCGTAGAAAGAGTCACCAAAGACATGAATGTCGCTGCCAAGGTAAGTAAACCTCTTGACATGGTCAAAACTCTCTCCGCAAACAGATACACTGCTGATGGCTATACCCAAGAGGTGATTAAAAGCTTGAATCTTGGTTTTTATCCAGGACACTCGCAAGCCCAGACATTCAGACTCCTCACTCAGTCTCTAGAGAGAGACGATCAAAGTCAGTATTGACTCCACGAAGATCCCAGCATCGTTGGCAAAGTCAAAAGTAGTGAATCTTTCTTCACCAACAAATGCCCCACAGCCACTGGACCCCACGACCCTGCCCAACACATCCAGTCCTTGCAAGAATTGAACAGGATAGGAGCAAAAACACACCCCTGACGAACCCCAGAATCTGGAAAAAACACAGAGGTTCTGCTTCCAATCTGCACAGTACTCACAGTACCAATGTACAGGCTAGTCATGACATCCAGCAGCTTCAGGGGGATGCTGCGAAGTCTCAGGATGTCCCACAAGGCAGCTCAATCAACTGAGTCGAATGCTTTATAAAACCCCAGGACTTAAAGAAATTTCCATTACTTCAAATTTGTAGTTTGCCCATGTTCTGATTAAAAAGCTTTTGGATTCAACCTGACAGGTGGAAATGGGTGCTGGCAATATAATGATGTATTCTGTGTTTGTGTGGCAAAAATGAGTACTGCAACATTTGCATTCTCCAGGATATCTGAACATTGTTGCCAATCAGGTGCATCCTTTTATGGCAGCAGTATACACATCAGTAATTCGTTCTCACCAGCATAATGCTTTTGCCAAAAGGCTTGGAAATTACAGCAACATGACAATATCATTTCAGTTAAAATGAACTATAAATAAAATAAAATAAACTATAACTATAAACTATATAGGATGGAAGGACTTATACAGGGCATGGTTTTTACTGAGTATAGATCTAATTTTCAAAAGAAGTGTGACACTATGGAGTGTCAACATGGACCAATATTCTCATCTTTATTCTTACACCATACACCATAATGAATTCATACTGTATATGGCATAAAGTACCAGGCTGGCAAATGATTAATAGGGATCAAGACATTACTAGGATGGCACAACACAATTTAAAGTACTAAGCAAGTGTTGGGATGGAGTCTGTGACTAATAATCAACACTTGAAAGTCAGAGGTGCCAAAAATGATTGTGTGGACCAACAATGTGTCCTTAGATGGTTATTAGGCAGTACACATGGGATCTTGCAGTCCTTTGATCACCTATGTTGTAAACATTTGATTGTTTTCTGACTGTATTTTGCCAAAGCCCTGTGGTTATTGTTACTTGCCATTAGGTTCTTATGTTTGTGGTATTCATTTCTAACAATGGGTGAATAGGTCTTCACTAAGGGAGTATCTTGTCTCCCCTCCCTTTTTTGAACTAGATAATAATGTGCAGCTCAATCATGGAAAATGTCCCATTATGATATGTTTTCAAAAATGAAGAATAAGCCATAATTAATAATAGTTTGCAGTGATCCATGAGCTACTTTATGCACATGGGCTCAACCTACGTACATATGAATATAGTATATTCAATTTAGTTTCAATATCTTTTCACAAATTACACAGTCAGAGCACTTACAAATATAGATTTACAATTATAATACATCCATCCATCCATTATCCAACCCGTTATATCCTAACTACAGGGTCACGGGGGTCTGCTGGAACCAACCCCAGCCAACATAGGGCGCAAGGCAGGAAAACAACCCTGGGCAGGGCACCAGCCCACTGCAGGGCACACACACACACACCCATACACCAAGCACACACTAGGGGCAATTTAGGATTGCCAATGCACCTAACCTACATGTCTTTGGATTGTGGGAGGAAACCTGAGCACCCGGAGGAATCCCACGCAGACACGGGGAGAACATGCAAACTCCTCTCAGGGAGGACCCAGGAAGTGAACCCAGGTCTTCTAACTGCGAGGCAAGTACAAAATAGCAAGAGTAAAATATATACTCATTCAAGATTGAAATGAAAATATATGACTATATAGTAATTGTAATCTAATATTTTTGGAAAATGTAAATAAAGACATTTGAATACTAAATGACAGCAAAACAAAAACATATTTAAAGTGTTACTGCAGAAGATACACCAGGTATTAAGGACTGAAAAAACAGCTGCTTATCCTTAAAAGGACAAAGGAAAATGTATCAGAAAATGAGAAAGAATAAAACAAAGGTTAAAAACCAAAAAGATAGCCAAACAGAACATTAAGCCAAAAATTATGGAGGAAAATCTAAGTCAAAGTTCTAAGATAAAAGGTCAAAAGCCAAACATTGAAATTGCAAATAAATTACAAATAGTACTTTTTTATTTAATTCCTATGTGGGGATGATACGTTGTGCCTTGTTATACTGCATGAAGTTGCTGCAGCAACAGCAAAATTAAATGTTATAATTTCAAAATGCCACTGTGGAATAAAAAAAACGAAAGAAAACGACAAATATTCTAAAAACCCAAAACAGTAGACAGAAGTTCAGTAGATCATGAATGCACACGGTCACAGTTCTGCTGACCTCCATTCAAGTTACTTTTCCTATCCCTGTCTTTCACAGTTTCATGCACCACATGCTCTAAAAACTGTTTAGCAGCATTGAAGTATAATGGTCTGGTGATGCATCAGTAACCATTGATGCCTAATTGTCAGCAATCCTGACATCTCATTCCACATAGAGGAACAGCAGCTGAGTAGAGGTGGCAGCATGTGCCAAAGCAACATAGGAGAAACAGAGTAGAAATGGGTCAGTTAATGATTGTCAAGGTTTGATTTTTAAGCAAATGTTATTAGTAAATGAACTGCCTTTCGAACCTACAATTCTTCTTATGCTTGTGTAGGTTCTCTACCGGCAAAGGTTTGTCTGTTAGGGTGATTTGTGAATTTCAGCTAGGCAGATGTAGCTGTGTGCATAAATACTGTATGACCTAAAATATATTAGTATTCCATCCAGGGTTAGTTTCTGACAAAAAAGACTCTTCTCAATCTTATAACTGTTTAAGCAAGTTAAAAAAACAGAACAGTAAATAGTCTCATAATCATAATTTACATTGATATTGTTAGAAATTTAATAAACTGTATGTAGTTCTCTACCACCCTCATTGTTAGCATTACTTTTCTGGCTTCTTTCATCTTCAAGATGATTAACAGACTTTTTACATCCTACATCTAGTGACCTAAGAAAAGCTGCTGAATGGATAGTGTTACAGTTTAACTTGCAGTATCACACTCATATTTAGCTTGTTATCTGCAGTATCTTGCAGTATTAGCAATGTACTACTTCTAAGGGGACCTTGAGCACACTAAGATTCTTAGGAGAAAAAAAAAAGTGTCAAATCCTTGTAACTTGTTCATTTTGTTTATTATCAGTTTGTTTCTATGTTTCTTCACCCACTTGACAGACTGTTGTGGCTGTTTATAATATCAGCATTTCAAGTAAATAACATAAATAGATAACTTTGTACTTGTTGTTCAGACTTTATCGCCAAGCATTTGGAATGTCTCACTTCATGACACAAAGATAAAGAAGAAAAACACAGGTGATAAATGATCAATGTAGTGCACCCGGTGTACTGAGTCAAAAGCAGTCTTGACAATTAATTAATGACACTCATTCTCTTGTTACTTTTCAACAACCTCCAACACAACAGCCAGCACCAGGCTAAGACAGGAATAAGACATATTTATCTGCAAGATCACATAGGCTATGCAAACAGTTTCTGTAAATGACAGTCACTTGAAGTACTGCATACATTGACAACATGATGATGGAGTAAGGAAAATAAGTTAAAAGTCAACTGAGGCCTTGTTATAAGTTAAATAAATTAATGTCACTTAATATAGTTAATTAAACTCTTCCGCATTGTTTTTATAAACACAGGATAGTATGAATAAATATCTTGGTATGAGGTTAAAAATAAAAATCAAGCATTAACAGGAATCTACTAATTATTGGGCAAAGTAAAGTAAAAGCCTAGCTAAATGATTCTGGAGAGCTACTACTTCCTTCCAAATTACAAAGAAATGCATTTAGTAATACTTAAGATGTTATCCTATTGAACAAAACCTGCTTCTTATAATAAAATAATAAAAGAGCAGCAACATTTACCAGTAATCCAGTTGTTGCTCTTTTCCTAATGATGTACCACTGATCTCATCATTTGTTAAGTAAGAGAGGAAGATTGCAGTTTGAAATACATCCCTGAGTGGGAAGTGTGTCGTGCATCTCACAACTTTGGCTACAAAGCAGCTTGGCAAGTGTAGACAGGACTTGGCTCATCTTAACATCATATTCAATGATCAAAAAAAGACGAGAACATTAAAATCATAAAACAAAATTATTTTAAAATAGTCTTGTGAAACAAAGTGGAGGATACAGCGTTTGCTGTTTAAATATGAAAAGACTTGAACAACTCTGAAAGTGTTATCTTTTAACACTGAATGTCACAAAATCCCTTTCTAACCTTTTAATGTAGCTTTTCAAATTTACTTGTAAATTTACTTTTCTAAATTTACATTAAACTTTATGTTTAATGTTAAGTTCATGAACTTTAAAATGTACTGCTATGGCTAAAGTTTTCTTTTCTCTTTTTTTTTGCACTAGATCTCATTAACAAATCATTGCCAGAAAATAAACATTATTGTACATTCAGAATGAATAACTTAATAACTCCCAAAGTCATTAATAACTTATTATTTTTCACTAGTCGAAGTACCCTGTGTTGCCCAGGTATATTTGTATATTGTATTATGGTAAGAAAGCAAATATTTATAGGTTTCATAAATGTTGACCTTTTTGTCAGTGCTAGCTGACATATCCCATCCACCATCTACACTAAACCTTCTAACAATTATTAATTTCTCTGCTCTAATGAGTCAAGAATTTGCTCATTTTGTATATGATTGGATTGCATAATAGCTGTAAGTCCTAGCTGAGTTAGAACTAGGAACCCTGCTTATTCAGTGGGCTTGTTGAATAGCTGAATCCGTGGACCACAGAAAGCATCTACGGTAGGGGAGCTGAGGGGAATTGAGATTCACAGACTTTGCCAGCAAGCCCCTGTATAATCACAGGAGATAGCACTGGTGCCAGTATTTGATAAAGTTATAAAGATGATTCAAAGTGGATTCATTCAAAGTTGATTTCAAATTGCTACAAGTCATGATACTGTACTGGTATTAAACTGTCAAATTATAAGCGTCTCATTATAAAAAGGACATGAATAAATTTAAAAATGAAAAAAAAAAACAGTAAAAGTTACTAATGCCATTCCCAGCCATTGTCATTCTACCATAATTAGAACAGTGTAAAAATAATTTGCCTCAGCAGGTGCTAACAAGTCACATTTCAATCTGTTATATATTTGCTAATGTCTGCAACACTTAATAATAATATGAAGGATTGTGATAGCATTGGCTTTTTAAAAAATGTATTTTATTGCTTTGGTAAAAACAAAGTAGTGTCATCAGTTAATTAGTTTTTGCCACATGTACACAGTACAGTGAAATTCTTATCTGCATGTTTCACCAACGCTGAGTAGGCCGGCACTGTCCTTGCCCAGCAGCCTGAATCTCACTTTCTTGGTTATATATAATGTAACATCACAAAATAATAGGAAGTGGTGAGCGAAACAGCCAAGTTTCTTTTGGCATATTGTTTCACAAAACTGATGCTAAACTTTGCTTAATATGCAAAACTTTCTAAAAAAGATATTTTTGAATTTTAAGTTTTTTGGAGGTTAAAAGAAATTAACATTGTGACCTGCATATTTTTCAGAAAAGGAAAATAAACAGGGAAAAACTGTCTTTTGGAATTCAGCATGGCTAAACACAGTGCAGAATGAGACAAAATAACGTACCGTTAGATGAAAGCTGTAATCCAGCAAGACATAAAAATGCAGTACCTGTGCTCTTTTAGAAAAAAGTCTTGCTTTGGCTGGTACAAAAGTTTATGCTGGCTAATAATTACATCCTCCAATCAGCCCAAGGTCTCTTCTAATGGTACATCGTCAGCACTTAATTTTGGGTTCCCCCACCTCAATAACAATAGTTCTCCCCAGTACACCATACACCCTATATTCTAGGTTGGACCAACAGCAACACCCATGCAATATTTTGTGAAAATCACTTCAGCTGTTTTTATGTGATTGGCAAGCAAACACACAGACAAACAATCAGATTACAATTTTATTTATATACAATAGATAACACTTTTTCATAATGTACAAAATTGATCCTTGCTTACACTGGAACATATTACACAAACGTTTCATAAAATAAATGGCAGGACATAAGCTGCGGTGGGCTGGTGCCCTGCCCAGGGTTTGTTTCCTGCCTTGTGCCCTGTGTTGGCTGGGATTGGCTCCAGCAGACCCCCGTGACCCTGTACTTAGGATATAGCAGGTTGGATAATGGATGGATGGAAGGACATAAGCTAGAAGTACTGCCATTTCAGACACAATCCACTCCAATTGTCCAATTGTTTAAAATGCTTTTTATTTTTTCAATGTTGATACTGAAGCATGGTGATAGCAGATCATGATGTGGGGTATTTTTTAGTGGCAGGGACTTTGAGACCAGTCTGGGTTGTAAGAAACCAGAATGGAGAGAAGTACAGAGATATTCTTAATGAAAACCCACACCAGAGAGTTCTGAACCTCAGACTGGGCTGAAGGTTCCACTTCCAATAGGATAATGACACTAAGACAACATAGCAGTGGCTTAGGGACAAGTCTAGGAAGGTCCTTAAGTGGCCCATCTAGATCCTTGACGTAAACTCAACTAAACATCTCTGGAGAGACCAGAAAATAGAATATCCACCAACAGATTTTTTCCATCCTAATTGAGCTTGAGATTACTAGAGAAGAATGGCAGAAAACACCCCAAATTTAGTGTGCAAAGCTTACCGCGTCACACACAAGAAGACTCCAGGCTGTGATTGCTGCCAAAAGTGCTAGTTTTGCTTGATGAGGGAAAAAAATGAGTTTAAATGATTTTAGAATAAGGCTGCAACATGAAGGATTCTGAAACGTTGTGTGTAGAGTGTACTCATCTTCTTCTTTTGGCTACTACCATTAGGGGTTGCCACAGCGGATCATCTTGTTCCATATCTAACCGGTCCTCTGCTTCTTGCTCTGTTACACCCATCACCTGCATGCCCTCTCTCACCACATCCATAAACCTTCTCTTGGGCCTTCCTCTTTTCCTCTTCCCTGGCAGCTCTATCTTTAACATCCTTTTCCCAATATACTCAGCATCTCTGCTCTGCACATGTCCAAACCAAAGTAAACTTGCCTCTTTGTCTTTGTCTCCCAACTGTCCAACTTGAGCCAACCTTCTAATGTAGTTGTTGCTAATCCTGTCCATCCTCGTAACACCCAATGCAAATCTTAACATCTTTAACTCTGCCACCTCCAGCTTTGTTTCCTGCTTTCTGGTCAGTGCCACTGTCTCTAGCCCATATAACATAGCTGGTCTCACTACCGTCCTGTAGACCTTCCCTTTCACTCTTGCTGATACCCGTCTATCACAAATTACTTCTGACACTCTTCTCCACCCATTCCACTCTTCTGAGTGTACTCTATATTCTCTGTAATTAGTTATCACTTTCTTGTAGGCTTATTTGACAGCATTTTACTTTGAAAATGTGGGCCTGAAAAAAGAGTAATAAACATTAAAATTAACTGACAATTAAAAATAAAATGACAATTAAGTAATTACAAATATATAAAACTGTGATTGACCTTCCAATTCTATAAATGGTATAACAATACAGTACTTTAAAAACTGTGTATACAATGGTAACATTAAAAAATATTATGGCATACAAATAACAATAACGTAGGAATTCAGATATTTAAGAGTATTAATTGAGACTGCTGACAGTAATATAATGACCCAATAAACCAAAAAAAAAAAGTTTTATCTCTTTACTTAAAAGTAATTTCGATGGTTTTGAGTATTATTTGTGACCAATAAGGGAAGCACTGCCTGGTTTGCCCAGAGAGCCTCAGGAGTACAATACACAAATCCTCACCTGTCACCCAAATGCTGCTGATTATGCCATTTCTGCTAATACAAAACCGTCTTTTGCTGACCTGCACCTGTACCTCCTATTTTTGTACAGGACAGAAGCCAGTAGAAAGTTTAACTCTTTACTGAATGTTATGATTGCAAAGCATCAGAATTTTCTTGACCTCCAGTCTCTCTCAAGGAATACAACTCTTAAGATGCATTCAGTCATATTTTGGTTTCCCTATTTAGGTGAGGTTCTCAAGGAGAAATCATCTTGCCAGCCTTTTTCTTTCAGGACACAGTACAGTATATTGCACTCAGAACCAGTTGATGTAGACTCTTGACACTAATTGTGACTATGATATCATTGAATTCTACTGAGTATGGCTGCCTGAGCAAGTAATGCCTGCTGTAAAGCACTGCTACCTAGCTTTTCTGTGTGACTGTGCCGAGAAGCTTTCCCAGCTTTTCCCATCTCTGTCTTGTGTTTGACATAAGGTTTTGGAGGTCTCCTCTGAAATCTTTTAAGCATCACACAACCCAGAGTAGACACATAATGAAAGCTCTTTATTTGATCAAGCTTTATTGATTTTTCTTGTTCTCTTTCTTGGTGCTGGCATATGCCCTTTGTCTGTTTTTAATATAGTGTACAAAAAATGAAACCTCACTTTGTAAATGTCTTTGTCTGTACAACACACATTACCAGTTCATGCTTTGCATTTGGTATTAATTTATTATGCAGGTTAAATATAGTTTGGAGGTTTATATTATAATGAATACTACAAGTTAATAAAAGCAGCTAATTTGCATTTTGTCTGATTGATACTATAAAATATGAAAAATGTTACTTTTAAATTATTTTGAAATATTTACTTTGAAGCTTATATAATATAAATGAAAACTATGCTGCAAAAACGTTATTCTTTTTATAATCCATTAATCAAAGGCTCAAAAAATTCAATGTCAGAAACCCCAAGGTTCCAGGCAAGAAACACAAGAATTTTAAGCAAGTGTACATTTGAGCAGTGCTGTAGCACAGAATTCATGCGCCTCCTACGCAATAACCAAGGTGAGGGCCCCTCTGTGACAAAATAGCATTTCAAATCGAGCCCCAATTTAACACTCCTATATTTAGCATTTTCACACATTTAATGTTTTTTGGAGGCTGCTGTTTATATGAAACAGCCATAATCTGAAGAAGTGAAAGCCTTTGAAGGCTATGATCACACAGTAGCTAAAAGTGACACTATCCTGATTATTGCCCCGTCTTTTTTTTTTTTTTTGACTGCTAAATTCAATTTTGCAATGTCTTTACTGATTGTTCTCTGCATGCACAAAATGAATATAGATGTAAACTAAAAGATACTCTTACTGCTCTACAACATCATTTCAGTGCAGGATGTATATAAATTCATCAGTTCATGACAGCAAGCAAGAGAATCAAGAAACAAAAGATCAGAGCTAGTTTGAGCTCATTTATCCCTTCCAGTATTCTGAACGTAGAAACAAATGTCATAGACTACAGGAGTGAAAAAATGTGAATAGCGCTTTAGCATGAATATAGTCTTATTTTGGTTTCTAATATTAAACACAAGGTTGTGTGTGGTGATTTATAACAATGGTGCTTTTGCTTTCATACAACACGCAAGTGTTCATAAGAAGGAATAACAATTGCAAACAACAAAAATCACAATAATAATAATTCAACACATTAAATAGACCAAATCAGCACACTTCAAACTTGAGGATAACTACAGTATTAATCCTAAAAATACCTGCAGTGGAAATATAATGAAAAAACCCTGAACATAGCCAACAAAGCAATATTTCCTGCATTCAACACCTTTTTTTATTCCCATCGGTCCTTAGAAAAACACTACATAGGTCTTCTTCTTCTTCTTTCGGCTGCTCCCGTTAGGGGTTGCCACAGCGGATCATCTTCTTCCATATCTTTCTGTCCTCTGTATCTTGCTGTGTTACACCTATCACCTTCATGTCCTCTCTTACCATATCCATAAACCTTCGCTTAGGCCTTCCTCTTTTCCTCTTCCCTGGCAGTTCTATCCTTAGCATCCTCCTCTCAATATACCCAGCATCTCTCCTCTGCACATGTCCAAACCAACGGAATCTCGCCTCTCTGACTTTGTCTCCCAACCGTCCAACTTGAGCTGACCCTCTAATATACTCATTTCTAATCCTATCCATCCTTGTCACACCCAGTGCAAATCTTAACATCTTTAACTCTCTACCTCCAGCTCTGCCTCCTGCTTTCTGGTCAGTGCCGCCATCTCCAACCCATATAACATAGCTGGTCTCAATACTGTTCTGTAGACCTTCCCTTTCACTCTTGCTGATACTCGTCAGTCACAAATTACTGCTGACACTCTTCTCCACCCATTCCACCCTGCCTGCACTCTCTTTTTCACCTGTCTTCCACAATCCCCATTATTCTGTACTGTTTAAACTCATCCACCTTCGCCAACTCTACTCAACTGCATCCTCACCATTCCACTGACCTCCCTCTCATTTACACACATGTATTCTGTCTTGTTCCTACTGACCTTCATTCCTCTCCTCTCTAGAGCATATCTCCACCTCTCCAGGGTCTCCTCAACTTGCTCCCTACTATTGCTACAGATCACAATGTCATCAGCAAACATCATAGTCCACGGGGACTCCTGTCTAATCTCATCTGTCAACCTGTCCATCACCATTCCAAATAAAAAAGGGCTCAGAGCTGATCCCTGATGTAATCCCACCTCCAACTTGAATGCATTCATCACTCCTACCGCAGACCTCACCACTGTCACACTTCCCTCGTACATATCCTGTACAACTCTTATGTATCTTCTCTGCCACTCCCAAATTCCTCATATAATACCACAGCTCCTCTCAAGTCACCCTGTCATATGCTTTCTCCAGGTCCACAAAGACGCAATGCAACTCCTTCTGGCCTTCTCTAAACTTCTCCATCAACATCCTCAGAGCAAACATTGCATCTGTGGTGCTCTTTCTTGGCATGAAACCATACTGCTGCTCACTAATCATCACCTCACTTCTTAACCTAGCTTCCACTACTCTTTCCCTTAACTTCATGCTGTGGCTCATCAATTTTATCCCCCTATAGTTACTACAGTCCTGCACATCCCCCTTATTCTTAAATATCGGCACCAGTACACTTCTTCTCCACTCCTCAGGCATCCTCTCACTTTCCAAGATTCCATTAAACAATATGGTTAAAAACTCCACTGCCATCTCTTCTAAACACCTCCATGCTTCCATAGGTATGTCATCTGGACCAACGGCCTTTCCATTTTTCATCCTCTTCATAGCTGTCCTTACTTCCTCCTTGCTAATCCGTTGCACTTCCTGATTCACTATCTCCACATCATCCAACCTCTTCTCTCTCTCCTTCTCTTCATTCATCAGCCTCTCAAAGTACTCTTTCCATCTGCTCAACACACTCTCCTCGCTTGTGAGTACGTTTCCGTCTTTATCCTTTATCACCCCAACCTGCTGCACATCTTTCCCAGCTCGGTCCCTATGTCTAGCCAATCGGTATAGGTCCTTTTCTCCCTCCTTAGTGTCCAACCTCTCATACAACTCATCATACACCTTTTTTTTAGCCTTCGCCACCTCTCTCTTCACCTTGCGCCTTATCTCCTTGTACTCTTGTCTACTTTCTGCATATCTCTGACTATCCCACTTCTTCTTTGCCATCCTCTTCCTCTGTATACTCTCCTGTATTTCCTCATTCCACCACCAGGTTTCCTTTTCCATCTTCCTCTTTCCAGATGTCACGCCAAGCACCCTTCTTGCTGTCACCCTTACTACATCTGCTGTAGTGTCCCAGCTGTCTGGTAACTCTTCACTGCCACCCAGTGCCTGTCTCACCCTCTCCCTAAACTCAACATTGCAGTCTTCCTTTTTCAACTTCCACCATTTGATCCTTGGCTCTGCCCTCACTCTCTTCCTCTTCTTGGTCTCCAACGTCATCCTACAAACCACCATCCTATGCTGCTTAACTACACTTTCCCCTGCCACCACTTTGCAGTCTTCAATCTCCTTCAGATCAAGTCTTCTGCATAGGATGTAACCTACCTGTGTGCATCTTCCTCCACTCTTGTACGTAACCCTATGTTTCTCGCTCTTCTTAAAATACGTATTCACCACAGCCACACATGCACCAACCACATCCTTTGGCCAATTTAGTACTGCCTAAACTGCATTACTTTGGACTCCAAACAGGGAGCACCTGGGATTCGAACCCTGGTCTAATTACTGTGTGGCAGCAGCACTACCATTGTGCCACCGTGCCACCCAGCCCAAAAATATTTTTTTCTTTTTGCAAAAAGTAAATATAATTTTTGTGCCTGACAAAAGGTAAAGGTATTCCCTGCTGTTGCTGAATTGATGGGCTTCAGTCAGTGTGAATATTGTAAAGATCTGAGGGGTGCAAGATATGGAGGAACTTCACACAGGATGTTGGTGAGGTGTCACTAAAAAGAACTTTTTGCCTTCTTCAGCAGCTGTTTCTGCAATATGCTTAGGCCTTCTGTGGCTCAATGTGCTCCCAGATCCTTCAATACATGTCGCTCAGCTCTGCCTTACTCTGTTCACCAGGGTCACTGGCAATAGATATTTTCCCCTTGCTCCATGAGCCAACCCAAGAACATAACCATTGAACAAATAGAATTGCAGAAGCAAAAGTAGGATTATAAGCAGAATATGGCTTGGGATTGTCATAACTCCACCCATGATAAGCAGACAAAAGAACAGGAAATGTATTCTTACCTCAAGAAAAATAGTTCCAAGAAACTGTAGTAAAATAATTATTTCTAGTTTCCATTCATTGTCTCATAGATGCCTCAATAAGGCGAAAGACATGTTTTCTCAAATAAAAACCTTTGCTGCTTTAATTTAAAGTGGATTTATTTGCTGAATTTTAAGACTTTTTTTCCTTCACCTACTTACCCTGGTACTCTTAATACCCATTGTAAGCTGCAAGAACATACAAGGTATTCTTAAAATTTATAAAACAAAATTTTATATGGCAAATTAATATTGTGAAGAAATAACTTCAACATTGAAAGTGCCACATTTATCTTTTAAATAGAATTTCTCCCTGAAGGAAAGCACACTTCTAATAGTTTCCAGGAAAGAGCATTGTTGATGAGGAGAAGGTATGGCATCAGCAATTGCAGTAGTGGGATTGCTGGTGAAATCAGAGCGTTCAAGCTCGTACTTTAAAAAGAAAAGACTGACAAATGACATATTGCACACTTATACATTTACTTAGGCTTTCCCTTGTAAACTCAAAGCTACCGAAGATGTAGCCATCTGGAGAAAAGGTACATTATAAATCTAGAAGGACAAATTTCAGTTTGGAATAAAAAAATGAAAAGTAAGGTCATGTATACCCTGGGAAAGTACTGTATGTGTCCATAATCTTTTTACATTAAGCTGAGCTCACTAACTCATGAAAGTTCAGACTTTTTAGTTACTGAGTTTCATAAAGATATCTGATTAAAACCAATGTCTCAGACCTGTTTAGTCCATCCTCTGCATGGTGTTTAACCAATTAATTTTTTAAACATACTGTGTGTAATCTTTCTTTCAGGAAATCCAGAGTCTGGTTGTATAAGGAAGTGTTGCAGCCTAAAAGACTCAACTTTGCTATGAACTTCTGATGAACAATGGTGTTTACAGTTGGACTGAAGTCAATGAAAAGGATTCTAGAATAAGTGTCTCTTTTGTCAAGATGAAGAGTCGATATGGCTTCTTCAGTGAAATGTTTTAGCTGATAGGGAAACTGGAGAGGGTCTACCCTTGCTATCCTGAGGGCTACCTTTTCACCTGAACCAAAAGCAGCATTATGGACTTTTAACAATGCATTTACCTCCAATGTCACCTACGGTTTTAAATTTGCACATGCTCTGATGGTATTTGAGATAGTCACATCATCTGTGCACTCGTTAATCTTAATGCACTTGTTAACATACATATGTATGTACTGTACATACTGTATATATATATATATATATATATATATATATATATATATATATATATATATATATTGTGGTAAATAATCAAACCTTGACACACAAAGAGGTTTGGGGCAGTCTCCCGAGAATTGGCTGCAAAATGCGAAAAAAGACAAAAGTCCAGAACAGCACTGCACAGGTCAGTAAACATGGCGGATATATAATTGGATGGAAGGAAGAGGAGGGATCTTGGGACCGAAACCGAAAATTAGGTCATTGGGCTGTGACTTCTTGGGAGGTGGAACCAGAAACAACGTCTTCTGGGGTGGAATTGGAACAAGCCACCTGGGATACTTCCGGGTGCCGCTTAACTCGGGGAGCCAGAGTCAGGAGGGAGAAGACAAAGATTGCCAGAGGACTGAAAGAAAGGGAAGAGGGAGGGAAGGGAAGAAATAAATTATTGTGTTTATTGTGCTTGGACTGTTATGCAACTGTGCTGCTGTAGGGAGTGAGGGAAAAGCACTTCCCCACTAAAATAAACGTGTGCTGCGTGGGAAACTTGTGTCTGCATCTGTCTGTGTCAGGGTTTGGTCAGCTGGGGTGCGCTCTCATGTCCAGTGTAGCCTGCAGTGGAACCCCTTAATAGGAGCCTAAGGAGGAAGGGGCAGGCTTAAGGAACCGGAACCCGGAAGTAGGGAATCCATTCCCAGACAGGTTTATCCATTCCCGGGAATTCGGGAATCCCACGTGTCATTCCCGGGAATCCCAGGCCCCCGGGAATGACACAGTGCACAGGCATCTCACATGTGAACGGTGTTAGGTCGCGCGACACTTATTTTTAATAAAACTACTGCAATATGTTGACACCAATAAAAGACTAACCTTAACTACAAGCAGTTCATGCTGTCATATAAGTACATGTATCTAGTTAGTTGCGGTAATAAGAGCGTACAAAGCACAATGTGTCGAGCATGCGGTCGTCCAGGCGAGAGCGCACCTTCGTGCAGAGTACGCCAGCCGCTGAGAAAGCACGCTCTGCTGCCGCTGAAGTAGATGGCACAGTCATCAGATACTGACACACTTGTTCTAAACAATGCCCGCGCTTGACGTTGCTCTGAAACACCGCCATTTCAGCTTTTACTGATGCATCCAGTTTCTTGTCATCATTCTGTGATGGCAAGTTTCTTAGCACAGATAATGAGGATGCACAGGCTGACGCATTGCAATTTCAAGTTGCTGTTCAAAGCTGTCAACAGCACAGACGTCAATAAACTCTGCCCCGTCCCGGCATTCGTGAGCTGCAGAGTGCAGACTCCTCCCAGTCCACTGTGCTCAGTCAGCCGGAAGACTGACTGCTGCTGGTCTGTTGTTGACTGAATTAATCGGTAACACACTACACGTGGGCCAAAAAACCGTACCACTTAATTATTTTCAACTATAACTGTTATTTCTTGATCGATTTTTACACTTTTACACACTATATATGCGAGCTTGGCCATTGACATTTTCCCGGGAATTCCAGCAGTTTCAAATGAAAAATGTCCAGGAATCCCGGGCTCCCGATTCCCTACCCGGAAGTGATGTTGGATTTCTTCCCATTGCTGATCATCTGGGGCCTCATGTATAACGCCGTGCGTAGAACTCACACTATAACATGGCGTAAGCACAAAAGCGGGATTGTGCGTACGCACAGAAAAATCCAGATGCAGGAATCTGTGCGCACGCAAAATTTCACGTTCTTCCACTACATAAATCCCGATCCGCGTGAAAAGTAACGCACGTGCATGCGCCTTCTGTCCCGCCCCAACTCCTCCCAGAATTACGACTCTTTGAATATGCAAATCAATATAAACAGCCTTCTGTGAAAAGACAATGGGAAAAGCACAGGGGAAAATATAAGAATTTCAGCGAATACCAAGTGGAGGCAAAGGAAAAACGTACTATTTGTTAGTGTAAACAGTGGTATAATCAACAAAAGAAAGTTGATCGAGTGACAAAGTGTCGGAAAAACTCGAAAGATCAAATTCACAAAGTTGCACAGTGCCCGAAATAAAAAAGAAATCACATATCAAAGTCGCTGTGAAAAGGCGAGTCGTAGCCCACCATCTGAGTGTCATATGAAAGCGTATTAGGGTACAAACAAAAAGCATAGGCACACAGTGGGAAAAAAGCACGAAATGTCAACTTTAATCTCGAAATTTCCACTTTAATCACGTAGTTTATTTTGCCATTAAAGTAGAACATCATAAACTTCATCTTAAAATCGTTTATTTTACTAGTTTCTCAAGTAGCATGTTAAAGTCTTTTTTCTGTATTTGATCTTCTATGTGCTCTATGTGTGTGAATCACTACGTGCTTCTGTTCTTTCTCTTTCTCCGACAGGACACAGAATCCATTACATTCGAGATATTACAGCTGCATTCAGATGCATTAAATTTATGAACGATATGCGGTTAATTTCAGTGTATTTGATAAAGCTGCCTTCGTGGATGTGGATCTAAGAAAGAAAGGGTTATCACACAGGAACAGTAGCACTGCTTTGACGCTGGGTGCCGCCAGTCTGCAAAACCGAGCGGAGAAATTGCGTACGCCAAGGTATGAGTTACCGTGGAAATGTGCGTGGCTTTACGACAAGTTTAGGTTTTATACATCGCGATTTGAGCGTGGAAAGGTTCGTACGCAACATTTCTGTGCGTACGCACCATTTATACATGAGGCCCCTGATCTGCCAGAGAGAAAGGAGGAAAAGCAATAGATGCACATGTGTGACTATATTATATATATATATATATATATATATATATATATATATATATATATATATATATATATATATATATATATACATAATATATATGAAGAGGTGTCCGCTAACTCTTAAGAATTACCCAGGCAGGGGACGTGGACTAATCTGTGCTTGCTGCTCCACTGGCTTTCGTAAGAAGACACTGGAAGTACCATATCTAAGCTGTAACAGTGGCATAGGAGTCCTATTAATCTATGTCTCAAGATAATAACTCCAGATAGACTGTGTTTTTAAAGAAAACGTCAAGCGTTGTCCTCTGTTGCTTAAGTGTTTCACTTGCACATTGTTGTGCCATGGCGATTGCTTTGTGTTGATGTTGTGTCTATTAATTTGTGTCATTAGCATGGCATCTTTGTTGCCCAGAAAAAATTTAAAGTGCACACATGCGCCATCTAGTGGCTGTGGTTAAGCATGAGCAGAGCGGACTGCTCCATATACACACACACACACACGTCTTTCGTTTATATACTCTATGTCTAATAGCATATATAGGTTTATGGGGTACAGTGAAATACTTACTTGTATGTGCTAATAAACATGTAACACTCTCCAGCACCATGATTAGTGAGTAGAACTATCTTACCTTAAAACTTCTGTCTCCCTTAGCTGAAGTTACTGCCTTATAAAAGTGTACATTCAGAAAGAAGTAAATGTCCTTATGTGAGTGTGTCCTTATGATTCATATAATTCTCAATAGCTTTATCAGTGGAAGTGTGAACTAGGCAAAACAATGGGTTTCAAAGAAACATTGATGAAGTCAAGAAAAAAGCAGTTTTGAATGTCCAGGAGTTGTATTTTTATAATTGTAAAGTGCTATAAACAATATTATTTACTTTTTGAAATGGATATCTGTTATCTGACTCTCTTTCTAAAATGAAACTACCATTAAGCAGTTAACCTATTTATAATTATGCCATATTGTTATAATATTACATCTGTGTTTTACACATTTCGTAAAAGCATATAGTCAGTACTAAAATTCTAGTTGCCTTCATTGTTCTGTATCTGTAGTAAACTGCTAGTTTTTTTTTGGCATCATGTACCAAGCATTATGAAATTCATCAAAACAAAAAGCTTTTGTAGAATAGTAGTCCTCTGTTGCAAACATGAATGATAATATATACAGTATACTGTATAGCAATTCATAATCCATTTATACTGACAGATTACAAACAGACTGTTATATAGTTAATACTATATCAGAAGGTAAAATAGCAATAATACCACATTTATGATAACCTATTATCATAGACAGGGTCATGCAACTTCTGTAGATGTCACCATTTCTAGCTTTGCCTAGGGCACCAAAAATGCTGAAGCTGACACTTGGCATAAAGCAAACACAGCAAGAACATTATTCTAGCACCTTTACAGAGTGGTGGTAGGGTGATGCTGTGGAGATGCTTTACTGCCTCAGGACCTGGCCAACTCGAAGGAACCATGAATTCCAAACATTTTTAATGAGAATGTCTGATCATTTGGTGGGCAGCTGAAGCACAGTATAGTTATGCAGCGAGGCAATGATCAACAACACTAAAACAAGTTCACATCTGAATCCCTGAAAAGAAGTAAGTTTTAGTATGGTCTAGTCTAAGCCCAGACCTAAATTCTAAAGAGATACTAGTGAAAATCTGAAGCTAAATGTTTATCTTCACAAACTCACCAGTGTTTCTAAAATAAAGCAATTACACAAGAAACACTAGGCTAAAAATCTTACAAGGCAATGTCAAAGACTTGTATTAAATTACAGGAAGGTTTTGGTTGCAGTGACTGCAGAAAAAGATGTCACAGCCAGTTTTTAAGTATAAGGGATTATGTATTTTTTACCTTAGTGCCAATTGATGTTGCATACCTTTGTTCATTCATTAAACATGCAAAAAATAAGTGTTCTTTATTTACTGTTAGAGTTTGTGTGAGGACCTGAAAAAAATTCAGTGCTGAATATCTAAAAGTTTATCTGATTTTAAAAGAAAACAGAAAGGTTGCAAATACTTTTCATGCCACTGTAGCTGTATCTGTTGATATAACAATAGTAATGTTTCTCCTAAAAATACTGGGAAAGCAATAACTACTTGTGCATCAAAAAAAGAGAAATTCTGTTAACTTTTGTGAATATACAGTACCTTCACTCTTTAGCTCAGAGGGTCAAGTGTCAGTTTTGTTTTGATATTAATCTTTTTTAGCATTCAGATTACTGCACTTCTCCTATTGTATCAGAAACTTTGTCTTCTCTGTTCTTCATGAAAACAAGAGATTACACTTTTTTCTCTGCCATCACTAGAAACAACATATAAAAAATATACTTTTTGGTTCTTTTAAAATTACAAGGCTACATAAAGTCATTGTAGGAAGTATATACTTAAGCATTTAGTTATTTTTTTTATTTCAGCAGCCCCTCAGGAGCTTTTAAAGTGAAATTGAACAGATTTGTACTTTATATACAATTTGAATCACACTGTTATAATTATTATTCACTCGATTGATCACTATAAAGGTGTTAGTTGCAACCATCATGTTTTGTGTATGCCAATAAATCTGCAAATAACACAAATGTTATCCAGTTAAAGAAGATGTTTTGTGATGTTTAAGGTGATCAAACATTTTTCCAGGTCATTGAAGGGGCATTGCTTAATGATTCTGCATACTGACCTGCGATCTTTAATGAATCTTTTAAAGCTATTCTCTCTGACAATAAATTGTATTCTGAGTCTGACGTGAGAAGGTGATAAAGGGGTAAAAAGAGATGGATGTGTTAAAAAACATTATTCCTAGCAAAACAAAAAGTTTTATGAGTCTTAGTTACCTTTGCAGTAGGGTATATATACACAAATATATCTTTATACACATACTGTATGTTCATATTCTGCACTTATATTATGACAAAGTACTTCTTGGCTTAGCTAAGCGCATGATTACATTTATTAAAATAAGAATTATATGTATTATTGTAAAAATTTTATACAAATGTGTTCTAAGCTGCAATATCCAAGTAAAAGCTTTTTTATTGATATTGATATAAACAGCATAAACTGTATTTACCTTTTCTCTTGAAAAAAAAAACACACTCAGGCTTTTTAATAAATGCACTGATGTTTTTACTTCATACTGCATGTCTCACTGAGAGCATTGCCTTAAGGCTGGCAAACCAGCAAGGCTCGACCTTGTTACGGGATAAGTGACTTAAATTAAAGTCTGCTCACAGCATCATGTAGCTGGTATATAAATTACATCTGTCCATTGTGGCGAGAAATAAAGGAGGGACAAATTCTTCAAATGGCATTAGCCATATTTCCTGATATCTATGTAGGTTAACACAGCACTGTGCTCTAATTGTGTCAGTTTTCTTGACATTTTCCTCTGTCTTCTCACAAAGTCATTTGCCTCCTGCTTGCTACCACTGCTACATACCTGAGGAGTCTTTTGCTAGTTATTTCTTTTGTGAAAGTCACAGCTATTTAAGAACCTTTAGGTAGGCTCATTATATGCAGTGTCCCCAACAGATTCTCCCACTACATAAAACATCAATTTAAGTCAATTTCCTGACTAGTCACCCCCACATAATGTAAAAAAGAGACATAATATTCCTGTAATCTTTATTTAGTGCTGGTTAAATATGTTATTTGTCCAGGCTTCTTGTTCAGGGTCTTACTGCTGACAATAAATAAATTGCACTCACTGGTTGGTAAATTGCACAGCTCTGCTGAGGCTTTCTTAACAACAAAGCAAAGTGATGAATCTGTAGCCCAGAGAGGTTTATTCATAAATAACACCTCTGATTGGTTTAGGACAGGTAGACTCTTTACACATTAAGAGATAGATTTACTACCAGCGGCTATGTGGAATATTTTCAAGGTACTGAGGGGAAAGGGCTAGTTAGTCTTTTCTGGGCTTAGTTTAAAAATGATGCTATAGAGAGAAGTAAAACGATGAAAGGTGCTACATATAAAATAATGAACATTTAAATACAAAGAAATATAGGAAATATATTTAGGAAAAAATGGAGTGTGGTGGGTGGTGTGCATGATATTAAGCAATAAAGGTTAAGAGTTACAAAAGTTGTTGCCCTGACATTGTTCCACTATGTGCGTAATACATGAAGGTTTTGGTGACCTTTTTGTGTGTAAAATGTATAAGTGAATTCTTATAAAAATGATTAGCATTATTACAGTGCCTTCAAAAAGCATTCACATCTTTTACTTTTTTCACCTTTTGTTATATGCAACCATATGCTAAAATTGTTAAAATATTTTTTTCTATTATCAAACAACACTCAATACACCAGAATAATAAACCGAAAGCATGACTTTAGGAAATTTTGCAACTGAAATATCACACTGACACAAGTATTCAGACCCTTTGCTGTGATATCTGAAATTTGTCTCGGGTGCATCCAATACTATTGCTTATCACTGAGATGTTTCCATACCTTGTTTGGAGTCCAACTGTGGTTATTTCAATTGAATGGACAACTGATTGGTTTAGGGAAAGCAAACACCTCTGTAAAGAAGGCCCTGCAGTTCACAATATTGTATGTGTATGAGAACGAAAAACCAAGCCATGAGGACAAAAGAATTGCCTGCAGAGCTTAGAGATGGGATTGTGTCAAGGCACAGATTTTGGGAAGGCTACAAAACATTTTCTACAGCACTGGAACCTTCCAAGGGTACATTGGTGTCTATAATTCTTAAATGGAATAAGTTTGGAGCAAACCTGACTCTTCCTAGAGCTTACCACCCGGGGAAGAAGGGCCATGGTAAAGTGAGGAAGAACCTGATGCTTACTCTGGTTGAGCTACAGAGAAGCTTTTTGGAGATCGGAGAAACTTTCAGAAGAAGAAGAAGAACAACAACCACTGCAACAGTCCTCTAATCTTTGCTTTATATCAAAGTAGCCAGATGACACATGAAAGTACATTTAGAGTTTGTAAAGAGGCAATTGAAGGATTCTAGGGCAATGAGATACAAGCTGAGTCTCTGGTCTAATGATATCAAGATTGAAGTGTTTGACATCAATTCTAAGTGTCACATCTGGAGGAAACTAGGCACTGCTCATCACCTTCGCTATACCATTTTAATGATGAAGCCGGGTGGTGGCAGCGTCATGCTGAAGTTATTTTTCAGCAGAAGGAACTAGGAAACAAGACAGAGTTGAAGGAAAGCTGAATTGAGCAAAGTACACATATATGCTTAATGAAACCCTACTTTAGAGTGCTCTGGACTTCAGACTGGGGCAAAGGTTTACAATAACCCTAAGTACAAAGCAAAGACAATACAGGAGTGACTTAGGGCTAACTATGTGAATGTTCTTTAATGACCCAGCCACAGCCCAGACTTGAACACAATCGAATATCACTGGAGAGACCTGAAAATAGCTTCTTACTGACAGTCTCATTCAACCTAACAGAGCATGAGATAATCTGCAGAGAAGAATGGCAGAAAATCCCCAAATCCAGATGTACAAAGTTTGTCAATTCATACCCAACAAGACTCAAGGCTGTAATTGCTGCAAAAAGGGCTTCAACTAAGTACTGAGTTAAAGGTCTGAATAATGTGATATTTCATTTTTTTATTTTTATTATATTTGCAAAAAAATATTTGCAAAAAATTTCTATAATATTATTTTTGCTTTGTTATTCCGTGTTATTCTTGATGAGGGAAGAAAATAATTTTTTGCACTTGGTTGCAACATAGCAGAATGTGAAAATAATTGAAGGAGTCTGAATACTTTCTGAAGTTACTGTATATAAAAAAGAAGTACATTCTTTATATAAATATTTTTTTCCACGGTTATTATATAAGATGCTCAATGTACTGTATATGTTACTTACTGTTTGCATTTTTAATTAATAGAATTCATATTTTATCATCATGCCAATTGTTAAAAATGCTGATCAGAATAACTAAAAATACCAGTAATATATTTTAATCCTGTCTGATGTGTGTGTAGAAAAACGATAGCTTATTTATAGAAAATTTATAGGATCAAATTTAACTTTTCATTTATTTCCACAATGATTAAGAGGAATATGACTTTACATTAGGATCAAATGTCATGATAAAATTACCATTTTAAATTATCTAGGGGCGATAATCATGGCCTATTAAAATAAAGGAGATTCATATAGTAGTGTAGCTAGTGGTGAAAGAAGATTGCAAAAAACAAAGTGTATATATTAATTGCAGCTTACCTCACCTTATCTTACACTGCAAAACTTAAAAAATAGTATAGAGTCTACATATTTGCAGCTGTTCTGTATCCTAAGTTAACAGTTTCCTGCAGAGTTCACTTTTGGCATCAAAGATGTCCACTCATATTTGTCTGCTTTTCACTTGTTGAGCAAAGTCCTGCCATAACAGAGCATGAAATGTAATGGTATTATATTGGGTTGATGAATTGAATATTCAGTTTACATCATTATTGTTGTGGTGCACATATTTATGATCAGTATCAATGATTGTTACATACCAAAGTCCAGAAAGGGTAAGTGAGGAATGTTAACAATTATATATTACTATGATTCAGTCAACGTCTGATTAATTGTATCATTTGCTAATTAACAGTCTTAGGTACAATCTATGATAAATATTTATTAGAATAATTTATTAGGAAATAGATAGATATATAGATACTTTATTAATCCCAGATGTGTACTAGATGTGCTTTTCCCTACTATTTATTACTAAGACTCTCTTTTTTATTCTTATTATGTCTCTAACTTTTACCCCTTAATTTGATTAAATGTGTTTGTAACTGGATAAATGGGTTTGATTTAAAAATATTTTTCTATATTCCTTTCAGCGATAATGTTAATAAAATGCCTTTCTATTTTGGCAACAACAGACATTGGGAAACAAAGGAATACAAAAATTTGGCATGCAACAGGAAGGTGTCAAAGAGAGAGGAAGAAGAAAGGAAGAGTGTGGGAGAAAAGAATAACAGGCATATCCTCCTGAAATGTAGTTGTCATATTATTACATTTTTCTAGGCCTCTTACTCCTACTTACACACATATATTGCAGAATTAAATGCTTTCTTGTCATCTCTTCAAAGTATTTGCTTACTATTTGAAAGTTTTTTTCAAAATACAGCCAGAATGACTGTAACCTAAACTAAAAACTATCACTGCTGAGTATACATAGAAATCTCAAGATTCAGGTCTGCTTAAAATTCCAAGGTTAAATAAAACTAATGCTGAAGCCTTTGGCGTGCCATAGGGTCTCCAAACTGTAATGATATGTGGTACCTGGCAATGCAACATTAAGGTTAAGAATGAAAAGTCACTATTTTTTCAGTGCATTGTCTTCATGAACTGAGTTTTTTCATGTTGCTTTTAATAATTACTTTAATTATATTAATTCACTAATACTAAGCTATTAAATTCTTTTTCACTTCTCAGATGCCTGTGGTGAGCTTTTGTGAATCTCGAAGTTTTCCATTAACAAGGACAAATTCATTGTCAGATATTTATGGTATTCTGCCAGTAACATCATTTCTTGCCCGAGATGTGATGCACTGCAGAGTTCTCTGCAGTTGTGCTAAGAGGATGAAAGACCTACAATGCTCAATGAGGGATCCAGTGGTTGAATTAATTTATATTAAAAAAAAGTACATAGTATTTTGGGCAACACCTCACATTATGGCTGTAATTATAGTGTACTATGTAACATGAGAAATGATAAAGGAAAATACACCTTTTCCATTGGTATTCACACTAGATTGTGTAGCTATGCATATTATTAGTTGAGTTAGAGAGTAAATACATGGTTACAATGCCTAGTTATGCCGAGGTCAGAAATGTTTTCAAATTCTGCAGGTGACTAATGGCATTCCTTGTTTTATTTACAACAGGATTTGGTTCTTTATTATATTTGTAATTAATGTAGACCACTTTACTGAGATTTATTTTGACTTTTACATTTACTGTAGGAGTCCTTCTCTGTTGATCAGTGACAAAAAGCTAAATTAAATAAACTGTGATTCACTTTAATACAACAATAAAATGTGAAAACTTCTAAGTTGATAAATTCTTTTTATAGGTTCTGTATTAGTGAACCAATATTGTTAAAATTTGGCACAATCATTCTTTAAGGGATCTTACTGGGAAAGTGTAATTTCCATTATGATATCTTAAATTGAGCAGGTTGTACAAATTTTTGAATTGTCAGAAAGTCAATTAACTTATCTTGACGGAGCTCAACTCTCCCAGCTCAAACCAAAGCTCCTTATCTGCATGTGAGGTTCCTGGAGTTGTATAGGGTAAATAATACAGTATATTGTTATTTGGAATACATGCATTTCATGTGTGTTCCATGTCTACAAAGATCTGGGTAAGTGTAGGATTAAAGCAAATGCAAGGCAAGAAATGCTGAACACATACCTAGAGCAGAAACTTTTTCCATGTTACACTAATAATGACGTGAAGTGTATAATATGTGAAGACTTTAGTCCAAATATCAAATAAACATGTGCACTTTTATTCAAGAATATAACTAAAGGAAGAAAATCATTCGATTTACATGTTGCGGTCAATGAGTTAAAAACCCAAGCTCAAATGTCAACTGACAGGAAGTTAATATGTGTTTTTGAATGGCGCAGAGGTAAGAACTGCATCACTTGGATTGGAATCTGCAGTCTATGAAAACTACTTCAGCCATAATAACCTTATTTGGGCTCTGTTTTAACTATATTATATTGTAAAATGCAATTAAGTAAATATGTATTTTATGTACTCTTATAATGCATGTAATCACATCTATTATAACTGTTATTTTAGAAATATGGCTCATTGTTCCAAATATATTTCAGAAATATGATTTTGGCCTCTTTAATTAAGAAAATTATATAAGTGCTAAAACTTTCAAAGACCGATGACTCAATTCCTGAACACACCAGACTATAAAACCATCCATACTTTTTTTTTAACTTGTTTGTTTAAAGTTTAGCTTTTCATTGTGTTTATAGCAGAGAAGCCAGCCTCACATAGATATGATGGTGAGAAAGGAAGAAGTGCTTCAGTTGCCTTCTTTGTAATGACAGGCTATTCCTCTGAAAGGGACAACCAAAATGAAGTGATATCTGTTGATAGGTGCTTCAGTTTCAGTCCTCTGTCATTTCTGATTTCCATTAGCTCATTCTCTTCAGCAACAGTTACTTCTGCTAACTTGCACACACTTACCACAAACTGATCTCTCACACAGCCCAAGGAAGATTCATCAAGAGATGGGAAATCCTTTTCAATGTTTTTATTCAGTAGCGACAACCTTTGTAGAATTAAACTGACAAGATTTTTATCCCAATTGCAACCCTTTGTCAGTTCAAACATTTTGACTTTGTTCTCTTTTTTATTGTGGTTTTCCACAGTGTTAGGTTTTCCTTGAAAGAACTAACTTTGTCAGTATAAGTCAGAATATTTTAGTTTTTCCCTTTATACTATTATTAAGAATGCTCAAGGCTTGGTATATATCAGCCAATAATTCCACCAGGTTTCATTATTGAGCAGGTCAGCCAGCTTAGACGTTTCTGATGTCAAAAATGTAAGAATATAAACACCCACCCTTGAGACAATCACCTCACTTCTGTGTATAGTAGAAGTTGTGTGTAAGCACATTCCATGGCAGAACAAAGTGTTGTAAACAATCTTGTTTCGAATGGCCTACTTTTGATATGGTTAACTATTTTGATCATCTCCTTTAAAACTTATTCAGGTACTACTGATTTTGAAATGAGGGCCTCTTTGTGCATGTAACTGTGTCTTAAAACAATGCCACAGTTTTTGTTGTTATGCCATTGCAATGAATCCTTTAAGGCTTTCTGACATATAGGGGGGCACCATCCATGCAGATGCTTATGCATAATTGCCACAACAAATTGTAAGAACTGAAATAACTGTCGACAACCTCAAAAATGTCTTGGCATCTTTTCCTTTTTGGAAGTGATTTGCAAAATAAAAATAGTTCAGTTATGTCTTCATTACAAACACATACTTGTATTCATTGCATTCGTAGTCTGAGTCTCGACGACCTGAATTGTGTGGGTGGTTACCTACCAGGTAACGCTTGTGGTTGGTCTGCCATTTGGTAAACATCCGCCACGGTGCCCTCTTTCAGTTGCGAGAAGCAGATCTGAGGTTCGATTCCCCCAGAGGGTAGCAGTAGAGTGTGTACGCCTGATGAGCCCAAATGAGGGCGAAACACATGTCGCATACTCTTTGCTTTATTTGACAGTAAAACTATGAAACATTCCAGGATCTGCTTCTCGCAACTGATAGAGGGCACCGTGGCGGATGTTTACCAAATGGCAGACCAACCACAAGTGTTACCTGGTAGGTAGCCACCCACAAAATTCAGACTACGAATGCAATTAATGTAATTACTTCGGACCTACAGGCTGTCAAATAAACGAACTATACGCTGTGGCACAGTGTAAAGGGACTTCGTCTCTGACGCTGACGTCCGAGGTTCGATTCCCCGAGAGGGGAGCAGTAGAGTGTGTACGCCTGATGAGCCCAAATGAGGGTGAAATACGTGTCCGTACTCTTTGCTTTATTTGACAGTAAAACTATGCAACACATACTTGTGCATTTTGCATTTAAAACTGATGAAAAACTTGTCATATGAACAGTTGTGGGAACAAATCTGTTAAGTCAGGTAATTGTAGCAGAAATCTTGACAACTTTACAAAAATATCTGAATGAGATATTGGCATATCTTCAGTAAGTCTGATTGCAAAATAGGCCTCACCCGAGGCTACCTGTCCCCAAACTCAAAAGTCCCAAAATGTAGCTCATCTGTTGGCCCTGAGGTACATGCAAGTACACTAGGGCATTGTGTACATTACCATTCCAGTTCCACCATTGAACAGCCACTCACTGAAATTGCTCATTGCTCTACCTTGTGAGGGTGGGAGGAGCGAAAATAGGGCATAAATAAGCCATGACGTATACATAGCCATGTTCACATATGCCAGGATAAAGTAAAGTAAGCATGCCATTAAAACAAGTGACTATCAGGTGTTTTACCGAGTTCTAACACATTTCTGTGAATGTGTACATACCTTATTAATAATACTGTGTGCCAAAATTATTATTTGCTGACAGATATAGTATGTCAGTTATCCCCTATACAAAGACTATTTGTGTGTTCATAAAATCTAGAGTAAAATAATTATATTTTATTCATGACAGCATCATAATATTTTCATAACAAGCCTAAACAACTGTCAGACAGTGAGCAGTTCTAAATAGGCAGACGACTGCAGTGGACTAAAGGGCAATTATTTTATGACATTGATTGTGGTTTGTATGTGAGGTGACTGAATGGCTAAATCTGTCAATGGAATTAGACGGGATTTACCCCTGTTTCTGCACCTTTAATCCAGCATGCATGCATTCACTTAAAATAGAGGTAGGGCGGCTTTTGGAGGCTATAATTTGTTATAAAATAGCTGTTATGATGGACCTCTTCTGAAGAACATGCATAGTGACTCCAAATTAGCTCTTTGTAAGAGGTTCCCTCTATGTAGTAGCATTCAGTCCATGGCTGGGGTTTTCTTGTGTCACTTCAGCTCCACCCCATCCTCAGAATAATGGATAGATAAAACTATATCCACATTAATGGCTGTCTCACTGTACATGCACAACAAGTAACAGAGGACTGTGATTGCTAGGTTTTATTTTATTAAACTAGAATTGCAGCATCCGAGCTGAAAGCAGATATGGAAGAGGTACTCTCCTTTGTTCACATTGGCTTCAAGAACATATATGTAACACATCTATTAAATGTGTATCTGTATACTTAAAATTAAAAAGAGACTAACTTTTCCATTTATCCTGCACACCTCTATTGTTATCAAACATTCACTCAAGAGTGATTGAAAGTTCTTTTCACCAATAAGCTTTCTCGTTTTGTTTTAAATTCATGCCTATCTTTTCTGTACAGTTAACTACAATTTCATGCATGCCATTTCTTCATTCTGCCATACCTAGACTTTTGTGCACAACACGAGTTAAAGTGTTAAACGTTGAATTGTGTGCATGCCACAATTCAATACTGCCATCCTTTCTGATTTGGTGTGTGTCACCTATTAACGTTGCTACCCCTCTGATTTTGCGTGTTCTACATTTTAATGCTGACTCCCCTAGTATTTTTCATGCGTCACCCCTTATTTTGCAGGAACCAGTTGTTTTAACTTTTGTGTGTGTCACATCTTATTTCGTGCTCATTACTGAATGTGCCATATAAATGTTCCGCTGCTGACACTTCAGGGACATCATAGGCTCAGGCTCTAAAAGTTCAAAAACACTTTTAATGGTCAAAATACACAAAAATGCCCTTCAAATTGTAAATATATGACTTTATGAGAGACAAATATACAAAAATAAATCAATGTTCCTTCATAATTAATGAATGTAATAAACTATAAAAAGAAGCACAAAAATGGGCAGGCATAGCCAATGGAAAAATAGGGTAAAAAGAAGACAAAAAGGGTATGCCTAAAAATCCAGTTCACCATCAAGTAATTAGTAATTCCAAAAACAGTAGCAAAAATATACATAAAACAAGAGAGAACCAAACACAACAAAAGAAATGCACTCAGCAACAATCGCAATGAACATCTGAGCAACCTACTCCTTAGTCTTGGTGACCTCACTTCTTGGGGGTCCAACTATAAATTACAAGGAATATACAGCAACCAAAAACAATATATAATAACAAAAATGCTTAAAATTATACAAACATAAATTACATAATAACAAAAATACATGAAAAATAACCATTCACAAACATCTGAAATAACAAAACAAAAAAAAAAAAATTAGCCAGGGAACAAACCCTAACTGAAATATAACAACAAGAAAAGAAAATGCCAAATGGGAAGACAGGACCAAGGATTAGAGGCAAGCACAAGGTCAGCACCGAGAGAGACATGCAGAGAATCTGTTACCTAAATCCAATATGCAAAAACAAAACCCGAAAAACAAAACCAAATCCCAACATTAAAATGTTCTTAAAAGCATCTTTTAGATAAAAAGAGTTGCAAAACAAGAATTAATCCAAAACAAGGATGCCAGACGAATGTAAGGCACGATATACAGACATAGACAACTTTGTTGGTATCCTTACAGTTCATTGAAAAAGTGTGGTATGCCTCCTGAAAAGCATTTAAATGAAGTGATTGTCCCATGTATACCTGCATGCCTTCTATATGTCACTGAGTAAAGCAAAGCATGGGTGAAAAGGGAAAAATATTCCTTATTCTACAAATATATTCTAAAATGGCCTGAACACATTTGTTGGTACTCCTAGAAAAGATCATAAATAATTTGATTAATTTGATTTTTCAAACTAACAGTTTTCTTTAATTAGTATCACACGTGTCTCCAATCACGCAGTCAGTCATTTAGCCTATTTACAGTGGGGGAAATAAGTATTTCATTCCCCTGCTGAATTTGTAAGTTTGCTCTCTTACAAAGAAATGAACAATCTCTAATTTTTATTGTAGTTTCATTTTAATGGAGAGAGACATAATATCAAACAAAAAATCCAGTAAAAAACACATAAAAGTTATAAATTGATTTGTATATCATTGAGAGAAATAAGTATTTGATCCCCTACAACCCAACCAGAATTCTGGCACCCACAGATTGGCTGTGTGCCCACGTGGCACACAAATTACAATCAATCAATTACAGATACTCCTTATCTCAACTTGTTATGTATATAAAGGACACCTCTCCACAGAATCAATTTCTACCATTCCAACCTCTCCACCACCATGGGCAAGACCAAACAGCTGTCAAAGGATGTCAGGGACAAGATTGTAGACCTGCACAAGGCTGGAATGGGTTACAAGACCTTCAGCAAGAAGCTTGGTAAGAAGGTGACAACTGTTAGTGCGATTATTCGAAAATGGAAGGAATATAAAATGATCATCAATCACCCTCAGTCTGGAGCTCCATGCAAGATCTTGCCTCATGGGGTGAGGATGATCATGAGAAAGGTGAGGGATCAGCCGAAAACTACACAGGAGGATATTGTTAATGATCTGAAGGCAGCTGAGACCACAGTAATGGATTGAAATCTTGCCGCGCCTATGAGGTCCCTATGCTCAAGAAGGCACATGTAAGACATGCCCATCTTAAGTTTGCCAGTGAACTTGCTAGTGAAGTCTGATTTTTGTTAAATACTAAATAAACATTTCAGTGACACATGTGGCCACGTCTGTAATATACAACTGTAACAGGTCATACACAGACCTGTTTCTGGTCATGTGATATTAATAGGACACCGTTGTTTAAAGTATTATAGCCATGGCCATCGAAAGGAACTGAAAATGGTGCCACAACGACATCACCATTTTACAGAAATAAATAATATCAAAATTCAACAAAATATAAAAATTAATCAAACCCACGTGACAGGCTAGAATAAGTCATAGCATTAAGATCATGACAGTTTCGTGGTACACATAATATTTGCTTTTGTTAATGTAGCTGAATTCCTGCAATGTTGTGTGCCAAATGAAATATAATAAATCTGAGGTCCATGGAGTCTGCATAGAAAAGTGTATGGTTTAAAAAAGTATTTGCCCCTTCTTGTGTTTTTCTATTATAGCCAACTTTGACCCAAATTTTGACAGTAAATGTTTTCATGTTTTCAACAGCAAACACGTTTATTTCTATATCATTTTTATACAAAACAAATAGCTCCAGATTTTAAAGACAGAAAAAAATTGCAAGTAAAGGCAAAGTAATAAGTTATACTAAGTTAATTAATAAATAGGTATAATATGTAGGGAAATAGTAATAGAAATGCAAGTACATGGGGAGACAAAGCAGGGAAGGCTGAAGCCAGGGTAGATGGATAAAGTAAAAGAAGATTTGGAGGAAAAACCTCTGACTGGGGAGGAGGTGCAGAACTGAGCTATATGAACAGAGTTGATCAGACATATCGATCCCATGTAGAAGTGGGAAGAGATGAAGAGGAAGAAAAAGGAGAATGAATAAGTGAAATACCAAAAATAATAAATATGAATAAACCAATATGCACTTACATAACACAGATGGAAGCCAAATCTAATATTAGGTAAAGAGGACCTGAACTAAGAACATTTTATTTTTCTGTAATGTTTATAATACATGAATAAAATTATCCATCAACAAAATCAACTTTCAAAAAAATGGACAAATAATCTTTCACACTACAATAAAGTACAGCAGACTATTAGTACAGTAGACTATTTGAACATTTAAAGAATAAGCTGGAGTTGTTCTTTAAACGTTTAAAATGATTGTAAGGAAAAGGTGGGCAAAACTCAACCAACAAAAGAAAAATCAACCTAATGTAACTTTTTTTCTTACTATACAGCTGTTTTTGAAAATTACCAAAATGATTTCTCTGACAAAAATATTTGTACAAATTGGGGACAAAAATCACTAATGTAGTATTGTTGTATAGGTCTTTTACAAATAAATCTTTTATTATTATTTGAAGTCACCTTAAATATTTGGAGTAGTTTGGGTAAAGTGATTTGCATGCAAAATACTTCTGGAAAATATTCATCTCATAACTTGACTTTCAACAAAATGTTTGATTCATAATCATCCAGTAATGACTTTCCCCATCAAATGACAAATCAGAATTGGTTGTCTAGTAACATAGATTCATCCCTTTCCTCAGATAATGTTATATATGCCTGGAAGGGTTTTCCTGTAATGTAAAATTATCTGACAGGTTAGAGAAATGATAGCCGCTCATAAAATGTCCTAAAAAGCTTCTCTTCCAATATTAATAGCAAATTATTCCATTAAAAAGGTGATGCCTGACTTCTAGGACTCCTCTGCTCAGTTTTGCAATGGCTTAAAAGACACTATTCCTGTTTCATCTTTTAATTAAAGGGCATGCTCTGTCATTGCAAAAACAGATTAATGACAAATTTCACAGCAGTTTTGCTGAGAATAGTCTATGCCTTGTAATAGGCTTCCATAAGCCATACTTAAAGATGCCTCTTCCTTTCGTGTGATTACACCAGCATCCTCTAGAGTAGTCCTTGCATTTTCTAAAATAAAAATTTTCCCATTATATAATGGAATTGTCCTTCAGAAACTGAAAGTAAATGTGAGTTCTGGCAGAATACATTTTAAAAGCTATCAGTGAATAGGATTTGTTTTTTTCAGGTGCTTTCCTCAGGTGTTTTATTTAGACACAACACAATGGGCTTGGTAACATGCATGCCATTTTGACACTTCCATTTTCTGCTGCAATTATCACCATATAATCTCCAAGTTGGCAATTTAATATTTTTTCCAGGTACTGTATCTTTTATCTTATCTATTTCTATAAATGTGGCATGGGTTATCTGATTAGTGTTGTTAAGCCTATTGAACCATTCAAGTAATTACTATGTTTCCTGATTATTATGATAGTGAACAATTGCAATTCTTTTGAACAGTATATAAACATTTTCCTTGGGTTATAATGTAATTTGCTACATATAAAAATAAGTAGATCTCATCCATTATTTTTCTATCTCTTGTGGTTGATTTTGGTCCACGGGAACCATAGCCTATCCCAGCAGCAACAGAACAAATGGAGGAAACATTTTGGAATGGAATGTTACTCTACTGCAAGGACGGATGCACACACTTATACCTTGGTAATTCATGACTTCCAGTTAGAAGAGATATCAAACTTGACAAACTGCAGTTGCTGATCTCGTTTCCCGAGTATGTCAATTTACACAACTAGAAATCACAGAGGATGTCAAATTATGTGACTGTGTGTTGATTTTCCAGCACCAGTGTCCATGCGAAGGATTAATGGAAAATGCAGTCAAAATCTCTGTCTTTCATTTTCCCTTTTTCATTCTAACATGGTATATAAAACACCAGATATTAGACAGACGACTGTCTCTTCCAAAATGCATCCTTCTGTAAGTTAATTTTAATGAAGTGCTGAATGTTACGGAACTGCAAACCGCACATTCCAGTAGTATTATTATTGTGGCTGGAGATTTTAATCACATGAACTTGAAGACAGTTCTCCTCAACCGTTATCAAAATGTGAACTTTCCAACCAAGGGAAAAAATAAACTAGCTCTCTCATGATGCCTACAAAGGTTTTTCTGATAAAGTTTATGTTATGCTACTGCCTGCAAACAGAATGAAGCTTAAATGTTCTGAACAAATTCTCAGAACAGATCTGGATGTGGATTGAGGGAGCTGTTTCCACCCTGCAGGACTGTTTTGTTCACACAAACTGGGCCATGTTTAAACTAGCTGCCACCTATGGTCACTAAATCAACTTAATGGTGTATGCATCATCGGTCACTGGTTACATTAACAATAGATGATGTGACTGTCTGAAAACCCATCAGAAACTGTGGGTGATGTTGGAGGTATGCGCACTGTTAAAAACCCATAATGCTGCCTTTACATCAGGTGACAAGGTAGCCCTCAGGACAGTGAGGGCAAACCTGTTTTGAGGCTTCAAAGCAGCAAAGCGAGACTAAGGCAACAAAATACACAGTCACTTTCATAACACCAGTGACACACAGCACAGCGGATTCCAGGCCATCACAGAATACAGGACCACATCATCTGTCTGCAGTAGTGATGTCTCCCTTCAGATGTTCTGAATAAAATCTCTGCACAGTTTGATGCCCTCAAATATATACATTGAGGTTGTTCGCCCCTTAGGAGGAACAGGTACTGTGTGTATCCACTGCTGATGTAAATAGAACTTTGTTTAATGTAAATCTACGCAAAGCTGCTGGACCAGACAACATACTTAGCTGAATGCTCAAGCAATGTGCAAAAGACTTGACAGAAATCTTTACAGACATCTTCAACATTTCCATGAGGCAGGCAGTCATTCACAAGTGCTTCAAAACCTCCACCATCATACCCATGATGAAGAAGTCCTCTGTCACGTACTTCAATGAGACCTGTCATCATGAAGTGCTTTGGGAGAATAGTCTTGGGCCACTTGAAAGCCAAACCTCTCACATCACACAACAGTTTCCCTATTGCCCAAACTGTTCCACTGAATATTGCCATATCATCTACTCTTCATCTGGCCCTGTCCCACCTGGACAAACAGGATACTGATTCTAGAAAGCTTTCATTAACTTCAGTCCAGCTTTCAATACCATCATTCCTCAGAAGCTCATAGAGAAGTTGAGTCTGATAGGCTATAACACTTTCCTATGCAATTGGATACTGGACTTCCTGACAAAGAAGACCCCTGACAGTCTACATTGGAAACACCATCTCCAGCATCATCACACTGAGCACTGAATGTACAAACCTTTTGCCATGTCTCTGAATGTAGATATTCAAGGACCTCCCCATTCTTTTTATTTGTGGCTTAATCAAGCCCAATTTACATTTCCTTGGATTAGATGTCAAAACAGCCTTTCTTAGGCTATCAAGTACTGTTAGCAACTGTGTCAAGTATGTCTACCAGACATTACTGAAAATGACGATGTTATCAAGATACACTTTGGAATTTCCAGAATAAGAATGTAAAATTTGGACTGTCATACGCTTCATGGTGCACCATGAAGTCCAAAAAGGAACATAGTAAATTCAAATAAACAATTCGGACTGGAGAATACAGTCTACTCACTGTTAGACTCCTCTAGAGACACCTAAAAGTTTCCCTTAGTCCAATCCAATGTAGACATACTGTATGTATTAGGCTTGACCAAGCTTTTCTAATAATTCATCAATTGGGTATTCAATCCCATTCATATCCATTCATCACTGGTTAAGCATCCTATTTTGGAACTTTATGTAATCTATACAGAAGAGAATGGATCTGTCCAGTTTTGGTATGAGAACAATAGGGCTACATGAGTCACTTTTACATTTGCGAATTACCCCTAATTCGAGCATCTAATTCACCTCCTCACAAACTAAATTCTAGCATAAGATATGGGCGCAGGCACACCTTAAAATTAGGTCTCTGGCAATCTTCAGCTCAGGAAGTTCAGTTTTACCAGAAAATGAAGAAAAAAAAACAACTGTTTCTGTCACTTTTCACACACAATTCACTCCTGTTCATGTTAGTCAAGTCATCACCAATAGCAACCTAAGCCTGAGAAACTGCAGCAGCTGCCACCAAAGCCTCTCCCTGTTCATGCCATTCCTTCAAAAGACTAACATGCAAAATCTGAACAGGTTTGCAACGACTGGGTATTCTAACTTTACAATTCACAGTGCTTATGCATTCCTTTTTAGAATTCACTGAGTTTGCACTTCCTCTGTACAAATTTTTCTGCACTTCATGTTTGTGCTGCTGATTCTCCACAGCAATCATGAACAATTTAGAATTTTCTCCTGCAGGGAAATGATTCAATCTGCAAACTTAATCTTCCAGGTATTCTCCTGACCAGCCCACTACTTAAAGAATACCTAATGGATGCCTGTCAAAAGGTGATTTAAACAGACTCAACCCAGCAGAAGCCTGGGACAACTCCCACTCAGTGTACATTAGAAATGGCAATATCGTGCCCCACACAATATCCTCTTAGGCAACACACCTAATCATTTACTTCATAATTTTGGTAAATTTTGCAGTCAGCCCATTCATTTGCGGACGATAAACAGTCATGCGTAACTTATTAATACTACACTTTATAATACTTTCCCATTGGGATTAATAAAGTATCTATCTATCTATCTATCTATCTATCTATCTATCTATCTATCTATCTATCTATCTATCTATCTATCTACACAACTCCATCACCCAAAAAGTAAAATGTGTACCCTTATCCATTAGAATTTCCAGAGGTTTGCTAAATCTGAAGCATGACCCTTGTGAGATATGTGAAGAGGAGCCCATATTGGAGCAACATCCTCTTGGTTTGGATGTGGAGGTAGAGGAACATTTTGTGGTTGTTGAGTGACTTGCTGTTCAGGATTCATTTCTGTAACACCCCACTTGCCACGTCTGGACTACTGAGTTGCACAAAAAACAGGCAGGAGAGGACTGAGCAAACAGACCTTTCTATTTTGGCACTTGAAGGAATAGTACTCAAGCTTTATTCAACATTGGTGCCTTCATTCAAATACCCAGTAAAGTAGAGAACTCCCTAGATGCCTCTGTAGTGTAGCAGGGGCTGAGGCAGAGTCAGACTAAGTCTGCATAGGATACAGAGAACATAAAGACAGATGAGTAAACTGAAGTGCTTAATGTGGTATGGTGGCAGCTGATCCATAAGTAAAGCTGTATAGAAGAATGTTTGGCAGGCTAAGGGTGTGTTTGTTTTCAGTGAGACTATTATATAAGAGTGTTTTTCCTGTGGGGACAAGATGCAGCACTCACGTTTATTTACAATAAAATGTGCCGACGTCCTGGGCTCCTTACTCATCCGGGCGCCCCCTGGCGGTGACCACGGGCCCCTATAGGGTTGAGCTTCCGTGCTCAATTCCCATGGCCCCCATACACACCAGGGCGGCTGCCCTCTCGTGGTCCAAGGGAGGCACAATCCCTCTCTCATTCCTTCTAGGTGTCCCAGCTAGGCACAGCCCCTAGCCGCCCGCCACAATATATATATATATATATATATATATATATTGTGAACTTGAACCCCAGACATAGTCAGACACGGACACCAAATGTCTCAAGACAGACGCATTTATTCTTCCTCTTAGGTTACACACAACACAGTGCCTCAATCACCACCATATACAGTTCTCTTACTCTTCTTCTTCTTTTCTTTGTTCTGCCTCCTCCACTCCACTCCTCTAAACATTGTCCACCTCCTCCCGACTCGAGCTACCAAAAGGAGTGAGACGGCCTCCTGTATACTGCACCCGGAAGTGCTCCAGGTACCTCCCGATTGACATCCGGCAGCACTTACGGGTGTGGCGGAAGTGCTGCATATAATTTCAGCTCCTCCTCTGGTGGCACCTCTGGGTGTGGCAGAAGTGCTTCATGCCCAGACTCCGGAGCTGTCCAGGCGCCCCCTGGCGGAGGCCACGGTCCGCTGCCGGATTGAGCTTGCAAGCTCCAGTTCTGTGGCCCCGATATAAACCAGGGGGACTGCCCTCTCGTATCCCGGGGGAGGTACTGCTGGTCATATGTCCCTTCCCCCAGTCTTCTCTTTAAAAGGGCATCCCGGCCAGGCAAGATCCCAATCCGTCCATCACAATATATATATTATATATATATATATACTGTATATATATATTATTATATATATATATATATATATATATAATTATCATATCTCCCTATGTTGTTATGTCATACACGAAAATTATCTTTTAATCAGTTAAATATGGCAATATGTATTTTAATGAAAACTAGAGAGCAACTCAGGGATAGTCCAGCCTTGAATCCACGCTATCTGGGGTCTTGATGCAGTGTCCTGAAGGGTACGGTAAATGTAATACAATCTGAACATTTGGCCTTTACAATGTTAGAGGCTAACTGGTTGAAAGTGAACAAACAGAGTGGATCAGGAGCAAAACAAATAGACATGATCTTAATGGGATGTGACAAATGAGAATCCACTTTTATACCACAAATTCCTCTCATCATGTCAAGTTACTCCTTACAGTTCAAAAGGCTGCAGTTCAATATGAGTCCATGTGGCAAAGCTGCATCTGTCATGGGCATCTTCGCAGACAACTGTAATGTAAAATGTATAGGCATGTTTAGAAATAAAGCTTGGGTAACACTGGGAACCACAAATAATGATCTAATATAAGCAAAAACCTATAAAAATATTTGACATTAAATCTGCAATCATGATATCAATGTTTGCACAATGCAAAAATGCATCTTTTCAAGATGTATTTCAAGAATGCCACATTTTCCAGGAAATGCCCACATGTGAACAATACAGCTATGTGTCATGTCGCAGTGCATGGCAACCTTTTTTTTTTTAGTTCACTAAAATCCCAGAATAAACATTGAGTAGTGCAATATTTTTTGCCTGTTCAGCTGGAGAAAATGTCCTCAAAAAGTTTGTGATAATGCATCTGAGGGCAAAGTGTAGAATGCACAGAGTAAAAGTAATTAGAAGCAAAGTTCATGTCTTCCTGAAATGCCACCCTTCTGTACTAATTTATCAGTTTTCACTTAGCATATCAACCCAATTTCAGGTCATTAGAAAGATACATTACTGTACTCATTATATGAATATGTATAGTACCTGGAATCATGCAGTAAGAATTATTTAAAGATGTAAAACAAGAATCTGTGTTCATCTTAGACTGTTTTTCCAGTATTTATTAGTGCAATCTTTTTGGACTGAAACCATAGTTATTATACTTTGTGTGGCTGTCTGGATGTATAAAGTTATGCTTAGAATATGTCACTAATAAAATATTTTACCCTTTCTTTTTATGATTATACAGTGAAGATCCTTCCCAAAGGACAGACTTGGGGAAAGCTGTGTGAAAACAGCGTTAGGACCATGCCTGCTGTCTAACCCTGCCCACTGGTGCCTGAATGTTTCACAGCAATCTCAGCCTGTCGGATCACTGATACCTGTATAGGCTGCTAGCTGGAGATAAAAACAGAGTGCACCATGCATGCCAATGGGAGTGCAGGTTAGAGACTGCGTTAAAGGTAACTGCTCAGTGAAGCAGAACTTCATTTTATTTTATCCAGGTCTGGTCCAATCATTAATTCCAAGCAGGCTTTTATCACATAGCCTTGTACTATTGTCAGCAATGGAAAGAGAATCATTGGTATTGAACTTTTTTTTTTTTTTTTTATTCAAGTGACTTACATGATTGCAGGTGACAGCTGATACTGCATAGCAGAAAGAGAGCTTGGATCTTTAGTTATGATTAACAGTTTCACGCAAGGTCAATTTGTCACTGCCGGCTGTTGCTGTTCTGGTCATTCATTCCCATGTCCTCTCTCCTCACAACCTCATCTTAAAGCTGGATGAGTTCTCCAGCCCTAAACAACAAAATGCCACAAATGACAATATGAAAATAAATAGGACTGAATCACAAGTGGAAAAGTTATTAAGGGCAGGCAAGAAAAAGCATTCTGAACAATACACTGTTATATAAAGTACTGCCATGCTCAGGTTATTGTGAATGATGCATTGAAATGAGTGAAAAGATTGCAATCAATAGTGTTTGCCCAAGAAATAAAATGATACACAATTTCATTTTCATTAAAACCCGAGGACTACATGCTTCAACATCACAAACTGACAAATGTGCTGAAAATGCATAAGCTAGGAAAAAAATTGATTTTATACTGGATATATTATTGTAATGGATATGAGAGGTTACTTAAGACTTGATTCATACTGCCTGCTTCTTCTCTAAATATGATTTTAGACCCTATAAATGTGTAGTGAACTTATTAAAGTTGATGATGGATTGTACCATGTATAAAATGTTCACTAATTTAATTGTCTCATAACACCAGCACCTTTGTATTAGGTGAGCTCATTTCAAGCAATTATTATTGCTGATGTATGATTTTGATTACAAAAATCTATTAAAAGGCAGAGATTCTTTGTCTCTTTTCTCCATTTCTCTTTCTCTTTCTAGCCTTAAGTTTGAACTTATGTGAGAATCATTTTGCATGTCTAAAATATAATCCATGGTATAAGGTGGCCAGATGACCCTATAAAACATTTCTACTGTAACACAAATATGATTGGAAAGCTCTGTTATACGACACTGCATTCACGTTCAGTTTCATTATTAACTGCATCAGGAAACAATTATATATTAGTGCAAGAAGTACCTGTCATAACTATACATTACATTACCTTGGAAGAGGCCATCTTAATTCAGTCTGTTGGATGATTTATGGAAAGAAGCAGTTGTAGGCCGCTAAGAGATAAAGAATGTAAAATAAAAGTAGAATAAATAAAGATTAAAGCACAGACACATTATAATGTTTATATGTACTTCTTTGTAAATTGTCCTAACGTTTATATCTGCTTTGCAACATGAATTATAAATGTAATGTTTAAATAATACATTGAATTATACCTAATCAAAGCCAGCACATTTTGGAAAGGCACATTTATATTCTTATTATTGTCAACTAAGCTTACAGATACTATCATTTATTTAAATTGTAGACTGAAAGCAATTTATTTTTTATAATCCAGTGACCTGACTTGAATCCCATACTTGGTCATTGTCTTTTAGGAGTTTATGCATTATCACCTTGTATGGGTGTGTGTGTGTTGGTTTCTCTCCTCACACATCCCCAAAGACATGCAAGTTAAGTTAAATGGTGATTCCAAACTGGCTCTATTTGAGTGTTAGTGTGTGCAAGAGTGAAATGGTTTTAAGATTACACACTATCCACTTTTTCTGGATCTATAATGGAATTTTTATTTAATGGATTTTTTTTTACAGACATGATTAACCTTATCATTCTGACGTTTTAAGAAATATATACTATATGGCCAAAAGTTTGTAAACATTTGACCATCAAACCTAAATAAAACTTACCAAACTTATCAAACTATGTCTTTATGAACTTGGCATTGTGTAGAATGGCACAGTCATGCTTTCCTTTTCCAAACTGCTGCCACGGAGCTGGAAGTGCACAACTGTCCAGAATGTCTTTGTATGCAGTAGCATTAACTATACCCTTCACTGGAACCAAGGGGTCTAGCCCAAACCCTGCAAAAAAGCCCCAGACCATCATTGCTTCACTACCAAAGTTTATAGAAGGCACTTTGCAGTCCGGAAGGTATCGTTCTTCTGGTATCCACCAAACCCTGGTTCATCCATTGAACTACCAGATTGTAAAGTGTAATCCATGTCTGTTTCCATTGCTCCAGAGTCTGATGATGGCATGCTTTACACCAGGGGTCCCCAACACCCGGTCCGCGGCCCACTACTTGGGCCGCAGCCGTCTGACAGCCGGGCCGCGAGAGAACTGCCGGCAACGGAGACTCACTCAGACTTTTCAGAACGCTTGGCGGGCGGGGCTTTGCAGCGGCGCAGAGAGAGGAGAGAGACCGAGGTGAGAGACTATTACAACAAAGTATTGTTACAGTCCCGACAGTTTCCCCATATGACACGAGTCTATAGAAATCGCGTTACTACGAAGTACATTCAGCAGATGCTTTCATTACAACGAAGTGACCTTGAAATGCTTGAACAAATCACCCACAGAGCAGTTAGATCTGTGGTCACAGCTCAGTTGTGCACGTTTGCACAACGATCCCCAAAACAGAAACATTGTAAAAAAAATCTCTTTCTTCGAACTTTCCTCGTACTATTTTTTATTTTTTTTTTGCTGTTTTTGTTTTCTGTGGTTTTCAGTGATACCTTTTGCTTATTGCTTGTCAACATTTGAAAAACATCCATTGGAATTTAACTCATTGTCACCCTCCTATAGAAACGGCAGACACGAAAGAAAGATAGCAGTGTTAATGTTTGTGATATGCAATCTGTTGGAATGACAAATGCAAAGCATATGTCTTTGTTATATGCAAAAAACTTAATAATAATAGAAATGTTATGTAAATTGTGTATAAAACTGCACCCCCCAAAAACCCCACCCACCACCACCGACCACCGACCGGTCCGTGGAAAAATTTGCATCTAATAAATTGGTCCTTGCTGTCAAGAAGGTTGGGGACCACTGCTTTACACCACTCCAGCTGATGCTTCGCATTGCACATAGTCATCCTAAGCTTGTGTACAGCTGCTCAACTATTGACATCCATTTCATTACTGTGCCAATGCACAATTTTTGTGCTGATTTTGATTCCAGAGGCAGTTTGGAACTCTACTGTGAATGATACAACAGAAAATAGGATATTTTAAGTGCTATGTGCAGCCCCACTCTGTGAGTTAACGTGGTCTACCACATCATGGCTGAGATGTTGTTGCTCTTAGACGCTTTCATTTCAAAATAATAGCACTTACATTTGACCTAGGCAGATAAGGAAGAGCAGAAATTTCATTTACTGCCTTGTGGCAAAGGTGGTATCCTATCAAAATGTCACGTTTAAAGCTACCGAGCTCTTGAGTACCAGCCATTCTTCTGCCAATGTTTGTCAATGGAGATTGAATGGCTATGTGCTCAATTTTATATACTCATTAGCAATGATAAAAAAACACTTGAACTCACTCATTTGGAAGGGCATGCACATATTTTGGCCACATATTGTACTTGTGTTTATTACCACGACTTTTATTTATTATATATGTCAATAGTAACGATACCTGTATGAATAATTGCTGTTTTGATTAATAGGACAAATGCTTTCTAAATTACAATTTACAGTGCATCCGGAAAGTATTCACAGCACATCATTTTTTCCACATTTTTTTATGTTACAGCCTTACTCCAAAATGGATTAAATTCATTTTTTGCCTCAGAATTCTACACACAGCAACCCATAATGACGTGAAAAAAGTTTACTTGAGATTTTTGCAAATTTATTAAAAATAAAAAAATTGAGAAAGCACATGTACATAAGTATTCACAGCCTTTGCCATGAAGCTCAACATTGAGCTCAGGTGCATCCTGTTTCCCCTGATCATCCTTGAGATGTTTCTGCAGCTAAATTGGAGTCCACCTATGGTAAATTCAGTTGATTGGACATGATTTGGAAAGGCACACACCTGTCTATATAAGGTCCCACAGTTGACAGTTCATGTCAGTGCACAAACCAAGCATGAAGTCAAAGGAATTTTCTGTAGACCTTCGAGACAGGATTGTCTCGAGGCACAAATCTGGGGAAGGTTACAGAAAATTTTTTCTGCTTGTTTGGTCCCAATGAGCACAGTGGCCTCCATCATCCATAAGTGGAAGAAGTTCGAAACCACCAGGACCCTTCCTAGAACTGGCCGGCCATCTAAACTGAGCGATTGGGGGAGAAGGGCCTTAGTCAGGGAGGTGACCAAGAACCCGATGGTCACTCTGTCAGAGCTCCAGAGGTCCTCTGTGGAGAGAGGAGAACCTTCCAGAAGGACAACCATCTCTGCAGCAATCCACCAATCAGGCCTGTATGGTAGAGTGGCCAGACAGAAACCACTCCTTAGTAAAAGGCACATGGCAGCCCACCTGGAGTTTGCCAAAAGGCACCTGAAGGAATCTCAGATCATGAGAAAGAAAATTCTCTGGTCTGATGAGACAAAGATTGAAGTCTTTGGTGTGAATGCCAGGCGTCACGTTTGGAGGAAACCAGGCACCGCTCATCATCAGGCCAATACCATCCCTACAGTGAAGTATGGTGGTGGCAGCATCATGCTGTGGGGATGTTTTTCAGCGGCAGGAACTGGGAGACTAGTCAGGATAAAGGGAAAGATGACTGCAGCAATGTACAGAGACATCCTGGTTTTAAACCTGCTCCAGAGCGCTCTTGACCTCAGACTGGGGCGACAGTTCATCTTTCAGCAGGACAACAACCCTAAGCACACAGCCAAGATATCAAAGGAGTGGCTTCAGGACAACTCTGTGAATGTCCTTGAGTGGCCCAGCCAGAGCCCAGACTTGAATCCAATTGAACATCTCTGGAGAGATCTTAAAATGGCTGTGCACCGACACTTCCCACCCAACCTGATGGAGCTTGAGAGGTGCTGCAAAGAGGAATGGGCAAAACTGGCCAAGGATAGGTGTGCCAAGCTTGTGGCATCATATTCAGAAAGACTTGAGGCTGTAATTGCTGCCAAAGGTGCATCGACAAAGTATTGAGCAAAGGCTGTGAATACTTATGTACATATGATTTCTCAGTTTTTTTATTTTTAATAAATTTGCAAAAACCTCAAGTAAACTTTTTTCATGTTGTCATTATGGGGTGTTGTGTGTAGAATTCTGAGGAAAAAAATTAATTTAATCCATTTTGGAATAAGGCTGTAACATAACAAAATGTGGAAAAAGTGATGCGCCGTGAATACTTTCCGGATACACTGTATTTAATAAAACTGCTTACATATAATTTTTCAACTGGTATGACAGTATGACTCTGTGGTTACCACTGCTTCCTTACAGCTGCTGGAAAGTAAGAGTGAATTTCTTGTGCATTAACTGTTTATGTGGATTATGTCCATTTTGCGAATGTCTGTGTGTTTTTTATTTCCCTTGATATCGCACATCCTAAGACTTATGTGTTAAGTTAATTAACAGCTCTCAATTGGCCTGACATGAGTGCATTCATTGGGGTAGCCTGCTGTTGACTGATGTTCTGTCCAAGGTTTGTTCTTGTCATTTGCACCGTTCTGCCAGAATATGCTGCAACTCCCTGCAAGCAGTGTTTCAAAAGGTGTGTCCAGTAAATGGATGTATGTATCAATGAATCTGAAATGAATTTAACATTCCTAACAGCTTCATGATACATATATTTTAAAATTGTACTAATAAGTAAAGATAGTACTTTGATAGACTTCTTTATATAAGGTTTCCAAGTGTTTTTTAAGAAGTAGAAATCTGATTTAGATCAGAAAAACAGTGTAGAACTGTGTTTTCTTGTCATACGAGGCAGTATTCATTTTTTGAAGTACAAAATACCACTTAAGAAAAATCTCCAGCAGAACATTTTGTTTCCCCAGGGTAATTTTCCTTATCTAAATCATGATTTCAGTTTACAGCATGTATGTTTCACATTGAAGTAATGAACAATTTACATTGGTAGGCTGAGAATAGTTTAGTGAATTGCCTACACAGATCATTACAGCAAAGATGGTAGCTGATGCTCTGCAGACTAGGTTTCTTTGTAGTGAGCACTATTTACAGACCCATAGAAGAATTAAATGTTTGGATTTGCTTGGAACATCCTTTATAATATTCACATCTTTTATTTTTGTTATTTGCTCTGTTCAGCTAGCAACAGCCTGATAGCCTGGTCCACTTTTTGTTTTTTAATCTAATATATAAACTGAATCTGGATGACAGTAATATGGTGTCAAGAATCCTGTCATTCTATTCTTGTCTTAGCTCATTAGAAGCATCAGCTGTAAAGTAAGTGAAATCAGATGTCCATTCTGGGATATTTCATACTGCTACAAGAAACTTTACAATATGATCATATCTATTTTATTATTTCATGAACTTAGGAGAAAAAAATCATTCCTTGGAAATGTGTGTCATGGGTAAAATAATGCAATATGTGGTTAGAATCTGAAGACATCTTTGTTGTATTGTAATTATATTCATTATTAAGTTTGTCCTTCTGCATTTCCTGTAGAGTCTTCCAAGATTATAATATGAATACCTTCATATCTGAAATTATTCTTACTAAAATTCAGCTGAACCTTCTCCCTGCCTCGTAACAGTTATCTACAGTACATGACCTAACCTTGTTTATTTGGTGTCATCCTTGTGCTTTCCAAATAATACATATTTGCATGGGTTTCGAGAGTAGTGTGAATGTAAAGTAATTAGTAATGTGCTAACTTTTGGCAGAAAATAATAATTAACGTTATCCTGTGTGGCAGACGGCCAGGGACTTTACCCCACCGGGACGCCTGGATCAGGGAAGGACCGGGAGAGGGGAAATATCTTCCCTGGACGCAAGAGGGCAGTCCCCCTTGTTTCCATCAAGGGCCACAGATATGGAGCTTGGAAGCTCAACCCGGTGGGGGTCCGTGGCCCAGACAAGGGGTTGCCTGGATGGTTCCTGAGCCCTGGAGGACAGCACTTTCGCCACACCAGGAAGTGCTGCCAGAAGCCCATCACCAAGCACCTGGAGCACATCCGGGGCATGATAAAAGGGGCCATCTCACTCTCTTCGAGGAGCGGGAGTCAGGAGGAGGAAGACAGAGCTTGCGAGGGAGGAATGGAGGCGGCCGAAAAGAGAGACGAAGGACTGAGCAATAGTGTGTGAGTCGCTGGAACTAGATTTAAATAGTGTCTGTAAATAAACTGTGTGTTGTGGACATTGGTGTTGTGTCTGTCTGGGGCTGGGCTAGCTTTTACACCTGTTACAATATGAAGGAAGTACTTAATCAGTATCTACAAGGGGGAAACATTAAACTTAATTTAAATGGTGATGCCATCTCCCAATATTTCACAAATAAGGATGAGTGTTGGCTCAAAGAGGTAGTTCAAGGAAGTGATTCAGTAGTCACTGCCTTGTTAAAATAAAACTTAAACAAATGGAAACAGCTCAAGGTAATTCATTGAATGTATTATGTAAAAATAGACAGTGATGCCGAAGGATTTATTTAGATATTTTTGCACATCACTGAAATCCAGGTCTGGAGGAACTTAAAGAAAATAAATATGTTAATTGAAAACAAGCCTTCCATCAATAGGCCAACCAATTGTTTTAGTTGTAGGGCTATTTTCTTCAGAAAATAACTAATTTAAATGGGTCATTTTTAAACATACCAAGTAGAAAATTATCTTTCAGATCAGTGAATTATTATAATTTATTATTTTGTTTCATTGTTCATTCTTACATGGTAAAGAAAAATGAAAATAAACAGTTAAACATGGTTTTATTCAAGTATATATTTTTTATATTTCTTTGACAGATAATGTCAGGAAAAATCTTTTTACCTCATTGGGAACAGACAGTGAACCAGAAAACTACATCAAACAGTGACTGCTTCTGGCAGATGACAAAAGGTGCCACATAAATGTAATATCAGGTAAATAACTAACTTGACTTGGCTGGGGAAAACACATGCATTTGGAAGTGATTCAGGGCAGGTTATTCCATGAAATATTTGGTAGTGTGCAGTGTTTCCTCAGAATGGGGGAAACTGTTACTTAATGGTGTCCTGTGCTGAGATCAAACTATTGCTTTGTTACAACATTTTTCTAGTTTCCTCTGTATTTACAATTGTACTTCATCATTACTGAATACAATGTCAGTATGTCAGCCAGGTAATTAGTGCAAGGGGAAATATGGAGAAAGAGATACACTTTGTTAAAAAAGATCAGAAAGCACTGGCTTTGTGTATCAGGGTCACCAACCACTTGAATGAGTTATTTATTTTTTTCTTGTCCTTCGTGTTTTTTGTTTGACTTCAAATGGCCATGACATAATTACACCTGTGTGTCCCAGAATGTAACATCAAAGTAGCTACATTTTCGAATTCTTGTTAGAAAATCAGATTCAGTTTTTACTATATTTTAATATCTTTTTCTAATATTTCAATTTAGTTTTTATATAATTATTTTGTACATTATTTATGAGTAAAAGTTATTTTTATACGCTTTTCTGTCCTTTTTAAGACCATGAATGTGTTCTTTTTTTTTGCTTCTATCAGCAATGTGATGTTTTTATGTTCTTTAGAAGCTAATCTGAGTTGGCAGATATTCATGTTTGTTAGGGTCTGATCTGCACAGTAAACTCTTGCACCCACTTGTTTCAGAGCTCGATTTCGGATAATTGGCAGTGCCTGGAATGTTTTTTGACCGTGTGCTGTCTATTGTTATTCAGTTGCCCCATTGATACACCAGCTAGCAGACTTTTTAGAGAAGGTATAAAATCTGTAGACCCTTGATAGGGGAGGAAGAGATTCAGATCAATATCAGACTTCCCAGATTTTTCTCTTATCCAAGAACATAATTAAAAGTTGCCAGACAACTTAACCACATTTTTTTAGGATGTCTGAGGAAAAGAAAAGTACCTAGAGGGAAAATTCACATTGACACTAGGATAACATGCAAACTCCAGCTGTGCTGGCATTAAGACTCCTGCAAATGTGAAGCATAATTACATCATTAACCACTGCTCGATTATGCTGCTTAAGTGAAGGGGTGTTATATCTTTTATTGTCATTAGTTCAGCAATTTATCAGTCCCTTTGGGACTTTGAAGCCTTCTTATATGAAATAAAATAGGGTTAGCATACCTGGAACTTTAATAGATTTTATCTCAAGCAAATCCAGATGAGTTTGTTAAGGGTCAAGGTCTAATGAAAATCCCTACAAAGAAACCATGAAGAAATTACATCAAGCTGAGACATCACATGATATAAAACGCTTCTTCCTGGCAATGAGCGAATTATACAGTTTATTAAGTTGCACTCACAACTGGTACAGATGGTGTTATATTCCTAGCGCTTCATATATCCAGGCACACCTGTATAACAAAAAATGCTGTTCCAGTGTACTTTCTATAGATAACAGCTCAGTTTTAATAATGTTTTTTCATCAAAGTAGTCCAGCCATTGTACTGATTCTGTTTTTTTGGTATACTACTACTATAAATTGTCTGGTAGATGTACAAGTAAGAATTTAATTGTGCGCATTACACATAATAATGCATTTGCACTTGAACTAAGGTTGCTATTTCATTTCTACATCTTGTTGTCCCGCTAAACCATCTTAAAAAAGTAAGAAGCTACCTTTTGTACTGTATATAGTTAACATGGATAGTTATAAAAAAGCCACACTGGTGCGGCCTTTTTAAAATTCAGACGATGAATATTCACAATCACAATGAAAAATAATCGTGAATGTTTAGAAAAAACTTCAGAAATATATAAAACAGTTATGGAAAGATCATTTCATTTAAAAAACAAAATGCAGCATTCATGCACTTCTCCATTTTAAATTTGAATTTTAGCATAGGCCAATTTAATACTTTGTGGTGATTTATCCAGCGCTATTTTTGCCCAATCCCACACCCTGCACTTAATAACATCACTCAAAAGAACATCTGAGAGAAATACAAAAACCCACCTGAGAAACCTTTTTGTTTTCTACAAACCTCCATCAAGAAAGCATTTGGAGACAAGAGTGGGGTAAATATAATAAGATGACTGCTTGTCAACAGAGATAGGATTATGTTCCGGATCGTTTTTATTGTTATTAACTGATGAATTGGACTTTGTCCACATACATAAGATCAAGCATAGCTGCTTCAAAATTTAATAGATATAGGATCCCAGTCCTCAAGTTCCAGTCTGAAGTACTGAATAAAGGCTAAGCACTTCTTAAGTTCCGTAGACATATATAACTTAATGAGTGAACAGAACCTGGAACTTGAACAATTAGAAATGGGACCACCCTACTGCTGACAACACCCACAAAATAAGATAAGTAACATTAAAGAACCCTGGCCACAAAGATGAAATTTTTTAGCAACAATTCAATCAAAAATATATAACAGAAGGTCAAAAAGCAAAATAAAAAACAAAAAAAAACTATGAACTAATAAAATAATGAAAAAATCCAGTCCAAAACATACAAAAAAGTTTAATTTAATTTAAAAAATGTGAAACTGCAATAACACTGGCAGAAATAGTTAAGTTTAAGAAAAACAACTGAAAAAATACCAACTGATTAACAGAAAGAAAACTAAAACACAACATACAAAATACAATGAAGCAGACCATAATTATTATTTAATTTCTCCTTATCCTACTACCAAGCCATGTAACAGTTTCTGAAAGCTACAACTCCCCAGACTAACAATGAACAGAATCCATCCATCCATCCATTATCCAACCCGCTATATCCTAACTACAGGGTCACGGGGGTCTGCTGGAGCCAATCCCAGCCAACACAGGGCGCAAGGCAGGAAACAAACCCCAGGCAGGGCAATGAACTGAATCAAAATTACAATAAATATTAGTGTTTTCTATTAAAGTTCTATCTAAGTGGATATGTTTGGAGTATTCTTACTTCTGGTAATTTTTTAGATATTTTATTTCCATACTTGGAATTATTTTATTATTTTGGGGCCAATTTGACCATTATTCAGGGTTGTGTGTATGTGCTGTTATTCTGGGTGCCTCTCCTTATGGCATGAGTAGTTTTTAGGAGTGTGTCCTTGAAGACCATGACCCTGATTTTGCCGTAACGATATAAAAAGTTTTCTGGGGTGATCCTTCTCTATCTGACCTGAGGATAAAGCCCTTTTCGAATCATGCTACAGAAAATTCTTTGTGTGTATTAAATCTCTTATTATACTGACCTTTGCTATCACTTTTTGAATCTGAGTTAGTCTTTCAATTTGGCTTGTCACATGACTTTTTCTGCTCGTTCTGGTTTTGACCTCTTCTCTTTTTTTGTACAGTACATTCCTCTACTGGTCGCTCTCAAATACTAGCTGCTTTGCAGTCATAACACAATTAGGGACATATTGGAGAAGCTAACTAAGGCCAATAAACTATTTAGATTTTTGCTTTGGAATTTTGTATCAAATTTCCACAATTCTCTGTTTTTTTTTTCTGAACTCCTTTGCATTAGTTGCCAATTATGCCATTGAGAATTTTGTAAGATCAGGATTTGTTTCCTGTGTAGTTGTATTTTTTCAAGACTAATAAGGTTTTTTTTTCCTTACTGTGTCAAAGTAGGACAAGTCTGTCAGAATAGTGCAGGATGCACCAGTTCACTCTCCTCTGCACAACCTCCACAGCTAAGTTGATATTTTAGTAGAATGAACTACACACAGTCTTCCAGATGTGCTACCACTAATGCAATATAGACTTTAACATGCTTCCAACAAATTTTATTATATAAGCTAGTGGGGTTTTTTTGCATTTTAAATCTCCTGCAGACATGGTCTAAACATCAAGAGTACTGCATCAATGTAACCCTTATTTCCTTTTTGGCTGTTCCTTTCTGTATATCAACATTGCTCTACTTTTATTATTCTACTTTTATTATTTTGGACCTTTCCATTTTCTAAGTGTTTACCATGAATATTGTCTAGTTCTTCTTGAAATTTTAACTACCTCTTCATTAGTTGCTATTATTCTAAAATACAGTAATCCCTCCTCCATCGCGGGGGTTGCGTTCCAGAGCCACCCGCGAAATAAGAAAATCCGCGAAGTAGAAACCATATGTTTATATGGTTATTTTTATATTGTCATGCTTGGGTCTCAGATTTGCGCAGAAACACAGGAGGTTGTAGAGAGACAGGAACGTTATTCAAACACTGCAAACAAACATTTGTCTCTTTTTCAAAAGTTTAAACTGTGCTCCATGACAAGACAGAGATGACAGTTCTGTCTCACAATTAAAAGAATGCAAACATATCTTCCTCTTCAAAGGAGTGCACGTCAGGAGCACTGAATATCAGAAAATGAGAGAAAACCAAACAAATCAATAGGGCTGTTTGGCTTTTAAGTATGCGAAGCACCGCCAGTACAAAGCTGTTGAAGGCGGCAGCTCACACCCCCTCTGTCAGGAGCAGGGAGAGAGAGAGAGACAGAGGAAAACAAACAGTCAAAAATCAATACGTGCCCTTTGAGCTTTTAAGTATGCGAAGCACCGTGCAGCATGTCGCTTCACGAAGCAGCTGCACACAGAAGGTAGCAACTCTTTCAGCATTTTTAGACGAGCGTCCGTATCGTCTAGGTGTGCGAACAGCCCCCCTGCTCACACCCCCTACGTCAGGATCAGAGAAAGTCAGCGCAAGAGAGAGAGAGAGAGAGAAACAAAAGTAAGCTGGGTAGCTTCTCAGCCATCTGCCAATAGCGTCCCTTGTATGAAATCAACTGGGCAAACCAACTGAGGAAGCATGTACCAGAAATTAAAAGACCCATTGTCCTCAGAAATCCGCGAACCAGCAAAAAATCCGCGATATATATTTAAATATGCTTACATATAAAATCTGCGATAGAGTGAAGCCGCGAAAGGCGAAGCGCGATATAGCGAGGGATCACTGTATAACACTTTTTAAGGAATCTACTGGAACAATTATCTCAATTTTCTATTAAAACAATGATGATTTCTTTCAGTGTTAAAAAATATGAAACAATGACGAGGTAATGGAGTTCTTTACATATTAGCACATATTTGTAATGGAGGTACAGTAATTTAGGATTATCATCTTTATTATTTCTCATTTAAATTGAAGAATTGTAAACTATGCAAGGTACTGTGCCTGTTTCAGATCTTTTACTTGGTACATTCCTTTAGTTTCTTAATGTTAGGTATATTTTTTTTGCTGAGAATTTCCTCATTGTCCTGTAATCATTCTTTTGTTATCAAGGAAGGAAGATTGATGTGTTTTTTTTGTAAACTGATAGAAGAGTTACTAGTACATTATTTTATCTGCAAACAGCAGTCATATGACTTGCTTCCTACAGATTTTCTTTAACTAAAAATGTTTATTCTAAAGCATATTAATTGCTTGAGAAGGTGTTCACATTTCAAAACAATGTTCAATAGTTGCATGCTCAGTTTACATGGTAGAAATACTAATCATGCAATAAGAGTGTTTTAAATATTGTAGGTATGAATGCAATTACACATATTTAATATTGAAATACCATTTATATTTTCCAAATGATTTTTTATGGCTATCATTTATTATCTGGTGAGCTAAGATATTAATTAGTTATTAATTTGATCAATTTTGGTGCTTTTTATACACAAACTATGCCACATGTATATTGCAGCCTGTAACATTTTAAAAATGGAATTTACAAACTTTTAGCTCCCTTTTTTACTTTTATGTTTAGAAGTATTGTTATTGATTGTTAAATATTTTTCAAAAGAGTAAGTGGAAGTTTTCTTATTTATTCTTTGTAGAAATCTCAAATCTGAGCCCAAATGGAGTAATGGTAAACTAGAGGGTCATCAGAAATACTTCACTGGCAAAATAAATGCAGAGTAATGAGTTGCATCCACTGCAAAATTGCACTGAAAATATAATAAGTAGCTGTTATTAAAACAGAGACACAGTACAATGTAGAGAAATATTTTAGAAGGTGGAAAAAATATAAAAACTCATCCTTAGGTACAACATAGTCAGACATCAATGAATAACCATATATTGTGCATTGAGTGTTTTATTTTTTCAGTTGTTTAATTCTTGTATAGTGCTCTCGGTACATTCCCATAGTACTTAAATAAATCTAAGACAATATTGTAATAACAGTAAAGCACCTGGATACTTAAACACAGATCAGTGATTGAACAATGAAACATTAAGTGCATTTACAATGCATACAGCTTATATAAATAATGCAGTATATGTGGAAGGGCTACTGTACTCAGTGCATATTTGTAGCATTAAAATACAATCTATCCATTAATGTTAACAAAAAATCATTTTAAGTGCAATAATAGAAGCTTTCTGAGTGAACATGAATGTGGGTTTGCCTTATGAAGGCCTGATACCCTGTCCAGGTTGGTTTTCATTTTACAAGTGACGCTGCTATGATAGGTACTGTTTATCACAGCTCTAAGCTGGATAAGTAGGTTAGAAAACAAATGGATAATTCTTGTCTTATGATGTGTAGGATTTGGGATACAGTGTTTACCCAACAGTCTTTTTCTGTGGTGTGAAATATCCGTTGTAGCACCTTATGGTCTGAGACAACTGCAGTTCCCAAACCAGACAGTGATGCAGCTGGTTAGAATGCTAATAATGTTGCCCTCGTGTAATGTGGTTAGATTACGGGGAGGTATTCTTGCCTTCTTCCGCCACCAAAGGAAGTGGAGAAGTTTCTCCGCCTTCTTGGCTGAACTCTGTGCTGCTCCTGAGCCCTCAGGTCCGCCCCTAGTAGCGAAGTAATGTGCAAAACATTTGCTACACTTTTCACTACTGTTGTTTTTTATTATTAGCTTTACTGTTATTATTTATTACTATGCATTTCAATTATTACTGTCTATTCACTTATCTATTATTTATTTTTAAATATTTGTGTATCTGTTATAGTACAGGGGGGTATTTTCCGTACGTCGCTTAAATCATCCGAGATCAGATGCCTCATCTTGGATGAGTTAATGCCAGTGAAACTCAAAGCAAAAGAAAAGACAAAGCAGCCAGAAGTTCTCCATCTAGCTGTCTTTTACATCTTATTACTAAATAAGGAGCCATTAACACACTGAATGCAGCTGTTTAAGATTGAAATAAGCAATTAAGGGCAGGGAGACTTAACAAGCGAGACCACTAAAATGAAGCATCAAACTATCACTTAAGCAATAAGTGTTTCATCAGCAATAATTGATTGCTCATTAAGAAACTGGGTTGGAACAAAAACTTGCAACCACTGCGGCTCTCCAGGACTGACGTTGCCTACCCCTGGTCTAGCTGGATCTAATCATCCGAGATGAATGCGTGCGCCCGTGCTGATTGAAAAGCCCATATATATTGAGTCTAGAAAACATGATCAGCAAGCCTTTGATAGGCTGTAACAAAATGACGAAAGAACAGGCGCATTTTTTTTCACGCAAGCGGAGCAGGACCATTTTATTTGAAGGACATGAAGAATTTCAAGATTTAATATGCACAAGGGGTAACATTGCAAAAGCAGCCCAAACCAGAAAAGACGGCTGGCAAAAAGTGGCAGACAAATTGAACGCTAAGTAGTGTGCATTGTAATTACTGAATGCAGCGTTTCATTTCCTATGTGTCAGATTAATTATTATTTAATATGTCATAATTCCAGATCAAACATGAGCACAAGGAGAACACGAGAACAGGTTAAAGTGAAGTACAAGAATATACTTCAAACTGGTAAATATTGGTATATAACTATTTAAAGAATTGATGACATAAAGAATCATATATAATGTAAAGAACATTAATTTTAAAGCTAATAAGAAGGCAGACAAGCAAAAAACAGCTGGAGGTCCATGAGGTCCAGACCTAACCCCTGCAGAAGAGTTGGCTCTCCAGCAAAATGCCCAACGCCCTGTTTCTGAGGGCATTCCACGGGGAAGCTCCTCCTCAGAACCAGTGGCAGGATGCAGTGGTCACTTCATTTCAGGTAAAGGATAGTCATTGCATATATTTGTCCTCAATGTGTGCCATACGTAGGTTCCATATAGCCCTCTTTTTTTGTTGGGTCAGTTGCAGGGAATGTCATATCCCTAGAACCTGTGTCTGATCAACGAGAAATTGATGAAGGTCAAATATTTGATGAAGACACTGTGTCTGATAATTCATCAGGAGGAGAGGTACATTTTCCAAATAATGTTTGATCAAACTCCACTGTGATCATTCCCATGTGCCTCAATCACATTTGGAAATCCTGGGTAATGAGAATGTTAGGCTGATTGTGAGATTCTTTATGGAACTGTGGGTGTTTTTACCTGTGTATTATCTACCTGCAATGGCATGAAACACCTCTTTTGTCTGCACACACAGGTGTCCAGGAAACACTATGAAAACCCGAAAGAAAATCTTTCAGAGCCAAACGGACTTTACGAATTGCCTGGTAAACTGCACTTTTAGATAGATTTTCCGCATCGCCTACAGTATATAAAAAAAGCGCTGCTTGCAAAAAACCTCAAAGCAATGCATACTGTCTGTGTGGTTGTGAGAGCCCGACTTCACCGAGTTTGACTTTGAATATAAGGTCCTAATAAATTTTTGAGGTACAATATTCCCCCTCGGCTAAAGCGGTATCTTTCAAAAAGAATTTCCTCCGGGAGCAATAAAGGATCTTGCCGATCGCACAAAACCCTCTCTATATGAAATTCTCTTCTTATAATTTGCGTACCGATATCAATTGGTCGCTCATTCATGAATGGCGAAGCCATGACTAAATGAATTCCATGCACGGACACTGATTAAGTGTGTGAGCTAATCCTTGTTTACATCAAACAAACCTGCTCCTAGCAGGTTTGAGGATTTGGATGTGTTGCTATGACAACACTTCCAGCAAGAGTTTCGAAAAACCGACAGATCCAAGATCATGCCAAATCGTCAACAATTACATCTGGCTAAACGAGTAATCCTGCATTTGTCCTGTGTTTATGTATACTATATTTTGCACCGCTGTCCTTGGGAATGTTATTTCGTTCAGTTTAGTGATATGATTTGTTCATTTAGTTATATAGCTTTATTGTAAAATAATAATTAAAACAGAAAGTAGAAAGATACAAGCATCCAAAAATCTGTGCTCATGTCTGAACAGAAAATCTTATGAGCCAAAGGCACTTATAGCTATTGTAGTTTCATATATGTTGTACTATATAAATTAACAGCTCAAGGTTAATTTCATGTGTACATAGAACAAAGAAATTCTTACTTGTCCATTTCCTCAGAATGGTGACAGTAATGTGTTACCAACATAAAAGTGCAACATTGTTATTATGGCTGGTTGCAACCTTACAATGTGTGCGCACACACTACTAATGTGAGTGCAAATGGTTCTGTATAATTTGCCAGAAAGAACAAGTGAGAAAAGCAACTGTACAGAATGGCCGAGGTCTTTAATAAACCTGTCACTCTTTAGACAGTATGTTTTGTATGTGTCTTGAACAGAGGCAGCTTTGTGTCAGTAATATACTGTGCCACCTTCACCATCTGCAGGGCTTTACAATCTTAAGCCAAGTGGGTGCCATACCAGGATGTGATGCAGCCAGTGTGGATTGTCTACACCGTGCACCTTTAGAAGTTAGTGAGAAAAGATAAAAAAATCTGAGCTTTACTCAGACACCTGAGGAAGTAAGGGGGTTGGTAAGCTTGAACATTTTTTGCTGTGACCATTCTACTACATACGAAGAAGGTGTGTTTCAAGCCAGGGCTATTTATATTTCAAACTTGCTGATAGGACAAACTATTTTGCTGTTTTCCGTGGGAAATCATCTGTCTTTTTTACTGTTTTATCTGGATTGACTTTCACATTCCTCAGCCATGGATTTGTCTGGGACTGTGTAATTATAGTTTCAGTGTTTGCATTTATTAATTTTGCCCTTGTATGGAGTATTATACACAATATTTACATTTAATGTGTTCAGATAATATGTTCCAGATTCCAGTTATTTACTGGCATGATCAAAATATTTAAATAGATTGCTGAAGTGTTTGCAGCAGTAATGGTTTGATCTTGGCTTTGTAATATCAAATCCGCTTTTTTAAGCATAGTTGCACAGTTATTGCTTAATCTGCTTTAGCATCTAATAGGCCCATAAATTTAGGTGGTTGATTACAAGCTATCACCTCTGTTTATGGAGTTTTGATTTGTCCTAGATTGACCGTAACATTTAGCGTATCCAGTACACAAAGAAAGTAAATATGTGAAGAAGAAACAGGTATGTAAAATTAAGAGATGATGATAAAACCTGAATCCTCCTAAAATACAAAGAAGAATTTTGTGAACACAAGGAATTCCATAAATTGAGTAAAAGTTGACCAGAAAATGAATTTGAGAAAAGAAGAAAATCCAGGACATAGTCAAAAGAAAGGTGTAGAAACAGTGCTACGCAGTAAGGTGGGGGCTAAGTGAGAGACAGCATAACTCAAGTCCACCTTGCTTTGCTTAATGGTGGATCCCTGTCCAATGAGAAAGGGGAGTTCTCCCTTTAGCTCACGTTGTAAGGAGCTGCTTCCAGCTTTCTTCTCTTTCTAGATCACTTTCATTATACTGTAGCACAATAGTTGATCCATGTCTCATGAACTTTCTTATCCCTAGAAAATGACAGTTTAAGATGCTATGTTTTTAAGCAGGCTCTAAATCCTTTACTAAACCACAAAAGGCATATTAATTCTTTGGACATCTTACATAAAAAGCTTCAAAGTACACAGTAATAAAAGTATGAGATTTTTAGAACTAGATTTACAATTTCACTAGTGCCAGATCTTTTTTTACAATTTCTTTTTCAGCACATACCTTCGGCGTATTTCAAAACTCTTAGCTTTGAATCAGTGCTTTCTTAATTGAAAGTTAGTTTGAGTGCATTACGTTATATGCATTCTCATTCAAGCGAACATGGCATTTTCTGTTGCATTTAATGATAGTCTGAAACACTGGAGACCAACTTGGCAGCATAACATTGGATCATGGTAATCTTGGGACAGTAATACAATTATCTTACATATACTAACAATAAAGATGTCCATCCAATCATTATTTAATTGAAAGCAAGGCAGACCTGAACATTTAAATGCAGTTTGATGCCTACCAGCTATTCATAAAATGGCAAAAATGTTTATACCTTTTCAATAAATACTTACTGTTAACACTCTGAAAAATAATTCTGCATTTGTTTTTCATATGGGGCATTTTGGTGATCTTTATATTTAATTTGTTACCTATTTCAGGTAGTATTGCATAGGTAGTATAGTCTTGAAAGGAATGAAATATTTGAATCCAAATACAGTTCATTTGTCAATTGCAAAACCCAAAGTGCTATACAATAAAATTGTAAAACAACATATAACTGTGTGTGTGTGAATTATATATATATACTAGACAAAGAGCCCGTTTCAACAACGTAAGATGAAACGGGCACAAGTGGAATAGTAATAAGTATAAGCACCACAAACCTGATATAGGTCTATTCAATGAATGCATAATTGAATCAGAATGTGTAATTGGGCCTCGAGCTGTAGTCGAAATCGCCTTTCAGGCCTCTAGAGCTTTAATCGAAGTCGCCTTTCTCTTTGAATTTTTGCGGCCATAAATCCGCTGCCTGCCGCGATGTTGGGGCTGGATGTCAGCCGAAGTCGCCTTTCTCTTTGAATTTTCGCGCCCGTAAATCCGCCGCCTGCCGCGATGGCAGTCTCGTAAGGTTTTTCGGGCAGCTGCGCATTCGGCTTCGGACGTGCGCAGAAGGCGACTGCGCATTCGGCTTCGGACGGACGTGAGTGAGTGAGTGAGTGAGTGAGTGAGTGAGTGAGTGAGTGAGTGAGTGAGGAGGCTGGCGAATTATGTATTAAGATTGTGGCACCACCAGGGGGCATACCAGCCACCCAACCCGACATAGACAGACACAGACGCACAACTCCAAATCATACAGGGCTTTTATTTGCTTTTTCCCTTGTGAGAAACACTTTCCCCGTTCCCCACAAGTGTAACACAGTCCAGCATAAACACAATACTACTCTTCTTCTTCTTGTCTTTTCTTTTCTTTTTCTACTCCACTCCTCCTGGGAAGCTTTGTCTCCCTCCTCCCAAGTAGTGTCTGCTGGTTCCTTTTATAATGCCCTGGAAGTGCTCCAGGTGCTTGATAATATGCTTCTGGGTGTGGTGGAAAAACCACCCATAAGGGCTCAGCAGTTGTCGCAGCACCCCCTGGCGGCATCCACGGATCCCAACAGGGTTGTGCCAAACTCCAATTCCCATGGATCCCTGCGGGAGTCCCAGGCACCACTGCAGCCCAGGGGGGTTGCCATCTAGCACCCCAGGGGAGGTAATGCTCTGGCCACTCTTGATCCCACAGTCTTTTCAGCGTGGCAGCGTCCCAGGCAAGGGACCTGGCTGTCTGACACAATATATATATACACACACAATATATATAAAACTAGCCAACATCCACAGCTTCACACATGTAGTAGTGTTACAGGACAAACTTTAAAAATCAATAAACAGATATCACTAGCTAAGTGGACACTACAAAACTTAGCCAGAGGTAGAGAGATTCAAACGGAGGATGGTGCGTGAGTGAGGAGGGCCCCACCTGGCTCCCGACTCCTGACGTCATGCTTCCCTCTTGGCCCGCAGCCTCGGTCTTGGATTAACGCAAGTAAAATCACTCCTACAAGCGAACTATGATACTTAGTGCGATGAGAGAAGTCAGAAAATCATCCGGAATGTTCAAGCAAATTATAAAAAAACCTGTTAAGTAGTTCTTTTGTGAAAAGTGGATACAGACAGACAGACAGACATACATTGGATTTTATATTTATAGAGATGTGTATGTGTGTGTGTCTGTTCAATACATATACTGTATCTAAAACAGTTTTGGAACTAAATTATAACCATGTCTGATCTTGTGTTGTTTTTATGAGGAATACAATTTATTGCAAAATCTAAGAACCACTCTCTTGGGACCAAACAACCAAAATAAATTCCTTACACATACTCAATTCAGTATTTGGAAAAATAAAGCTGATTCAGACTGTAAAAGGTTCTTAATGTTTCTCATGGTATTAATATAAGTAAATGGCTCTTGGAATTTAAAGAAAACCTTACTGTGTAACAATCATACTGGTTATTTTAATGTATTTCATCCAATCTTATTATATTAATTTATTTAATCTATTCTGAAATCCTGTGTCAGTGCCAGTAGGACTAAGTGGATCACTACACCAAATATTTACTTTATACAACAATGTAAAACAATGTGCCTAATACAATGCAAGAAATATTAAATATGAATTGCACAAAGTAACCTGAAATGAAATTCGACACCCACTACATATGAACTTATTTTCTTAACCTATTGAGATTATGTTTATGTAACCATTATTAAAAGCATCTCTGGGTTGTAGTTTAAATATAAATAACCCAAAGGAATCCTACCATACTAACCCATTTGTACAGAACAGTACATAACGTTTATTTTTAAAGAATTGCTCAAGATATTCTAGATATATGTACATATTACTTGGAGTAACTCTTCAACCCTATTTAAAATTATCTTGTAATATGCTAAATTCAGATTCTGTTAAGCAGTTTAGTCCATCTTTATAAAAGCTTCATTGATATTTAAAAAAATGTGCTACAGATATTTTAAAAAGTTGCTGAGTGGCATCACCTACCAGTTAGAATATGTTGATCAAAAACTGTATGCATCTTATGCTCCAAAACAAATTATTAATGTGAATTTATTTTTTTTTCCTAATCTTTAACAGAAATTGTTAAAATGAAATATGTTGGTGCTACTGGGTCTACTGTTATACAGTCATAATTCACATGATCTTTGGATTGTGCTGCACAAGATTTCCATATAATATGATGCTGTGCCCACCCTAGGCATTATCATTAATGTAAACCACAAATTAATAAAAAGATATTTTTATTTTATAATAAACTAAAGGTTAGCAAGGTGGCAACATTTTTAATGCTGAAGTTCCTCTGATCTAGCATTCTGTGTTTGAATTAGGGAACCAATCATTTGTCAGTGTGCAGTTTCCGTGTTCTTCCTCAAGTATTCAGATTTTTACTCTCATATTCCCAAAGAATATCATTCCATTGGAAACATAAGTGCACATGTCTCTGTAGAAAAAACTTCAAAGTACTTGGAAACAAAGTAAAGGACAAAAAAAAATTTTGAAATTCTGCTAGCACTAGGAAAAACTACATGGTCAAAAATTAATATTCAGTCATAAAGCATGAAAGAAGTTTCTCAGCAACTAGAACGTCTATCGCTACAAAAACTTTAATTGAGACTATATCTAAAAACAAAGGGGCAAATATTTTAGGTGCAAGGATCCTTGGAAAGGTCTACAATCACTTAAGGCTGACTGTGTATGGAAAGAGGAGAATATGATGAAGTTATACAGAAATCCATCCATTTTCCAACCCGCTGAATCCGAACACAGGGTCACGGGGGTCTGCTGGAGCCAATCCCAGCCAACACAGGGCACAAGGCAGGAACCAATCCCGGGCAGGGTGCCAACCCACCGCAGGACACACACAAACACACCCAGCACACACTAGGGCCAATTTAGAATCGCCAATCCACCTAACCTGCATGTCTTTGGACTGTGGGAGGAAACCAGAACGCCCGGAGGAAACCCACGCAGACACGGGGAGAACATGCAAACTCCATGCAGGGAGCACCCGGGAAGCGAACCCAGGTCCCCAGGTCTCCCAACTGCGAGGCAGCAGCGCTACCCACTGCGCCACCATGCCGCCCTTATACAGAAATGACCAACCCAATTACATGAGGTATTTGCCAAAAATACAACATGTAGCATTGTTCTTTAAAAATATTAATTTCTTAATGTAAAGACTATTAGAAACAAAATACATGAACTAAAAGTAAACAGTATTGGTATTGCACTATGATATATTCGGAGTTATAGAGGCATGGTTAAATGAGTGTGACAAAGAAGAATAGAACAGCAGTGGCTATACAGTACATCCTTCAAAAAAGACAGTCAAGGAAGTAAAGAGGACATGTGGCACTATATTTGTAAAATAATATTCAGGCTCACAAGATCAAAATAGTGGATGGAAACCTGTCACAATCACTGAGGGCTAAGCTAGTAATAAAGTACTCCAGAAACTTGGTGACTGAAGTTTGCCACTGACCAGCAAATTCTAATATTTCAAACAATAAAATGTTATTTAATCACATACAGTACAGTAAAGCAAAAGTAGAACATGTAGTTAGCATGGGGAATTTCAATTTCCTAAATATTTCCTGGGAAGTCCATCTTGGATGTTCAGAAGAAGAGACTGAAATAATGTTTGTGGCAAATTACTGTATTTTTACCCATTTTGCTTCAAGATCAACAAGAAGCAATGAATGTAATTTTGAACAATGGAGACATAATAATAAAAATAAAAGTTACTGATTCTTTAAGCAGCCTGATTAATTTCAAATTGTCTTTCAAAAAGCACAAATGTATACCAAAACAAAGTCTTATAGTCTGTGATATAAGCAGACTTTAATGGAATGAGGGAGGATTTAGTAAATATGAAAATAAAAACTCTGCAACAGTAAATGAATGATGGTTTCACTTCAGAGATACTGATCCCAGCCTAAAACATTTTAAAACCAATAAAAATAAAAAACTAAATGAATAGCTTAAATGGATAAATGAGGACATCATTAAAAAAATCAGGAGTGGTCTCTCCTAGACTTTCTCGTATACTCAGATATGGGGATGGATATTTGAGGAGTAAACCACAATACAATGATTATATTTTTATATTATGTACATTAAAGAACCATCAACAACAAATTAAATCAAATTAATAATATATTGAACAATTATTACAAAAGTAAAGTTGAATAAATTGGAATTAAAGGTAAAGTGCCACTTCTGGTTAGCGGAAATAGTCCAACGGTTGACAGAAATCTATGTTTTGTACCCAATGCTTGTATGCAAAATTTGGTTGACATTAGTGAAAGTGAACTCAAGTTATTGTGGTTACATGCACACAGACAGACAGACAGATAGACAGACAGACAGACACACACAGTTCCAAAAATGGTATTTTCAGGCTCAGGGAAGTCTAAAACATCGAGATTCATCAAAATTTTTGGAGGATTACAATCACAATACTTTCCCTATACAATACTTTGTATATGAGAAAGTCAAGGAGGTCTAAAACATTGGGATTCATCAAAATGTTGACATCGGATGATTACAGTACTTCTTATAGGAGAAAGTAAAAATGTAAGATTGAAAAGTTAATGCTACAGTAAGTGATCAGGGAAACTTAAAAATAACTCTCTGTCAAAGCCAAAACAAACAGCAGACAATTTTTCGACTACTACTTCAGTAAAAAACACAAATAATCTTAAGAAACTGGATATGTACAAGGAAAGATAATTGAAAATGAGAAACAAATAGTGAAGGAACTGCATAAAGAGGAAATAAATTGAATACTTAAGTCATAATTAAAGATGAGCATTGTGTTTAAGGCTTAAAATAGAATCAGTTGTGCTTCAGGCACTGTGTATTGAGGTCTAATAGAACCCAAGGAGCTGATGGGCTTTTACAGTTGCACTGAAGAATGGAAAACAATATTTAAGGTTCAAGGCTATTTAATTTACATGTTTACATAAGAACACTGCATCCAATAACAAACAAATAAAAACAAACAAATTAGAACCAAATGTTCTGAATCATATACAGTGTATCATTTGAAAAATTAAATGCTTTGTTAACTGCTTCTAACAATTTAAGCATATGGTTTTACCTAAAACAGTTACAAAATACATATGAAAAACTCTACACTCCTACAATTTTTGTTGTCTTTTGTTGGCAGTAGGAAGAATGGAATTTCTAGAGTGGTTTGTGTGGGTCTTTAAAGCAACCATCCTCCTTGGTTTACGGATAGAAAGTTCTCCTTGTAATGGGTGTCTGTCATCAGATGAGATGATTTCGAGCTTCTTTAACACAGCCCTAGGGCACACTCTTACTAGATCATAACATTAGTCGCTGCATGTTTAGTAATCAGCCGGTGCTTTTTTAAATTTTGATTTGTCAAACCACTAAAACCATGCATTGAAACTGAAAGTGACTACAGACTGGATCACACTGTGAGAAGAGGACAGCATGAAGTCCTTGTCCATTTTAACACGATGATTGCTAATACGATTGGACTTGTTGTAGGCAAGTTCCGGCTAGATATAGTCGGACTCACCTCGACGCACAGCTTGGACTCTGGAACCAATCTCCTTGAGAGGGGCTGGACTCTGTACCACTCTGGAGTTGCCGCCGGTGAGAGGCGCCAAGCGGGTGTGGGTATACTTATTGCCCCCCGACTTGGAGCCTGTACATTGGGGTTTACCCCGGTGGACAAGAGGGTAGCCTCCCTTCGCCTTCGGGTGGGGGGACGGGTCCTAACTGTTGTTCGGAGTACTCACCCTTTTTGGAGTCCCTGGAGGGGGTGCTAGAGGGCATACCTTCTGGGGACTCCCTCGTTCTGCTGGGAGACTTCAATGCTCACGTGGGCAATGACAGTGAGACCTGGAAGGGCGTGATTGGGAGGAATGGCCCCCCCAATCTGAACCCGAGCGGTGTTTTGTTATTGGACTTCTGTGCTCGTCACGGATTGTCCATAACGAACACCATGTTCAAGCATAGGGGTGTTCATATGTGCACCTGGCACCAGAACACCCTAGGCCTCAGTTCAATGATCGACTTTGTGGTCGTGTCGTTGGACTTGTGGCCACATGTCTTGGACACTCGGGTGAAGAGAGGGGCGGAGCTGTCAACTGATCACCACCTGGTGGTGAGTTGGCTTCGATGGTGGGGGAGGATGCCGGTCAGGCGTGGTAGGCCCAAACGTGTTGTGAGGGTCTGCTGGGAATGTCTGGCAGAGCCCCCTGTCAGAAGTAGCTTCAACTCCCACCTCCAGCAGAACTTCGACCACATCCCGAGGGAGGTGGGGGACATTGAGTCTGAATGGGCCATGTTCCGTGCCTCTATTGTTGAGGCAGCTGACCGGAGCTGTGGCCGTAAGGTGGTCGGTGCCTGTCGTGGCGGCAATCCCCGAACCCGTTGGTGGACACCAGCGGTGAAGGATGCCGTCAAGCTGAAGAAGGAGTCCTACTGGTCCCTTTTGTCCTGTGGGACCCTGGAGGCAGCTGATAGGTATCGGCAGGCCAAGCGGAATGCGGCTTTGGTGGTTGCTGAGGCAAAAACTCGGGCGTGGGAGGAGTTTGGGGAGGCCATGGAGAACGACTTTCGGACGGCTTCGAGGAGATTCTGGTCCACCATCCGGCGTCTCAGGAAGGGGAAGCAGTGCAGTGTCAACACTGTATATGGTGGGGATGGTGCACTGCTGACCTCGACTCGGGACGTTGTGGGTCGGTGGGGGGAGTACTTCGAAGACCTACTCAATCCCATTAACATGCCTTCCAATGAGGAAGCAGAGCCTGGGGACTCAGAGGTGGGCTCCCCCATCTCTGGGACTGAGGTCACCGAGGTGGTCAAAAAACTCCTTGGTGGCAGGGCCCCCGGGGGTGGATGAGATACGCCCGGAGTTCCTCAAGGCTCTGGATGTTGTAGGACTGTCTTGGTTGACACGCCTCTGCAACATCGCATGACATCAGGGACAGTGCCTCTGGATTGGCAGACCGGGGTGGTGGTCCCCCTCTTTAAGAAGGGGGATCGGAGGGTGTGTTCCAACTACAGAGGGATCACACTCCTCAGCCTCCCTGGAAAAGTCTATTCAGGGGTCCTGGAGAGGAGGGTCCGTCGGATAGTCGAGCCTCGGATTCAGGAGGAACAGTGTGGTTTGTGTCCTGGTCGCGGAACAGTGGACCAGCTCTATACCCTTAGCAGGGTCCTGGAGGGTGCATGGGAGTTTGCCCAACCAGTCTACATGTGTTTTGTGGACTTGGAAAAGGCATTCGACCATGTCCCTCGGAGAATCCTGTGGGGGGTACTCCGGGAGTATGGGGTACCGGACCCCCTGATAAGGACTGTTCGGTCCCTGTACGATCGTTGCCAGAGCCTGGTCCGCATTGCCGGCAGTAAGTCGAACCCGTTTCCAGTGAGAGTTGGACTCCGCCAGGGCTGCCCTTTGTCACCGATTCTGTTCATAACTTTTATGGACAGAATTTCTAGGCGCAGCCAAGGCGTTGAGGGGGTCCGGTTTGGTGGGCTCAGGATTGGGTCACTGCTTTTTGCAGATGATGTTGTCCTGTTTGCTTCATCAGGCTGTGATCTTCAGCTCTCTCTGGATCGGTTCGCAGCCGAGTGTGAAGCGGCTGGGATGAGGATCGGTTCGCAGCCGAGTGTGAAGCGGCTGGGATGAGGATCGGTTCGCAGCCGAGTGTGAAGCGGCTGGGATGAGGAATCAGCACCTCCAAATCCGAGACCATGGTCCTCAGCCGGAAAAGGGTGGAGTGCCCTCTCAGGGTTGGTAGCGAGATCCTGCCCCAAGTGGAGGAGTTCAAGTATCTCGGGGTCTTGTTCACGAGTGAGGGAAGAATGGAGCGTGAGATCGACAGGCGGATTGGTGCGGCATCCGCAGTAATGCGGGCGTTGCATCGGTCTGTCATGGTGAAAAAGGAGCTGAGCCGCAAGGCGAAGCTCTCAGTTTACCAGTCGATCCATGTTCCTACCCTCACCTATGGTCATGAGCTATGGGTAGTGACCGAAAGAACGAGATCGCGAATACAAGCGGCTGAAATGAGTTTCCTCCGCAGGGTGTCTGGGCTCTCCTTTAAAGATAGGGTGAGAAGCTCAGTCATCCAGGAGGGCCTCAGAGTAGAGCCGCTGCTCCTCCACATCGAGAGGAGTCAGATGAGGTGGCTCGGGCATCTGATCAGGATGCCTCCTGGACGCCTCCCTGGTGAGGTGTTCCGGACACGTCTAACTGGGAGGAGGCCCCGGGGAAGACCCAGGACACGTTGGAGGGACTATGTCTCTCGACTGGCCTGGGAACGCCTTGGGATTCTCCCGGAAGAGCTAGAAGAAGTGGCCGGGGAGAGGGAAGTCTGGGCATCTCTGCTCAAGCTGCTGCCCCCGCGACCCGACCTCGGATAAGCGGGACACAATGGATGGATGGATTGATGGATGGATGGATTGTTGTAGGCAAGCTATAGACTTACATTAACTACGAGTTATCACATAAATTATCTTTAGGGCTGTAGCACAATATTCAACCTTATTCATGGGTAACACACGTAAATAAACTGTTAAGCCCATTGTGGCACTTCTTGTGTGATTTTGGGCTATACAAAAATAAATTGTATAGTATTGTAATATATTGTAAATAGGTGATAGTGGATGTCTGAAAATAAGAATGAAAAATCAGCATGATGTCACTGGACAGAATATTTCAGTTTAAGCTCACTTCTCTTATTAGCCATATTTTGGGTAACATTTATTGTTCATAAAAATAATTTAAATATGTAGAATCACAACCATCTGAATATCTATCAAAAATTAGCATCTCATCACTATAAAGCTCAAATGGAAACTCTGACATTCAATTGCAACGAATCATACAAGACTTGTTGGTCAAAATACGCAAACTGTATTAAGATTCTGAATTAGATTATTATCTAGATGAGTTCCTAAGTGTTTATATTAAGTCACTATTTTTACCTCTTCCCACAGAACAACAAGTGGTAAACATACAGATTTCTGCCTCTTACAGTCAAGTATTTTCTGTAGTCATTTTAACATTCAGAGAAAAACAGTTATTATTCCACTAATTTACTAAACAGGCCACTTGACTGAAATAATGATTTATAAACCTTCATTAAGCCTATTCCACAGTCACTTCAAATGGATAAAGTATATGATGTCTGAAAAGTGGCAACTGTAACTCCAGTCTACAAAGGGAGATAAAATGAATCCTTGCAAGTAGAGATCAGTAAGTTTTACTTCTGGACCATGCAAAATTATAGAGCTATCCATATTACTAACCGAGAATGCTAAACCGGATGATGGACACAGGCACATCCGGCAATGGGCCGTAGCTGCAAAAAGGCGTACTGCGCAGGCGCAAAAAGAGTCCGCGAGAGTCGGCTGAGGAGCCGAGAAAGGCGGACAAAAGAGGGCGAGAGAGGCGGATGAGGGGCCGCGAGAGGCGGACAAGACCACAGAAAAAAGGAGTGAGCACAGGAAAAATGGAGAAATGAGGCGCAACGAGCACCGAAAAAAGGAAAAGGCACATAAAAAAGTAGTCAAACGCAGGCAAAGCACGAAACACATTGCACACGAAACTAGACCCAAAAAAAAAAAAAAAAAAAAGAGGCCCCCGCACAACAGCAAGGCACCCCCCCCCCCCCCCCCCCCCACAGGCACCGGACGGGACACACACCAAGAGGGGGATTCAACAACCCCATGGAACACAAAAAAAACAACACAAAACCACCCCACAGACCCTACAAGCAAGGGACGGGACACACACAAAGAGGGGGATTCAACAAGACACAGGAACACAAAAAGAAAGAAGACGCTCGCGCGACAACAATCCTCAACCCCCCCCCCCCACACACACACACACATCCATAAGAAGTGACTCCCAAAGCCACATATTCTAAAGTGAACATCAACACCTTCACACTAGACAGCATAGGTGTCAGCATTGGTGGATCTCCTTACAATAAAGCACTATTAACCGTTCAACTGCAGAAAAGGAAACATATTAACAGTGACTGCGATCCTCCTTATTACTTATCCATATTTCGCATGCTGAGAAAGAAACAAGTCATGAATACACGGTCACGGGTACAAAACGAAAAGGAAAGGATAACAGGAACAATCACACGAACACGAAAGAAACAACAAAATAGACGGCTATGCAGCATAGGTGGATCTCATTACAATAAGGCACTATTAACCGTTCAACCGCAGAAAAGGCTCCATATTAACAGTGAGTGCAATACTCCTTATTACTTATCCATATTCTAAAAGAAAAAATGTCTCGACTCCAAAAACGCAAAGCTCAACTGAAGCTTCTAACTAACGATGTACCTAAAAGTGAAAACTTTATGAACTGCATTAGATCCTACAATAGTTCATTTGCTTTTGCATATACCAGAGTAAATATCAGGCCACCAAAAGGCAATGGCCCATACTGCTTTCGCATATGTGCACAAATACTGCATCGCATTGGAACAGTGCACCCTGAAACAAATCAACAACGCAAATATGCACAAATCTACATCCTAGATCCACATGACGCAAACTATCAATCAAAGTGCTGCATCGCAATAGGCACGGATTCAAAACGAAACACCTCCCGTCTCAGACATACGTTAACGGCAGCGAAGGCTACAACGGGCTTCTCACACAGCACAGGCAAATCGATTACAGCTCCAAAACAACACGTCCCAAATACTACACATGCAACAACGCGCCTCTCAAACGGCACAAGCAAAACATACACTTCCCTGAAGAAACAACTGGCAATACAAGTAATACATTTACACGTTGTTGTCAAAAGGGTCAAATTAGACTGCCTTCTTTACATTCATATACTGAATATCTACAGAAGCTTATAACTGACGATGTACCTGAAAGTGAAATCTTTATCAACTGCATTAGATCCTACAAATCGGTATCCACTATGAACATTAACGGTGGCACTGCACGTGACATCCGTCTTGAAAAAAATGTTGTTTATTGATGAATGTTCAATGGCATGAAGTCACTTACTCAACACCATTCATAAACTTCTACAAACGTTTATGAATAATAATATTCGATTTGGAGGAAAGGTACTTTTATAAGGAGGAGATTTTAGACAGTGATTAGCTATTCTTCCAGATGACATGCACTCAGCTATTGTTCAGTGCACCTTAAAATACGCAGACAATTGGCATTGCTTTCAAAAGATACAGTTAGTACAAAAGATACGATGTCCAGAACCAGATCATAACAGTTGCTTATTACAACTGAGAGATGGTACACTCACCAATACAGATGGACTTCAGCCACATATTATTACAATTCCTCAAGCCTTTATCTGCGACGACTTAGTTACAGGGAGATTTGGAACAGCAATCTCATTAGACCAAATGCCCCTTTTAACACAACGCACTATATTATGTCCAAAAAATATTAACGTGGAAAACATAAATACCCAAGTCATTCCATTACTTCCTGGAGAGACACAACTCTTTCTAAGCTCTGACAAACTTGACTCTGATCACAACAATAACCATCTTCATTGACCTTACAAGTTCTGAGCTGGAATTACCTTTTACACTTAAACGGCGTGTACAAAGAAATTTTCAAATAAACCTTTACACTGTGCCACACACTTTATTGTTTGCTTTCTATTTGCATCATCTACACCGTCACACTATTCTATATCTCATTCATACATCACGCTCTTTGTCATTCCCAACACCAGGGGTTGGCGAGCGAAGCGAGCAGGGGGCGGAGCCCCCTAGTAAATTAATAAATTAGAGCTTGTCTGTAAATAGTATACTGAACACAAGCCAGCCCGTTTATAAGAAGATAAATCCAGTAAAACCAATTCTGTTGAATGGGCAACTGGAGTAGCAGACAAAAGAAACTAATACTGTATGTTTTTTTTAGACTTCAGAAAGTATTTGACACAGTTCAAGATCAAATATTAATTTTGAATCTATAGGCAGCTTGGAGCAGAAATAACAAAAGACTAGATTGCAAATCGGTAGGAGACCAAGCATAGATAGGAGCCAAATGTAACACATGGGATGAGGTTATCAATGAAGGCCTTCCAAGGGGCCTATCCTTGGACTCCTGTATTTTCTAACTTATGTTAGTAACACTGATTCTAATATACAGTATTTAGTAAACTTATGAAATTTGCAGGTGACACTACAATTGGAGGGATAGTATAAACTAAAGATGCACCTAAAACTATTCAAAAGGTCCTGAACGATTTTCAAAACTTGACAAACACTTGTAAAGTGCTACACAAATGTAAAAAAGAACTTTAATTATAAATACAAGATGGGAGATGTTGTCTTATAGGAATCAACTTCTAAAATGGCCTTAAACCTTTGCTGTATGTTGATGCAAAATTCTAATTTCCATGACGATGTTCAGAAGCAATTAAAAAGACAAACAAAATGTTAGTTTATATTGTAAAAAGCAAGTAATATAAACCAGTGAGTTGTTTGGCTTAGATTAGACTACATTGCTGTGATCTGATCTGCTTGCCACACTAAGAAAAGACAGCAGCTTTAGAACCTGTGCAGAACTCTTTTCATTAAATAGCAATCACAAGGCCTCCAGTGGAAATGAAAGGAAAATGTATTTAAAACTGAAGCCATGAAGTACTTCACACAGAGTTGTGAGAAAATGAACAAACTACAGAGTTTTCAAAAAACTTGGCACTTCTATCTGCATAAGATACTGGGACATGATACCTATTACCAAATCAGATGATATTGATGATATGCATGGTTTTCTCTCATCTATCAAATTTATAAACTGTGTATGTGTGTGTGTGCGAATAGGCCCTGAGATGGACTGGCACCATATTCATGGTAGATTCCTGCCCTGCTTGCAATGCTGCTGTGACAGAGATAGTCTACATGGCCTGGAATTGGATAAATATTACAATACTTAATATGTCTAGAAAAATATATAGTGCATTCTTAAAATTATACTACTTTTGTACATTTCTACAATTCCGTGCAACAGTTAATACAAATGACTCATATTTGAGACACTATTTTGCATTTCTGCTTCCTTGTTGACAGCATTTACATTTCAGTTTTCATTTACCAATTTACTCAATTTCTGTTAATACTGAAACTCTGTGATGTTTTCATTGACTTCAGTAATTTATTTCTTTATCATAGATTATGCAGTATTTAAGTTCATATATAAATGTTGTGAGATAACCAGCCTGGACACAATCAGACGGACACCGGTAGTTCTTGAAACACACACGCTTTAATAAACAAAGGTCCCAAAACCCCAGTCCCGCACACACACAGTGCTTCCAGCACCACAACACCCTTCTACGGGCCTTCAATGTCCGTGGGCCGCTTATCTTCCTTCTGCCTCTGGAGCTTCGTCCAGCTCCCAACTCTAGCTCCCCGACTGTAGGAAGGCGGCCCCTTTTATATTCACCCAGATGTGCTCCAGGTGTTTGCTGATGACCTTCCCGGGGGTACTTCTGGGTGTGGCGGAAGTGCCGCATGAGCACCCGGAAGCACTCTGTGCATCCCTGGAAGGTTCTTCCTCCACCTGCCCAGGAGTGGTGGAAGTGCAGATTTCCCGGGCTCCACGATACTCTGGGCACACCTTGGCGGCGGCCACGGGCCCCAGTGGGTTTGAGTGTCCTGGCTCCGTCCACATGGTCCCCTCACAATCCAGGGCAGTTGCCCCCTCGTGGCCCAGGGGACATAAAAACTGCCTCCTGGTCCTTCCAGGCGTCCCAGCTGGGTCTGCCCCCCAGCCTCCTGCCACAATATACATTACCAGCACTTGTTTTATCTAATATAAAGGTTTAAATATTGCCTAATGCAATGTCTCAGAGCCTTTCCTTTGTGACTTATGAATCATGAGGTCTCAGAAGGGAACAGTATTACAAGTATTGTTCGTAATTTGTGTTTCAAAATGCATGATGAATTTAATGTTGAAATGAGAAGGCAAAAATGAAAAATTATGTTTAAAGCATAGGGCACAGCTATATTTTAACACTGGAAAAATATCTGACAATAGCAGCCTGTTCTGTTAATTTATGTGTTGTAACAAAATACTTAGTAAACCTTAAAAATGGCCTGTATAATGGAAGAATTATTAAAACAACCCAACTGTAAAGGATAAATACCAAGCATGATAAGATTTTACAGTTAAAAGAAAATAATTAATGACTACTGTAGCATAACTGCATTTATTGCAAAACCAAACAAAAAAAAAAAACAAAAAACATTTAATACACAGCTTCATTACCATTATAGCACATGAAGACTGGTCTGGCAATATTTTTCTTTTTCTGTATGTTTAATTTCATTTATAACTTATTGTAGCACTATTGTGACCTGACAGTTATTTGAATATAATATACTATTACCTGAAACGGGCTATGATTCAAAAGAAAATTATGAATAGCTTTGTAAAACTTTCAAAACAATGCCCAAGAAATGCTGTAAGTGATTTTATAATCATTTGTTATTCACATACCATAAACATGTAAAATATAAAACTTTTTTGGCTTTCTTTATATAATCAATAAAATCAATATAACAAAGCAATAAAATCTTTTGCTGATGCAAAAATCTATAAGTGGATTAAGACTTCATCCATTTATTTTTATCTTCCGTTATCTTTTGAGTAAACTCATCATTACCATTACCAGCATTAACATCACTTGTAGAAAAATGGATGGGTTTTACATATTTTATTTGCATAATTAATCTATATATTATATGATCACTTATCTTTACATGTTTTTAAACAGTAGCAACCGTTTTACACATTTATTTTCTCATTTCCAAAATATATCATACCAATGACTTTAGTTTTTTTAAATGTTTTCTGTAATTTTATTTATTGCTTATTATATTAAACAAAGTAAAGTTGTTGTTTAATGATACAAGCTGTACTTTTATTTTCAAGTACAGAACAGAAAAAAATAACTACTTACTAATAAATGAAAAATTGTATTATTTCACTTTATAAGTGCTGGATACTGCATTTGTTATTTACATTAATTGCTTAGCCTTACTTTCTTTTACAATTTTTTTCGTAAACTGTGTAATGCTTTGTGAAAGGCAAAGAGTGGCAAGAGTTTAAATAGGAATCCTTGAAAAGATGTCAGACAATCTGTGCACATAAATGTCAACACTGCTGCCAAAATGAAAAGCAAAACCAAAAAGAGGTAGAAAATTTGACAAGGTAAGATAGATAGATAGATAGATAGATAGATAGATAGATAGATAGATAGATAGATAGATAGATAGATAGATAGATAGATAGATAGATAGATAGATAGATAGATAGATAAATACTTTATTAATCCCAAGGGGAAATTCACATACTCCAGCAGCAGCATACTGATAAAAAACAATATTAAATGAAAGAGTGATAAAATATTAAGGTAAGGTTAAAACCAGAAAAAAATCAATAGTTCAATCAAGAACTTTTCTGTATAATTTTAATCATGATGAAATATAAATCCATTAATACACACCTGCATTCTCAATGATTATGTAGCAACACAAGGTGTGACAAGAAACATACACAGTGGTGCCAATGGTGATGTCATCCATCAAAAACCACAGAAAGAAGTGTGTGCAGCATGTTATGGCAACTTCACTTAATGCCTGACAGAAGTTAGTACTCAAATTGAGATTAACTTTGTTTCTAGTGATTAGGGTTTTAAAACTACATATAAATTGTGCTATAAATATTATTGATTGATTGACTTTTTGGTAAAAGTAGGGCACATATTCTGTTATGCATGCTTGAAACTGGTTAACGAGGAATTCTAATCCAAACACTGAACAAGTGGCAAGTTATTTTGTCCTTCTTTAAGTCAATGAGGTTTCTCTAGCTCCTTAGTCAATTTGTAAAAAAAAAAAGGCATGAACAAGGTGCTTTATTACTTAATCTAAAAATGTATCACATTTATTTATAATAGGACACATTATCGCATGGCTGTGTATCCTGTATTATCTTTTGGAAGATGTTACAAGAGTAATAGGTTTCAGGGCTGAATTTGAGGTGAGTGTCATGAGGTTGGAATAAGAATTACCATTTCCAAATATGGGTCATGGTGCTTTTACTGAAGTAAGTGGCTTGTTGTTCCTCGATTATAAAGTTTTTAACACAAATTTAAAGCTTAATTATCCTTTGGACTGTATCCCTAAAAAAGTAATTCTAATAGCTTCAATATTAGTGTCCCAGATTTCTAAATACTGAATATTAGAATGACAATTCCAAAGCATGTTCCTTATGAGGAGACTCCCATAAAACTCCAAAAGTTACCTTTTATATTAGTTTTGTTAACCCAAAGCATAAACCTTGAAATAAATCTTATATATAAACATCTACGTGTGGAAATGTGTGTGTTTGTCCGGCCTGGAAGTGCAAGGTGGAGTCGGGCTAAGGGCTCCACTTCCGAGGATACACGAGCAAGGCCAGCACGTCAGCAAAGCGAAACCTCTGAAGAAAGAGTCACTCGCTTTGCAGCTAATACAGAAGCGAGGTGGGCACATCAGCAAAATGGTATCCCTTTAACTTTTCCTCCCGCCACTAATACACAAGCGAGGCGAGTACGCCGGTAAAAGGAAACCTCCGAAGAAAGACAGTCGCTTAGCTGCTAATGCACAAAAGATGCGAGCACATTAGAAACACAAAACCTCCTAGGAGAGAGATGCCCAGAGTAGTTCCTTTCAATCACCTGTCATCTCTACATTTCAATTTTTTTTCTGACAATTTCAATAGTTTCTAGGATGCCATGCTTTTTACAGCATGGGCTTACACAGCTAGTTATGCAATAAATGTTAATTTTTGTGTGACTATTTATTGCGAGTGAGTGTCTAGGATTCACTCCTTGTACTCCAATGTTTACATTGTCTCATTGACTGTGAACAAGAGATTTAATATTTTTCAGAGGAATTTATTGATTCAGGTGGTCCTTCCTTTAATTAATCACATATGGGAGTCCACTATGTTTGCAAATGTTTAAGTGAAATGTTCACAGAAGTTTAATTTACAGTGTTACAATAGCCAGAGGTATAAAGAGCAAAAATATATTTGGAGCAAACATTGTGACTTAATCAGGTTACAAGGTAAGGGAGCAGATGAGAACACAGTCAAGGAACAGGCAAGAGGTTTATAATCCATGAAAATTAAAGTAAACCATAAAACCAAAACAAAGATGTCTAGCAAAAATGTAGCCAAAAAAAGATGTTTTAAACCAAAAAGTTCCCACTCCTAGAATTTCCTTGCCCTAACTACAATAATTTTGTGAAGATTGTGCTTATTTGTAAGATTGTGACAAAGCATGCTTCCATATTCAATCATCACAGTCCAATGATGTAAGCATTGTCACATGATGACATATTTGACAACTCAGTTTGCTGACATGGCTGACTCCATGTGACAGCTCAAGAAAATGGTGTTATGATTTGTTATAATTTAAAAATTTCCTCTTTGGTCTACTATTTTTTTAGCATTTTGATTCATAGAAAATTTATACAGTATATACTTTTATTTCTAGGTAATATTTAAACACCATTTTGCTTGGCTAAAGGGTGGCGCTTTGTGTCAAGGTCAGCTTTGCAAACCATCCCTTGTCTAAGATTGTACAAGTGTTGGTTTCTGGCTGTAGACACTTGTACTTGTGCTACTCTATAAAAACAAAGATTTTTGGTTTAGGTTTTGGAACAGGTGCCAGGATTCTGACAATTTTTTTTAGTTTTGACTTACTTGTTTTTTTTGTTAACCATTTTCCCCCTGGTTCTTTTTCATAGTACTAGTGTCCTGACAATTATTCCATCTTCTGGCAGAACAAATGACGGCACAAATCATGAAAATACATGAATTTATGAGTCCAAAAATGCAATAAAATTATTTAATTAATGCCATAACACAGACTTATGACATCTATGTGCACAGGTGATGAATGGAAAAACTAATGCATCCACAAGGTGCTATGAATACTTGGTAATGTGGGATGGCTTAACTAAGGCACCTTCTGTTATTTAGTCAGTTGCTCATGACATTTTCTGAGATATGTTTTGACATGCTTGTTTTAGAATATAAAAATGTTATGTTGATATTTTTTCTTTAGACTTAAATCTCTTGTCATACTGTATATCTCAAAGCTATTAAAATGTCATCTAGCTTTTGCCCAAGTGCACCAGTGTGGGTCTCTCAAAATGAAACTAAGCATTAAGCTTTTACTAAAAAGTTTACTTATAAAAGCAAGATGTTTATTTGATTTTGTGATAGTTATTTCTAACATTGTGTAACCATGTAACAACTAAACATGAGAAAACAATAACTAGATATTTTGAATTCTAATTTATTTGTATGGGGGCGGCACGGTGGTGCAGTGGGTAGCGGTTCCAAAATACATTTCTTGTTTTCTCCACATAATCTAAGTTCACTTCTTAGTAAAAGTTCACCATTTTGATACATAGCTACTGATCAGTGGAAGCAAGACATCATCTTGCAGCCACAAGATTAAACTGGATGTCCTTAATGATGCGTCTTGGCGTGGCTAAGGACTGTTATCAGATGAAATTCAAGAAGGTAAGTAAATAGGCCTAATTTAATTAAACAGGATACAGAACAATCATTTCAATTACTTCAGTTATTCTACAGCATTTTCTCCTGTCTGAAATGAAACATGGGATGGAAGCTGATTTTCTGCTAAAACTAAATCCTACATCTATATCTCATGGTTGTTGTTTTAGCAGAGAATACCTGCTATACTGCTGCAAGTTTATTCAAAATGGGTTATGTCTGCTTCATCCTATGGCCAGTATCTGAAGAGAGCCCATTCAAACAAGGGCAGAGTGAGAATGTTTCACAAAGAACTAGACTAGGAATTGAATTAATCTCTTTGAAATTGTGAAGCTAAAAGAAGAACTAATCTGTTTTAAAATGTACAATAGTATTTTTGATACATAAATTGTAGTATGATAATACATTCTTCAAGTTACAGTGATTTTTAGAAATATATCACTGAATTCACTTAGCAAAAGTGAAAGAAATTACATCTGAAGTTAATACATTAAACATCTGGTTATCATCTGTCACATATATTTGAATGGTGAAATTTAACGTCAAATATTTTTGCACTAAGACTCATTATTAGTTCTATGTTTTCATTTATTTCAAGATGCTTGAAGTGATAACTGATTATTAAATATGACACAAATTTTTGATCTTCAAAATTAATAATGTGAGAACACGCCTTTATGAATTGCATTAGTAATTACATATAGTTGTTAATTATTTGTTATGAAAATATCTATTAAGCATTCAAAATTAACTGGCTCAATTTTTTCCATTAAACAAGAATTTCAGGTGAGTATATTTAAGAAAAACATTAACATAATCTTTGCTACTTGAAAATTTAGATTCTTACTTGCTGTTCAATAAAAATTCAAGACATGTTTTCTAGTTGTTTTTCCACTTTTATATAACTTTTTAGGTTCACTGAAGAATGGAACAATAGTGTAGAGATAAGTAGCACTTGCTCAGTCATCATATGTGCCTAGCATGTATTTTCCCTACATGTTTGCATGGGTTTTCCCAGGGTGCTCCCACATCATAAGTTGTGAATGTTTCCTTGAATGTTAACTCAAATTTAGACTTTAGCAGGTAAGAATGTGTGTTTCCTGCATTGTACTGAAATGTCATCATGTGTTTGTTTTTTCTTGTATCAGATACAGCTGGGGAAGGCTGAAGCTACCTACGACCCTTTAATGGAAATGGCAGATTAAGAAAATAGGGGAATAGATGGATGATGTAGCTACTGAATAAGAAATTGATGGCATTTTATTTGTAATGCAAATTGAACTCAAATATATTCTTAAAAACTAATTTATGCATTTACAAGAGGTAATGGATAAAGAAAATATGTTCCTTCTGACTGACAATCGGTAGTGGCAAGTCAGTCCCAATAGCCCTTTTATGAGCTACTTTGTCATTCCTATTGGTGGTTTCTTTGCCGAAATGCCAAAATACTACTTTAATGGCAAATATGTTTTCATGCTGAAGTAGTAAATAATCCTATCTCTTTCTCTCTATTGGAAATCTTAAATGTTCTTTTATTTTTTGATCAAATATTTATTTAATAACAGTGAGAAATACAAATTATAACACCAACTGTCAAAAGAAAACAATTATAAATGAACTAATAATAGTAAAAATACAAAGCCACTCACCCACTAAATTTGCCCTGTTAAAAAAGTATAAAGAAAACAATCCAGTAGAACCTAGAAGGGATACACAGGGCAAACGTCGACCCCATTGAACCCAAATTTAAGAAGTAGAAATAGGAGACCAATAGCAATAAATGGCCATCTGGCTCCACAGAATTTCCTCAAGATCATGCCATTTTTCAGTATATGAAGCAGATGACCTGTTGATCGCCGCCGCTGAGAGATCTAGGAGAGTAAGATTGAAAAAATGAAGTTTGCTAAGATGCAAAGGAAACATCACAGCTATTGTGCCTAGACAAAACAGAGTCTGCTGGATTAACGTAAGAGAAAGAGATGAGAGGTACAGTAAGAGAACATTTTGAGGAAGGGACATTAAAGTCAAAAACAGGGAGCTTTAGTGATTGACAACTAGAAAGATGAGACTGGTGGACACTCCCAAAACATATGCAAAAAAATACTTGGGATACTTGCAGAAGAACAGATCCATAGCAAAATGCTTTCTGGGAGTAGAATAAATGCAATGAGTGTTTTGAAGATTGGGTTAATTGTACTTTTAAATTATCTGTTTACTATAGTAATCACTTAATTTGAAGTTACACACTTTACTATACATCCTTAAATTTATTTACTTTTTATTCACAGATTGATGTTACTCATTTCATTATATTTAGAAGCTTGAGATATAATTAATTATATAAAATTAGTATTCCTCTAGATAACCCAGCCACAGGGGATGCACAAACCAGTGTGTTTCTTTGTGCTGGTCCCAAGCCCGGATAAATGGGGAGGGTTACGACAGAAAGGGCATCCGGTGTAAAATTTTGCCAAATCAATAAGCGGACAACAATACAGATTTCCATACCGGATCGGTCGAGCCCCGGGTTAACAATGACCGTAACCAGTACAGTTAGTCAACAGGGTGCTGGCGGAAATTGGGCTACTGTTGGCCGAAGAAGAAGAAGGAGAAGAAGAGGGGGGAGACGTGTCTGGAGGCAGGAGGAGAGGAGGACAGTAAAGAGAGTGGAATTTAGGGTAGGGACTTTAAATGTTGGCAGTATGACTGGTAAGGGGAGAGAGTTAGCCGATATGATGGAGAGAAGGAAGGTTCATATATTGTGTGTGCAAGAGACTAAATGGATGGGAGTAAGTCCAGGTGGATGGGAGGTGGATTCAAATTGTTCTATCATGGTGTGGATAGGAGGAGAAATGGAGTAGGGGTTATTCTGAAGGAACAGTATGTCAAGAGTGTTCTGGAGGTGAAAAGAGTGTCAGACAGAGTGATGATTATGAAGCTGGAAATTGGAGGTGTGATGATGAATGTTGTTAGTGCATATGCACCGCAAGTTGGCTGTGCAATGGGTGAGAAAGAAGATTTTTGGAGTGAGTTGGATGAAGTGATGAACAGTGTACCCAAGGGATTGGTGATTGGAGTGGATTTCAATGGACATGTTGGTGAAGGGAACAGAGGAGACGAGGAGGTTATGGGTGGGTATGGTGTCAAGGAGAGGAATGCAGAAGGTCAGAGTATAGTGGATTTTGCCAAAAGGATGGACATGGCTGTGGTGAATACATATTTTAGGAAGAGGGAGGAAAATAGGGTGACGTGTAAGAGTGGAGAAAGATGCACACAGGTAGATTACATCCTATGCAGGAGAGTCAATCTGAAGGAGATTGAAGACTGCAAAGTAGTGGCAGGGGAAAGTGTAGTCAAGCAGCATAGGATGGTGGTCTGTAGGATGATGTTGGAGATCAAGAAGAGGAAGAGAGTGAGGGCAGAGCCAAGGATCAAATGGTGTAAGTTGAAAAAGGAAGACTGCAAGGTTGAGTTTAGGGAGAAGGTGAGACAGGCACTGGGTGGCAGTGAAGAGTTACCTGACAGCTGGGAAACTACAACAGATGTAGTAAAGGTGACAGCAAGAAGGGTGCTTGGCATGACATCTGTAAAGAGGAAGGAGGAAAAGGAAACCTGGTGGTGGAATGGGGAAGTACAGGTGAGTATACAGAGTAAGAGGATGGCAAAGAAGAAGTGGGATAATCAGAGAGATGCTGAAAGTAGACAAGGAGATAAGGCACAAGGTGAAGAGAAAGGTGGCGAAGGCTAAAGAAAAGGCGTATGATGAGTTGTATGAGAGGTTGGACACCAAAGAGGGAGAAAAGGACCTGTACCGATTGGCTAGACAGAGGGACCGAGCTGGGAAAGATGTGCAGCAGGTTAGGGTAATAAAGGATAAAGACGGAAACGTACTCACAAGCGAGGAGAGTGTGTTGAGCAGATGGAAAGAGTACTTTGAGAGGCTGATGAATGAAGAGAATGAGAGACAGAAGAGGTTGGATGATGTGGAGACAGTGAATCAGGAAGTGCTACGGATTAGCAAGGAGGAAATAATGACAGCTATGAAGAGGATGAAGAATGGAAAAGCCGTTGGTCCAGATGACATACCTGTGGAAGCATGGAGGTGTTTAGAAGAGATGGCAGTGGAGTTTTTAACCAGATTGTTTAATGGAATCTTGGAAGTTGAAAGGATGCCTGAGGAGTGGAGAAGAAGTGTACTGGTGCCGATATTTAATAATAAGGGGGATGTGCAGGACTGTAGTAACTACAGGGGGATAAAATTGATGAGCCACAGCATGAAGTTAAGGGAAAGAGTAGTGGAAGCTAGATTAAGAAGTAAGGTGATGATTAGTGAGCAGCAGTATGGTTTATGGTTTCATGCCAAGAAAGAGCACCACAGATTCGATGTTTGCTCTGAGGGTGTTGATGGAGAAGTATAGAGAAGGCCAGAAGGAGTTGCATGGTGTCTTTGTGGACCTGGAGAAAGCATATGACAGGGTGCCTCAAGAGGAGTTGTGGTATTGTATGAGGAAGTCGGGAGTGGCAGAGAAGTACGTAAGAGTTGAACAGGATATATACGAGGGAAGTGTGATAGTGGTGAGGTCTGCGGTAGGAGTGACGGATGCATTCAAGGTGGAGGTGGGATTACATCAGGGATCAGCTCTGAGCCCTTTCTTATTTGCAAAGGTGATGGATAGGTTGACAGACGAAATTAGACAGGAGTCCTCGTGGACTACTGTATGATGTTTGCTGATGACATTGTGATCTGTAGCGATAGTAGGGAGCAGGTTGAGGAGACCCTGGAGAGGTGGAGATAGGCTCTAGAGAGGAGAGGAATGAAGGTCAGTAGGAACAAGACAGAATACATGTGTGTAAATGAGAGAGAGGTCAGTGGAATGGTGAGGATGCAGGGAGTGGAGTTGGTGAAGGTGGATGAGTTTAAATACTTGGGATCAACAGTACAGAGTAATGTGGATTGTGGAAGAGAGGTGAAAAAGAGAGCGCAGGCAGGGTGGAATGGGTGGAGAAGTGTGTCAGGAGTAATTTGTGACAGACGGTTATCAGCAAGAGTGAAAGGGAAGGTCTACAGGACGGTAGTGAGACCAGCTATGTTATATGGGTTGGAGACAGTGGCACTGACCAGAAAGCAGGAGACAGAGCTGGAGGTGGCAGAGTGAAAGATGCTAAGATTTGCATTGGGTGTGACGAGGATGGACAGGATTAGAAATGAGGACATTAGAGGGTCAGCTCAAGTTGGACGGTTGGGAGACAAAGTCAGAGAGGTGAGATTGCGTTGGTTTGGACATGTGCAGAGGAGAGATGCTGGGTATATTGGGAGAAGGACAATAAGGATAGAGCTGCCAGGCAAGAGAAAAAGAGGAAGACCTAAGAGAAGGTTTATGGATGTGGTGAGAGAGGACATGCAGGTGATGGGTGTAACAGAGCAAGATGCAGAGGACAAAAAGATATTAAATTCATGCAAAATGATTAACATATTTCAAGAATTTTCTACTGTTTTTTTTCCACAGCATGAGTGTATTTTTTCATGTCTGAGACATTTGACAGAGTCAGTCATACTTGCAGTGTGATCCATTTGCATTGATAGATTGGAAGATGTTTTACTAATCATGCATGGGTTCAGCTAGCACCCCTTTCCCTTATACGAACCTGGTGCATGCGACAGTGCATAAGTGGGCTGAGGTTATTCAAATATACCGCTACTAAAGAACAGTATGCATTACTTACTTCAGTGTATTTTTGTTTTGTTTCAGCTTGTTGCTATTTTGTGGCTATTTGTTGTAATTTGTTTGTGGTTTCATTCCATATGCGCCTTTCATTGTTTGAGGCAGGGTGACACATTGATTTGCACTGCTGCCTCACAGCCCAGATCACATTATTGGCCACAATCATCGGTCCAGCATCTCTAGCCTTGGGAACACTTTAAAGATCATTGTACTATTATAATCCACACAAAACTAGTTCAGTTTCACCTTTCCAATTGACTTCAAAGCATTTTGGGGAGTTGAATGAAGTTCCAGAATATTTCCATGATTCTGCCACTGGGCTACCCAATCTTTAGTCACCAATTTGATTATGTTTGTCATTATTTACACATTTGACTAATTGTGAACAATTGCACTTAATACCTATTCCCTTAATTTGAACCATTTTCATTGTTGGAAATTATTTTACTTAACCTTATTTATTAACTAGAGAATTGGAATGTTTAGAATTTACTATAACCACAAACTACAAGATGTTTATGGCTTGAAATGTATTTATTAATTTACGTCATTATTAGTATTTTTCGTGTTGTTCTAGCCTGCATTAACTCAATATTATAGCTATTGTACCAGTGATCTATTAGGTGTTGTGAGGGCAACTTCTTTACTTTTATAGACATGGGAAACAAAATGATACCAGTTTCATGCATTTTGACCTAGGAGAATGTTTTTTTAGGTGTGTTCACATATAATCTGAAAAGCATCTACTGTTGAAATTTCCGTCTGTCATTTTCCCTGCGTGATATACAGTGAAACACCTGCAGTTGCTTATGGCACCAGCTTGTGTCTGATGCTGCATGTACAAGCAAGAGCAGTGCTTTATGTGAAGTTTGATCACATAAATATAAATGTAAAAAATGCAAGCAAATTAACTTATGAAGAAACGAACAAAAGAGAACACAAGCTCCTTCGTATGGCTTAGTGACACATTATGCGTGTAATGAATATTCATATGATCAGTATTTACAGTGCACAAAAAAACTCACTGCTGCATTTTCTGCAGTTTGCAATGATTCAATGTTTCTCTGCCACAATTTTATTGCAATGTGCCCCAATGGCCTCCTATCCATCATCATCCACTTTTAGTTGAGACTTCAACATAGATTTTACTGTTCCATCAGGTACTTCCTTCAAAAATTTTACATTTGACAAATTTAAAGTACAATTATCCATAGACCCTCCACAACCAACAACTACAAAATGATACACCAATTAATGCAATTGTACTAATTATCAATTAATGTAATTTCACTTCTGAAAACTACTGTTTAAAAATTATTTTTCAGTTACCACAACCATATTTTGGCTTTTTTTAACTCCAGTTCATGACAGCGTAAAGTACCATTAAAAAACTATTTTGTGTACTCAGCACTAACATGTGTAATTACTTTTATTATTAGTTATTTTTGAATATGACAAAAATATTTAATAAACAAAATGAATATTGAACTCTTTGATGAAGTAATTAAATTGAAATTGCTCCAACTTTTAAAACAGTTAACCAAGTGTCTGAACACACTTGAATGTAATGGCATGTACAGTATACTTTTTGTAAATTCTTACAACATATGTATAGAGCATAGCAATATATGTGTGCCCATTTCTATCTACACAGATGACGATAAGCCATTTTTATGAACCTAGATTTCACTGACTATATGTATTATGTTTGTTAATACTTAACGTCTTGGGGCTTGTTAAACTTGACCCCACAGAGTTAATGTTTTAAAATATGGTGTATATATAGTGCTTGTTGTTCCTAATTGTTGATACCATGAAGAAGTCCAATAAAAAAGCGGCCACCATTGCACTATCAACGTCCTCCACAGATAAGGTCACACTAAATTGTTGTCCCTTGAAGCAAGGGCATTCAATTTTTACTTCCAGGTTAAATTTACTACCAACACAGAAGGTTTACCAATTGTAAACCAATTGTGTACATTCTCTTTTATTATACTTTTCAAGGAACAAAGATTGATGGCAAAAACGATCAAAACGATCAACAAAAAATGTACAGGCTTTATTATTCATTAGTATTATGACTTTATCATATTTTTGTTTTCCATTAACTTTCATGTGGGACACAGTGGCACATTGGGTAGCACTCATGGATGTGAATCTTATGCCCAGATCATGTCCATGTGGAGATTACACACTCTCTCCATGTCTGTGTATGTAACAAACACATACCTCCAGTTCTTAAGTCCTTACCTGGCTCCCAGTTAAGCCTAGGGCTGCTTTAAAAAAATCTTCCTTTCAAATATAAAGCCATAAATTGGCCAAGACCCTATTTACTTATCTGAAATTATCAGTCCTTAAAAGCAAGAGGGCACATTGACATTTGAATATACCAGGATGCTTAAGATATCAAGGGTTAATAGAATAACTGTGGGAGATTAGATTGGCTGATCTAATCGGCTGATTTATCTTTGACTCTTCTTCTTACATTTCCCTTTCCTCTAGCCAAAGTTGTACAATTAAGTAATCTACAGATATTGTTGGTTTCCATTTTCATTAATCAGTTCCTACTTTGTTTTCTGTGTACTGTAACAACTCTGCATCTTTATAGGTGCTATTTCTGTATTTTGTGATTATTATAATCAATTTTTGCATTTTCCCTTTGAAGATGTAACAGTGCTCTGTGCCTTCACTTAATGAGATGCACTGTGCAAAGAACAGATTATGTTGTATTGTGTTGAGTTATATTGTATTTCTGAGGTAGCAATTTCAGATTGGCTATCTAGGTTTAAGAAGTGGGATATTTGTATTCCGTTTCTTCTGTTGTTTTTACCCTAAGTTTTGACACCTATTACACCCAACCTACCTGGAAGGAGGTCTTTCCTTGAATTGCCCTTCCCAAGATTTCTTGAAATTTTGTCTGCATGATTTTTTTGTGAGTTCTGTTTTGTCTTCTCAGAGAGTCAAGGATGGAGGACTGTCCATTAAACAGGGCCTGTTAAGGCCCATTGAGGGATTCTTTGTTAGGTTTTGGGATGTAAAAAAATAAGTTGTTGCTCTTGTTTTGTTCCCACATCCCCAAAGACATATAGGTGAGCTTAACTGGTGATTATAAACTGACCCTCCAATTGATCTTGTTTCAGTGTCAGTATGAATATTTGCATTAATGAGCATAAGATAGACTGGCAACCTTTTCAGGCTGGTGTCTTTCTTTGTGCCCAGTGCTGCTGGCATAGGCTGTAGCTCTGTGACTTTAAATTGGATTAATCAGGTTTTAGAATGTCATAAAATGAGCTAACAATAATCATGATGGTTATAGAGTTAGTGCTTTGAGACCTAACTATAATGTGCTGAAGCTGTGCTGATCAAATAGGAAATATTGGGGAAATTTTAAAATCAATCAATCTCAGTAGTCCCATCTTTGCTCATAAATGTAATGAATTGTATTCAGTTAATAAAGCATCCTTTATAACCCCTAAGGCAAAATTTTGATTTTCAACTGTGCTCCTCCAACCACTATTATTTATCTGTTTTTACTATCCCTCTGAACAATTTTCCTGTTAGAATCACAGATTTTAATTCAAAATTAAATATGCATAACTTTTTAACTTACTGTTAATTGTTTTAGTAATTAAAAGTATGTGGCATTTCATATGTGGAATTTTCCAGCATGTCACACAGGTTCCCCATATGAAGAAATAAGATGTACATATAAATTACAGTATTTTATAAAATAAATATTGTTAAAGGTTTAATTTATTATCGTTAATCATTTAAATGTTTGTTAAGTTACTTTAATGCAATTTATGAACCTATTTACTAAAGTACATAAAGGAAAGCCAGAGTTTATCCCAAAATTAATAGGTGCAAGGCATGACATGAATAATACAACAATCCATCACAATACACACTTGCTCAAAGTAGTCAGATTTTAAGAAGGCAATAAGCATAATTTCTACATGTTCATTTCTTCATGCTTGATGTATACAAGACAACTAGAGCACCTTCAGAAAAAAATTGCGCCGACATGATTAAAGCATGCAAACTGTGGAAGAAACCAATATTTTAATTAAAGAAAGAAACTTATTCTCCTTTAGGACAAGTTTGATAAAACGTCTTTGATTCAGAAACCAGGCAGGAGAAAGCTAATCCACTGCATGTTTAATAATAATAATTTATTACATTTATATAGCTCTTTTCTCAGTTTACTCTTCAGCAAATGCCAAAGAGGGAACATTCTTCAGTAACAGTCTGTTACAAAATTATCAGAATGGTCAAAATGATAAGGGCAGAAGTCCATTTTATAATCAACTTAATTTACATAATAGTGCAGATTAATGCATACTTTTACTCTGACTGGTTCATTGGTCTACACTCAAACGACTTACTAAAATAAAAGTCTGTTTTATCATACTCTTGTTCTTCTTATAGCTTTAGGTTTAGCCATCACCCTCAAACTTTCTGTGTTTGTGACTACTGTCCAGTCTTGTTGTTTACTGGATATCTTGCTGATATCTTAGTCATCTCTTAGTATACGTATTTGACATATTACATCAATGTTCACCTGGTACATCATACTCTTGTTGTTCACTTGTCCTTTATCTGGTTTCCTGATTTGATTGAGCCTGTTTTTGACATTTATTAACCCTTCTATACTTCTAAGATAGGCGCTATATTTTAATACGGAACACTTACCAAAACACTATCATCACGTCCAAATTATTCTTTCACAAAACTCCACACTGACAATGACTGGGGAAAAAGTCCGGTCCTGGATTTCTCAGATATTAATTTCAAATATTGTGCATTGTCCACTGAAGTCATGAAGCAACAATCTTGATGCAATGAGTTAAAAGTGCACATTAAAGCTGTTTCTATAGCTGAGTGCATGGATTTCCCAAAACATCTTGTTGTTGCTTTGATTAAGTAGTTTTTGTTTTTTCAAATTTTGAATGTTTTTTTGACCTTATTCTGACTACAAATTTTATTTTGCGTTTTGGATTTGGTCACTAGTTTTTTTGATCTTGTTTTTGAGCTTGCCTTTTTTCAAATTTGCCTATAAAATCATAGCATTTATATTTTTAAAACCTAACAATTATAGATTTTAACACTCTTAAATAATTGTAACGTGCCAAAAACGAAAGCAAAATAAAAGTAAATGGTGTAACAAAATCACCAAATACAATTTCGATATTTTAAGGTTGTCATAGGCGATGTAAGTCAACATACCCAGTATGTGTGGTGTTCATTCTATAACGGTTACATTGCTGCTTCACTCAGCATGAGTCTTCTTGGTGACTGTGCTCTTCCTCCTTCTCTTTCTTCATTGCTTTTACTTTGAACTGCTGACTTTTTAAGGATTCTCAGGGCCATGGTAAACATTGTTAACCCCTCTTTGTCCAGTGTCATTTTTGACTAGTCACATGAGTACATGTTCATAAGATAACCAATAGCTCAAGAGCTTCACTTTTACACAGATTGAAAGCCCAGAAAATTACTGTTTTACCATTTAAAGTCCTGACCTTGCTAAACTGCCCATTTTGCAGAGATGCCTTTCATTTTTGCTAGTTTAGCCTTCTGTCCGTTGTCTCTACTTACACCTCCTCTTTATTTTGTTAAAATTTGCTGCTTTTACAGAGATGAAATATGAAAAACAAAATAAAATGAAACATTGTTTATACTCTTTAAAGCATGAGAATAAAATTACATTTGTCTAAATCCGCTATAAGCTTTGTATGAGGTAATTGGGTAATAATGAACAGGCTTTTACAACATATTGTATTATAGTGCCAAGTTTATTACTGAGACTCACTGTTTGTAGGCTTGTATTCGAATCTATTGTAAATATACTTTTAAAATGTTTAATTGGAAAGCGGTTTAATACACAACAACTGAAGAATGAATTTAATTGGATGTACCATATGAAAGACAATTTTCATCAGACACTCTGCATTCATGCTAAAGCATTCACAAGTAGTAAATTTGAAGTTACTTAGACATGGTAATCTAAATGTTGATGTCTAAAAGGGATTGTTATTCAGCCCACATATCTTTCCTGCATCTTAGTCATGAAGAAACGTTAAGAATGTGAGGTAATGACAGGATTTTTTTTTTCTATGCTTTTACACTGTACACACCATAACAAAAACTGGACATTTGAAGGCTATTTTAGATTTAGTTTAAATGTTTTCACTGTCCAGTGTCAGTTAATCCAAAGTAAATCATCAAATATTATAATAGTAATAATAAATATATTGCTCGCAGCCAATATTACTACATTGATTTCCAAACATCTTTATTTTATCATTTAAAATTTGGAAAAATTTACCTTGTCTGTTTATATGCTGGTGAAATTAATAAATCATTTGTACCAGAACATGACTCTCAAAAAAACTGGCAAAGCCTTTTAGACACAGGATTTTTTCTGTCACTTTATATGAGGCAGTCACAGCATTTAAATTGAGTCAGTTAAATTATTATTTTTATTTTAGCATAATCCTGCTAGAAATGACAAGGCAGCTCTTCTAATGGAAGTACTTTCATGTTTTGGCTGGCTTATATCTTGGCCTTTTGCTAGTTTGATACCAATTTTCATCTTTAGTTTGAGTACCACTGTTAAATTTTGGTCAAGCAGCCAAAGCAGATGGGTAAGGAATATCATCAAAATATGACATCAGTGTTAGAGTGATTTCCAGCTGGAATACTTCACACTATAGTACATTCATTTTGCTATTTACTGTACTCTGTATTCTATAGTCATTACCCAAGGAGCTGCATTTCAGTGCCAGAGATTTATTTTTTGTAAACGACTCAATCAACAGTTTATTTCCTGAATTTTGTTTTATTTCATCTCTTTTATTTCTGTGGTACAATACTGTCTTATGTTTACAGAGGCAACCCTGTGAAAAGGATTAACGAATAGATTACAAATTATACCCATTAGAGTTAAAGTCAAAACTACTGTAAAACCATAATCCAACCTAAGTGAAATGGAGAAAGACAGCATCTGTACTTTATAAATTATTATTTTTACAAAGTATTTTCTGGGATACTCCCATTGGTACTGCCCATATAGGACCTAAGCATTTCTTCTGTCAGTTCTGTGTACTTCTGCATTTTATTTATTTGTGTATTTGCAAGTTGTGTGTGTTTGGTAAGGCAATGTCAGTAATATACGTAATTCTATTCTGTTTGTCTACCAGTGTTCTGTCTGGTTTGTTATTGTGGTTAATGGTGTCTGTCAGCATAGCTCTATTCTAGTATAGTTAATGTGTTGATTTTTTATAGTACCGTGGTGGGGGTGTACTTATAATATGGTTTGTATGTGTCTACTAGTTTGTGTTCTAGAGCCAGTTCTTGATGTGTAATGTTTTCCATCTGATTGTGTCTGTGCAACCTGCTGTGTTGTGTTGCATTGTTTCTTGTTCCTTGTGGTAGCTTCTGCAACATTAACACCCTTAAGAATATATTTTCTGCAGTTTCTCATGTTTTTTATTTGATCTTGTATGGCTAGCATAAACCTTTCTGTCTCGCTAAACATATCCTCATAGCCTAGCCATTAATTTGATGCAATTTTATCCACAAAAGACTGATCAAGTTCATGAGGATGTCTGCCATGCAATGTTTTCTGTGTCAATGTGTGTGGTTTACATTGTGTGAGGTTATGTCCTCTGTGGTGTTGTCTCTTGTATGAAGGTTAAGTGGTGTAGTTTTTGCCTGCATAAAGTATTGCTTTATGTAGTGTTGATGTATTCTGTTTTGCGTGGAAAATCTGTGTGTTGTGTAAATTAATTTATATCTATGACACACCCTCCTCCCTCAGTATGTGGAAGAGTGAATCGTTCTATGGCTGCTTTGGGTTGGTGTTGTATTTTGTGAGTGGTCTTTCATATTTCCTTTTGAAGCTGTTTTAGGTTTGTGACCAGTGTATAATCTTAAATGAATAGGTGGCTATTGGTATGGCTTATGTTTTGATGGTTTTAATTGTGTGCTATGCAAGTAGGTGTGTTTTGAGTGTTTGTGAAAGATGTAATATAAGTTATATTTTTGTGTAAAAGTATATTTAAGTTGTTTGTGTTGTACAAGTTCGCCTTGTTGGACTCCGAGATATTTGTATAGTTCACCATCTGCAATGACCTTGATTCAGTTGCCATTTTCAATGGTATACCCACTTTCCCTAAGGATTCCCTTTCTGCATCCATTGTTTTACATTTTTCTAGTCCAAACCACATGTGTATCTGTTGTGAATATGTTTAGATTATGTCTAGTAACTCTTGTAACTGTTTGTTTGCATGTATCTTTATGTTGCCCATACAGAACAGTTGTGACTGTATGTATTTTTTGATGTTGGTTTTTGTCTTTGTATCCATCTTGTGTGCTGTTTAATCTGTTTGATAATAGGGCTGAGAGTGTGACAGAACCAGAGAAGGGGGTAGGTGAGTACATGTAGTGTCCCATTAGTGCTTGTAGGCAGTGTTGGGTGTATCTTGTATAAGTGTAATATTTTTACTAGCCATGTATGTGCAACACTATCAAAATGTTTTTTTGTAGTCAATAAAACCTTTTTGTTGATTTCTGTACTTTCTGTATGCCTCGCTGGAGTATCACAGAAGTCTATTAAGAACTGTTCCTTGCAGCCTTTTTGTTGTTCTGTATGTGTATATTTTGTTAGTTGTGCATGCAGTAAGTATTTTGCAGAGTGTACGAAGCTCGATGATTGGTCTGTAGTGTTTTGACATGTTATATCTTTTGACTTGGGTTTCATGTACCAGGTCCGTATCATCTGCCTAAAAAAAACATCCAGAAAAATGTAATGGTCTATATGATATACAGCAAAAACAACTAATATATACACTGTATTTTGAAAAGAAGGCAAACAATCAACTGTATCAAGCAGGAAACAAAATAGCAAAGGAGCCTATTTATAATTGACACCAATTGCAGTTGAAAGGGAAGGACCAAAGCATCACTATGGTTTACACTTCCTAGACAAAGAAGAGAAACAACACTTACTTATGTAGCACATTTTTATACAAATAGTGCTTTACAGGATATACCAATTATACAGTAACAAAGGTCAATAAACAAGTAAGTCATGGAAATTTGAGAGTCAGACATTAATAGACAGCTTAAATTAATACGAGCTAAACCTAGTTTTTAAGTCTCCATTGATTATAAAGGCAAATGACAGAGTCTGATGCTATAGTCAGAAGTCAAGGGGGGAAAGCAGAATGATGGAGAAAACTGACCTCCAAGGGTTCAAAGGACCAAAAGACTGCCTAGCCCCACATTGGATATTCTACAAAATATAACTGTTAAAAATAGTGTATGATTGTTAATGATGCACAGACCTAGAACACAGTAGGTCTTGTCAAATTTGGATCCTCCATACTCCTTGTAACATCAAAGGCAGCCACAGAGTGCTTTAATCAAATCACAGTGGTACAAGATGCCACCACAACAAAGAAAAATGAAAAGAAAAGAGATTCTGCTGTGACAATAGAATGATTTCATATTAATAGGCAGTTAGACAGAAGCAAGATCTATTAATAGATTAGCCTGAAAAATATAGGGGCATGCAGTTTTATGACCATATATATGTATGTCAAAACAAAGCTTTTGTAATATGTGATAACAAGACACTTCAGCCTTAAATAACAAAAAAAATCATAGGGAAGAAATTCTTTTTTTTTTGTGTGTGTGTATTATCAGTTTTTTGCCTTTAGTTTTATGTGAACTGTTTTCAAACACAGCTACAAGACGGTTTTTATAATGTTACACTCTATTACACAATATTGCCCTAATGAACCTCTATTGCTGAAGTATTCTACATTTTTGGAGTGTTACCTGCCTTGGGCCTAGGGGAACCTGGGCCAGGTACAAGCCTCTGTTGCAGCGATAAGATGCCAAAAAACATTAAAGAAGTAAACAGCTGCCAGGAAAATCTCACCATACTTTTTGCCCTTTATTCTCATTTACCCAGAGATACTGTATATAAATGCTTAAATCTCTGCATAGGTCAACATGATGATCTGTTATACAATGGTACATGCAATTTCCTCTGCGAACAATTGTGTAAATACATTTACTTTTGTTCAACAATAGTGTTGTTGTCAACTATCAAGAAGTACCTGATTAGAAACCAATGTCCCCAGAACATACAGAAGCAGGCAATTCTACAGTATATCACCATATTATATGTGGATGAGATACTAATCAAAGCAGTCTGATTATTCAAAGCAGGTGACTCTTTTGCAAGAGAGGTAAATATGTATGTCCTGTAGAGAGCCATCAACAATAGCCTGTAGTATAATTTTCCAGGAAATTTGCCTTTTCCTTAAAACGCTGATTTCTAATTCATTACACTCACCAACACACAGAAATGTCATTTTCTTCAAAACACTGATTTCTAGCCCATTACAGGAGCATACTAACAAAAGACAAAAAAAACATAATAATAATGTGATAATACATGTAACTCTTGCAGGGTTTCTTAAATGAAAAAATACAGTATTAGTAATATGGATGATATGTGATTTGAAGCTTAGTTCTGAGTCCATAAAAATTCCCATATTCTTTACTTCTTGTTTGATATGTAAGATCAGGGGCCTCATGCATAATGCCGTGTGTAGAATTCAAACTAAAACATGGCGTAAGGACAAAAGTGAAAATGCGCGTACGCAAAAAAAAAATCCAGATGTATAAATCTGTGCGTTCGCCAGCTTCTATGTTCTTCTGCTACATAAATCCCGGTCAGCGTGAAAAGTAACGCACGTGCACTTGCGTGTCGCCACTCGCAAACTCCTCCCAGAATTATACCTCTTTGAATATGCAAATCAATATAAATAGCCATTAAGTTCAGCATTCTATGAAAAGACAATGGCAAAAGTATGGGGGAAAATAGAAGAATTTCAGCAAATACCAAGTGGAGGCAAGGAAAAACGTACTATTTGTTGGTTTTAACAGTGGTATAAACAACAAAAGGAAGTTGATCGAGTGACATGGAGTGTCAGAGAGACTCGAAAGCTCAAGTTCACAAAGTCACACAATGCCCCGAAATAAAAAAGAAGTTGTCAGATATCAAAGTCACTGTGAAAAGGCGAGTCATAGCTCACCGACTGAGTGTCATATGAAAGCTTATTAGGGTACAGAGAAAAGAAAAAAAAATGCAGACACAGTGAGAAAAAAGCTCGAAATCTCAACTTTAATCTCAAAATTTCCACTTTAATTATGTAGTTTATTTTGTCATTAAAGTAGAACATCATAAATGTCATGTTTAAATCGTTTAATTTACTAGTTTCTCAAATACCATCATAACTATAGTAGCACATTAAATACTGTGTTTTGTATGTTTTCTTCTATGTACTCTATGTGTGTGAATCACTATGTGCTTCTTAAACGACTGGACACAGAATCCATTACATTTGTGATATTACAGCTCTCTGAATAATTAAAATACTGAGATGTATATTTGATATATTTTTCATGATGATAGGAGTTAAAGCATGTTATTAAACATGGGAACACGGTGACACAGTGATAGTGACGAACTGGCGCCCTGTCCACAGACTGCCTCAGACAAGATGCTTGCTGTGCCGTGAGCAACCTTTGATGAAATAATTTATCGCAGCAGTACTGTCTCTTTCAAACGTAGTAAACCCCAATTTCTGTCCTTCCTTTTCTTTCTCCAAGTAACCAATCACCACACAATCAGCTCTGTAATAAATGTTAAGCCAACTGTAAGCTTAGAACTCAGATTATTCAAAACTTTTAAGGAACATTGAAATATCTTCGTAGTACATGTTTAATTAGTCTGTCCATCTGTCCTTCCAGTGTCGCTCCAGCCCCAGCAAGAATACAGGAACAATTCCTGAACGAGGCACCAGATTGTCGCTACCGCTGCGACACCGTGTCCTCACATGTTTAATTATTAACAATATAGATTATTTAAATGATGTTAACATTTTATCTGTATAATGTAATGAACACATTTTGCTGCATTTCATCTTAAAGATGATATTGTCATATGTAAATATGTGCTTTATAAAGTGGCTCAGGTTGTGCAATATTATAACTGTATCACAAGTTTAAAGTGAGGTAATTGTACCTAACAGTTCTACGAGGAGCACTTGATGGACTGATTAAGTGTGTTTATACTGTAGTTCTTGAGATAAAACTGTTTCTGAAGAGCGATGTCCCTACAGGAAAGTTTCTGAAGCATTTGCCGTTTGAGAGCAGTTCAATAGACAGTATGGGTGAGGCAGCATGTGTTTGATGTTGTATACCGATAATTCTCTTTCTGATCAGATTTTTCACTCAGATACAGTGGGATAAATAGTCTGAGTGGAGCATTGAGAGGAACAATGCTAAAGCAGCTATGGTATTTGGAGTAGTTTGGCTATTCCGTGGATCATTATATTGTTACAGGTTAATTACAATCAGATGCCATAACACTAGAATTACCAGAGTCTACGAAAAAACTCGTAGATCCGGCCCACCTTAAAACCATTCGCACCTCTCCGCCAGCGTCCTTTGTCCTCTAAATGTGCCGATAAAAACAAGCTGCAAGCAGCCGGCTATTCCATCCCCACACCGACTTAGAACATGCATGAGTATCTCCCAGCTCATGCCTTGATTGATTATCTGGGAGTGAAGTGGAGTTTTAGAGTGGAAATAATAGATCATTATTTGGAACACACCATTTCATATTTGTTCCGTTTCTACAGTAATCTGTGTAAACACATTGTTAAAACAGAAACTTTTTCATATTTTAGTAATAAATGTTACAAAATGTAGGCATAAACTATAGAATGTATGAAGCATGAAGTCCAAACATCAAATAAATACTTTCACAAAAGGTTCAAGTGCAATACAACAGCTTCCGCGGCATAGCAGTAAGATTTGCTGTCTCAGAGCACAGCAAGTTTACTGTTCCTCAGAGGTCTGAGTTCAATTCCCAGTTGAGGAGAAAGTGTTATTTTTTTTTCTTTTTAACCTCAAACGGACATAAAATTTTAAATTGGTATGCACTGTCAGTTAATGAGATCGTTATATTTTCATGTGGGATGCTGCTTTTAAAATATTTTTTTACAATTGAGACTGCATTTAACATGAACAAGTGTCCTTATAACTGTTATTTTTAAGATCCATAACACACAGACAGACAGAGCACTGTGTAATAGAGAGACAGACAGGCAGACAAGTCACTAGATATATAAATAAACAGGGAAGGCACATGTACTGAAAGAAAAAAATGATCGACATGTGCGTTGTTTCTGCTGCACTGAATAAGCTCGCGCTCTAACATCCCCCCATCACCCTCCTGATCTGACTCTAAGTAACAGCGCAAGTACAGACGCCAACCAAGTGTATGTGTGCACTGTATAATATTAACAAAAAGAGCAGCTTACTACTGAAAACGGCAAATATAGGAGTGAGTGGGGATCGAACTGGGGACTCTTGATCACACTTGGTTTGCGTCTGTACTTGCGCTGTTACTTAGAGTCAGATGGGGGGTGGGTTGGAGGATGTTAGAGCGCATGAGCTTATTCAGTACTGCAGGATCAACGCACATGTTGATCTTTTTTTTCTTTCAGTAATAGCGCCAGCATAAATCCACACCCGATTTGACGCAGTTTGTTTTCAAATAATATTGCATTAATGCGATGATGTTTTCACATATATTGTCTCTTTCTTTCAGGTGTGTAAGAAACCACAGCATAGAGAGAAGTGTATACATTGTAACAGGTACACACGTTGTAAATGTAGGAAAGACGATCCTTCCGTGTGTGTGAACAGTTAACATTTGAATCTTATGATTGCATATAGCACTGAAGTTACTGCTCTGTACTATTCTATCCTCTGCATGTCCTGGAGTACAAAAGAAACAGCATACAGCAACATGTGGGGACTGGCAAGATCAGGGAAAAAAAAACACGCAGTCACTGATTACAAACCGCAAGATGTTATGCAAATGAATATGAATAATATGAATAATGTTGCATCCGTGCCGCAAAGTTTTCCGAAATGTACTATACAGGTCATAAAATGAATAATTCCAAATATCATATATACCTACTGTATGTCTGTGTTTTTTTGACATCACACACCATAACGTGCACACTAATTCAGCATGAGCAGGAACACTCAATAAAACAATAAAAAAAAATCAAGTGACGGTGAGATAAGAAGAAGGCAGATTCGGCAGCGTTTGTGTGTCAGCTTTAAACCCTCCACATGAGAGAATGTCCAGTTCCATTGTCTCAAAACACCACTCACATCTACAGTTATTCAAATAAAAAATAACAAAGTCAGATCCCTGGGTAGGGGGGCGGTAGTATGTATCGTGATCGTGATTTAGAGAGAATAAAAGTTAAAGTCCTATAAATGCACAACGTGTGTTACAGACGCAAACCAAATGTATGTGTGTACTGTATAATAACAAAAAGAGCAGCTCATTACTGAAAACGACAAGTATAGGAGTGAGTGGGGATTGAACCGGGGACTCTTGATTACAAGTCAGAAAATCTTACCACTATGCCACTGAAGTTGTTCTCTCTTCCTTGAACCTTTTGTGAAAGTGTTTACTTGATCTTTGGACTTCAGGTTTCATACATTATATAGTTTATGCCTACATTTTGTCATTTGCTACTAAAATATGAAAAATGTTTTTGTTTTAAAAATATGTTTACACAGATTACTGTAGAAACGGAACACACATGAAATGTGTGTGTTCCAAATAACGATCTATTATTTCCACTCTAAACCTCCAGCAGTTCACTCACTCCTAGATAATCAAACAAGGCATGAGCTGGGAAAACTTAGTGAACGTTCTGCGACGGTGGGGGATGGAATAGCTGGCAGCTTGCTGCTCATCTTAATCAGCACGTTTAGAAGACAAAAGACGCTGGCGGAGAGGTGAGAACAGTTTTAAGGTGGGCTGGATCTACGAGTTTTTTCGTAGACTCTGGTAATTCTAGTGTTAAACTAATAAACAATATGCGGTCAATTTCAGTGTATATGATAAAGCCGTGTCAGGGATGTGGATCTAAAAAAGAAGTTGAAACCACACTGGAACATAAACACTATTTTGACGCTGGGTACCACCAGTTTGCAAAATCGAGCGTAGAACTTGCGTACGCCAAGCATTTAGCTGGCGTGAAAATGTGTGTGGCTTTATGCTAAGTTTAGGTTTTATACATCGCAATTTGTGCATGGAAAACGGGGAGTACGCAACATTTTTGTGCATACGCACCGTTGTATACCATGAGGCCCCAGATGGTCAAGTTTATTTCTAAACCATTTTCTTAATTTCTGACAAGTAAAATTTACATTTTTTCTTTGTTTAGTTTCAAGAAATTACAACTAAACGATTTTGTAATGCTACTATGATGTTGGAGCATATGCCTGAAGCTTCAGGGTTATATGATGATAAGTAAAATGTCACCTGCATAGCAGTGGTGGACCAAATTGTGTTCTGAGTCAAACTCTTCCAGGCTTGCTTCAGCGACTGCATTATCCTATACAGTTAAAATATATGGCACTTTCTTGAGAAATTTATTGCTCCTTCCATGAGATATTATATTTGTATTCCTATCTTCCACAGCCCTGCTGTTTTGATTAGTGACAAACCATGTGTTTTTCCCCTTTGACAGAAAGTGGGAATTTGTCTACTTGATGATTTGTTTGATGGCTCAGGCCTAATGGCATTTCACTATATACAGACTCGTTTTAACTATCCTAGTCTGTTTCTCTTCTTCTCCTTACAACTCGGGTCAGTGCTCAGGACCAGTGACATCTCTTTATTGGACCTTCTTCATTCTCAACCCTCCTTACATATTATTCCATTCCTTTTCATCTAAAAATAAACCACCCTTCCATTCTGTCTCCACCCTTTACTCTGTATGCTGCAAATCATTCTACAAACATTTCTCTCAAATTTCATCCTAATCTATTGATCTCTGTCCACTGGATTTCCCTCTCTTCTGACACAATTCAGGAATATTTGAATGTACACAATTACCAGTTCACACAACTTAAAATGCTTTATAGATGTTACCCCATCATTCAGAAATGTTTTTAATTGGCATCTCCTATCATTCTTCTTTGCCAATTGGTTTGGTTTGCCTGACCCCTTTTTACACATATTCTGGCACTGCTCCCTGTCTTTTCTCTTTGGATATACAGTATGTCTGTCTTCTTCTGTCTTCATTTATTTTTGTAACTGTTACTCGGGTGCCCCAGACCCTTCTTTTATTGGACCTGTCTGCTTTCACTGTAACTTTCCCCCAGAGGGAATTGTTCTGTCATTTAAAGCACTAACACACAGATCCACTCGTTGAATAAAATTCTTAATGAAAATAATTATGTCATGAGTTGGACCAGTTTGTTAATTTCTTATCACGATTTCCAGAATTAAGTGACATCAGTTGGAGTCCTGATAAAAATAAGGCAGCGTGATGCCATATTTTGTAACACATATTACAAAAAAACTTAATTTTTATTGATACTCAGCTTATTTTCAAGTAGGCTCTTTTTGGTTATACATTGTTGTTATTGTGCCTTGACCTTCAACTTCGCTTAACTTTCAGTTAATTTTTGCCCTTGTATAGTATCTCTCTCTGACTTTGAGCCTTACTCCATTTCTGACCACATCATTTGGCTCCTGAATGATTCTCCTGGTTGTTATTTTTACTTAGAATAATCCTTGAGTTTTAATCTATATTGTGTTACAACATTAAAAAGTAGAATTTTACCTATACAAAGGCAGGTCAGAGATAGGTTCTAAAATTATCAAAGACAGAAGAATAAGTATGATTTTTCTAAAGCAGAGTTTTAACTACTGTGATCTTTAAATAATCTGGAAAAATTCCAGTACCTAATGAAGAATTATCAATTCCTAGAACACTGTTGATTAGCACATCAGAAACTTCTTTTAAACAAAGTTGGACCTGGGATAAGAAACACAAATACTCGGTTTTAGCTGTGGGATTTTTCTGTAAAGTGCTTTGAAGTAGAGGTAAACCATTTTTAGTGAAGACATTTAATTCACTGTATTGGGTATGCTAAAGTTCAACAAAGTTTACTTCTGAGGGCTATACTATCTATTATGATTCATTTTCCTTAAAATTTCTGCAAAATACTCATTTTTATCCACTAAAGCTTTCAGAATCTGTTCCATCAATGTAGCTGGGTTTAGTAAACAATCAATAGTGGAAAACAATATTCTCAGATTTTGTTCATTTTCATTTCTAATATTTTGGAAAAGTGGGACTGTTAAGTCAAAACACTATGTTGTCATAATGAACTTTTTATTTAGTTTTCTTCCATTTTTCTTCCATTTTTGCGGATCCTCCCACACTCTCTTTTGAGTTTACAGACTCCTTGGGTTTTACAGTGTACTTCTATAATTGAAGATGAATGATATTTAAGAAGTCGGCCAGATTTCACAATAAAGCCATGAGAACTCCGGTAGTGTTTTTTTGTAAGTTTTAGGGATGCATCAGCCATAGAGGCTATAAATGGGACACTTTATGATTTTTGTTTCCATTGTTTACAGTATGCATTAGTCTAGTCATAGTATAGTAAAACTAAAATGAGCCTATGGCTGATTGAAAAAAGTCTATTGATATACAGTAGCCACAATATGTTTTTACACAGTAAATTAAAAGGGAATATTGTATATGAAGAAATTAAACTAAATGAAGAGTCTACAAGATGTTTTTATATTTTAATGCAAATATGCTTGAAGGGTTTTAGAACCTTCATCCTTTTCATCTCCTTTGTCTCATTTTAGGTGAAAATAATTATTGGAGAAATAAGCTTCAAGTAAATTGAAATATTAATTTCATTTCATACTTCTTTTTCAGTTGTTACTCTGTTTCAGCTCTGTATTTCTGCCTTTTATTCATCTTTTACTCTCAAATTAAAACTACTTGAGTAAGGAGGAGGAGGTTAGGAGCACTTGCCGATACAGCGCATTACCACACCCACCACATGTCAAATCAACTCAGGATCCCAGATTGGGACCCGAGTGCAGCCATGTGACGGGTGGCACCTCAGCACCACACTAGTTCAGATGGAATGGAACAGTGTGAGGTTTTTTTGTGCTGGCTGGAGTGCCAATTCTGCCACCAACCTGAGTAAGAATGTAACAAAAATAACTAGTTTACATCTAATAAATTAATATTTTCAATTATAGATGTGTGAATTTCAATTTTATAATGCTAAGTGTTTTTTTGTGTTTTATTAAAAGTTAATTTTGTGCTCTGTTTTAACTATTGGTAAATTGTGTATGTGCACTTGTCAATAGCACAAAATACAAAATAGTTCTATTAATAAATAATTTCAATAATAATTTAAAAATTTAATTGTTTACAATTTTTTATTTTCCTTCCAAGCAGAAAACAATTTCTTTAACTAGAATTATAAATGATTTCACAATGCTATAATTAGATCAGTGTAAGACTAACACTTACCTAAAGGAATTAACAGTCACAAACAAGAAAGTCTTTTGTGTAGTAACCACCTGCAAATGCATGTAACAATACCTGTTCACTGTGTAAATGGAGTTTCCATTTATTACATGGAGTATTGGTTTCAAGGTCACAGGAATTTAGTTTTGAGTTTAATCCAAGTGTTTGAACAGTGCAAAGAAGGTTTGCAAACACTCAAGCCTATCTTGCTGCAAATCTTAGGGGAATTCACTCATGCTGACTCTTTATCTTAACATGTAACACAATCTCCAATTAGTGTCAAAGTTACCAGAGCCATCAGACTCCAATTACATTAACCTTACACACTGGTTCAAGGAAAATGCAATCAATCCCTTGCCAAACTAATTACTAACATTAAAGTTGGTATGAAATAATTTCATCCAAAATTGGTTTAATTTATGCAGCTAAGTATCAAAGAACATAGCATACACAAGTAGCTTTTAATTAACCTGAAAACATGCTCATATGGAATGGCGATTGTGTTTTATTGTTTGAGAATTTGTGGGTCATTATTTTAACCTTGTTCAGGCTACGCCTGCTAATAATGCTTGGCATATAACAACATCCATAATGCCTTTAATTTTTAGGCATATTAATAGACAACAACGACTTCAGTCTCTCAAGTACTCATTTATTGTCTTAAATGTGAAAATGTTTTAGAGATTAGAGAAGAAATTGTTTGAATTAATTAACTACATCAGCACCCAAGAGACTATCCACAATACATTCAGATGAAGCAGCAGAAATTTAAAATCTAATGAAATTTAATTTACAGTTGGAAAATATATCAGCTGTGGGACCTTGAGACATGGTTTACATGATTGCTGAGTATTGACAGGAGGGAAAGTTGCAGAACATATTTTATCAATTTATCACACTGATATGGTAAATTATTTATGTGAGGAAAAAATGTTAGATGTTTTATAATATTTTGTTTTTTCCAATACAAAAAATAAATAAATTAAACCATAGATAAATACAATAAAAATTCTGCTTCATGCTATGCAACCTCAATGCTGTATTTAAAATAAAAATTTAAGCTACAATTTATGATTTGAAGTATAGATGTCATTTAAATTTTGTAAGAGTAGGGAGAGCATAAACAAAATCTGATCAACAACTAAATATAAGTAATATACTTTAAAATTAGATTTTTGCACAATCATACTTTTTTAAAATCAATATTATAATATATTTGAGATGCTTTTAACAATGAATTTTTACTATATTTGTAAGTATTTACTGATGTATTTGTATTGATTTATTTTCATTGGATCCCTTGTACCACTAGTGTCAGTGTTAGAGCTGTTTTAATACTGATTGTTGTTTTTTTTCTGTACATCTTCTGCCCGGCACTGGTTACTCACAGTAAAAAAGATGCTACTAATTTTACTTTTTTGGACAGATGGTACCAACATTGACAATGTAAGAATCAAGGTGAAACGTGTAACTGAGTTGAAGAAACTTACAAGCTCTTCAGTTCTGAAAACCCATCTATCCTAACGTGAAATATACTCACTGGGCACTTTTATACAGTAGGCATAACAGCACCAAAACAGTATGTGCACTTGTGCAGACAAATCTCTTTAAAGTTTTGTCTCTGTTTGGTCACTTATGCAGTGAAGCAGCAACTCACGTGTGCTTGTCCAAAGCGTCAAACCTGGTGTTTGTAGTTTGTCTGTGCAGCTGCCAAATATTAACTCAAGCAGCATCTGTCTTGGCTCTGTCTTGTCTGTGCAACTATGGGCCAACCAATATCTATTTCTGCTTGTCTATGCAATTGGACAATTTACAACTTATGTGGCAGCTGCCTTGCTTATGCACTATATATTACAAATATGTTTTCCAACTCCAGCTAGCAAGGTTAATGTCAAGTTCTTAAATGCAGATATCTTATGAGCCCTGCTGGTTATCACAGAAGTCAGATATTACTGCTTAGATTTGTATGTGTAAAATCTGCTAAATCCACAAATTACAGAGTTTTTTTTCTCTTGTATGAAGGCAATATAAGTATTAGTTAATTATGTCTTTTCTTTTTAATAAAATGATCATCATATTATGATAATCAATTTCATCCAGTCAAATAATATTATAATAAATCTAGCCATTCAAAAATTTACATTCTTTATTTTTTCTGGATTGAAAGATTTTAGTTGTTACTGACAAAAGTCTGTGCATATGGAATTGCTTTTCCTGCAGCAAAATTACTTTTTTACTAGCTTATTTATGAAGAAATATTTAAATTATAACATGTTTCCTTGTGTTCTGATTTTTAGAGGGTAGAACAAGTAGCTTGTAAAAAGTATACATTTGAAAATCTTAACTAAACATTGATAAAAAAGCAAGAAAACAATGACACTGTCATGGGTCAAGAAACACAACTGGAGCTCCGTTATACCAAAAGCAATATGCCTACATAATGCTCCACTGTGATTGAAACTGCCAAGTCAGAACTTTTCTTTCTAATTTTCTTGCTTTCTAGTCATTTTGGTGTGTGTGTTCAGATCAAAGTGTGTGTGTATATTTATTTACTTACTTACTTTTCTATCTATCATGTATTTATTTATTTAAAGAGCTTCTGTAAAAATCCAAATATCCCCCTTAGGACAAACAACTATCTATCTATCTATCTATCTATCTATCTATCTATCTATCTATCTATCTATCTATCTATCTATCTATCTATCTATCTATCTATCTATCTATCTATCTATCTATCTATCTATCTATTTGTGTTACTGCAATTCAGTACTCTCCTCATTGAATTTAGTCTAAGTAGCTAGTCAGTACCTCTTAGCATCAGCTGCTTGTTGTGGTGGCAGCAGCAGATTACGGTTTAACTGGCTTGTTGATTTAGTTTTACTCTTTAGGCTCTAACCTGAGTACTGTATGTCACTGATCAGGTAAAAAGCCTTTAATTTGTATTGGAAATTATATTCTAATTTCTTGGGGCAGCACGGTGGCACAGTGGGTAGTGCTGCTGCCTCGCAGTTAGGAGACCCGGGTTCACTTCCCGGGTCCTCCCTGCATGGAGTTTGCATGTTCTCCCTATGTCTGTGTGGGTTTCCTCAGGGTGCTCCGGTTTCCTCCCACGGTCCAAAGACATGCAGGTTAGGCGCATTGGCGATTCTAAATTGTCCCTAGTGCGTGCTTGGTGTGTGGGTGTGTTTGTGTGAGCATCCTGCAGTGGGCTGGTGCCATGCCCGGGATTTGTTTCCTGCCTTGCACCCTGTGTTGGTTGGGATTGGCTCCAGCAAACCCCCGTGACCCTGTAGTTAGGATATATGTATGGATGGATCATTTCTTCAAAAACAGGAATTACTGCCATTATCATGCTTTTTATGCTACAGGGTCCTTCAGGGGAGCTTCTTTAACCCACCACTGCCGATAACATAACCAGGATGAGCCAGGCAGATGAGGACAAACATATAACAAGGGGTAGGTGAAATAGTGCCAGTGCTTTTATTAAAATGAAAAACAGTGCCCCAAACAGTGCAGTGTTCAAAATCCATAATTAATAAAATAATCTGATAAAAACAGTGTAAGAGTGGAATTTTAAAACAAATAAATAAGAATCCATTAAAACGAGGTTAAAAATTCCCAGGAAGGAATCTATCCTTTACGATTCTGAGCACTGGTGCCTTCCTTTTAAACTGATGTCTCTCCGTCTTACCTTGATTGGGCCTTACAGCAAGAAGACACATCCACCCAACAATTTTTGTGCCTTGTAGGCATTGTTGCTTCTTTAGATGGAGTCATTGGAGAGCATCTAAAAACAGTAAGAGTTTTCAAAGGTTCTTCTAAAATAGTACAACATGAATTACTTGACTATATGCTCTCTGCTCTCAGGGATCAAATTGTCAATGAAGAAATGTCCGCAGATTTTGTTGTTTTGCAAGTCAACGAGACAACAGACATTGAGACCCAGCTAATCATCTTTTGATTATTTAATAAGACTTAAAGCGTTTAATACTTGTTCAAAGATATTGAATGTTTCTTTTCAAGTTTATGGGCTTTCTGATAGTCACAGTGTTTAACATTTTATGTGTGTCAACTAAAGGGAACATGTTAAATAATCAACTGTAAAAGACCTATAGACACCTGTTGGAAAATGATTAAATAAAGAATACATCAGTTTGTGTCCTAGACAGTAAAACCTATTACATTTCTTAATGGACAAAAGTGGCTTAGTTGTTAGATAATGTACCAGACACCAAAATTGTGAAGTCAAAAATAAATTCAGAAATAACTTTTAAATTTATAAGCTTGATATTTATTTACTGTATTGATCATTGTTTTTAATATCAGTTAGCATTAAAGAAAGCTACACTAATAATCATGTCACAACTGTTATTTTGCCATATTTCAGTAAACAACATTTATCTCCAAGTTCAGAAAACAATCATAGAACTTGCATGTGAAAAATATTGAATCTTGTTTTGATTCTCTCAAAATAAAGTTTAAGATCCAATTTCCAAGCAAACGATACATAATTTGTTTAGTCAAAAGCAAACATGCCTAAATTTAGCAAAATATATATTCCTGTCTTGTTTCTTTTTTATTTACTTGTAAAAATATTCCAATACAGAAGAGTATGTATAAGACCAATCAATTTAGAATCAAACTTTGGTCTTTCACTAACACATGTTAAATATACTGTATTATACAATAATTCACAACAGTAGCAGAATTGAGAACTGGTTTTAAAAAAATAACTATTCTTTTGCAAATCCCTGAGTATTGCAAAATGCAAAGTCCATTTTTGCTTTAAATTCCTTATACGTTGGGTAAATGGGCAGCCTAAGACAGTTTATGCATGTGTTTGACACTGGAAGCAACCCTGGATGTGCAGCACCATAATGATACAGAAATTCAATGGATGGTTCCGGGAAGAAGCCACATGGTGGGATACAGTCAGCACCTGTAGCAAATATGAGTATCCCTTCCGTTGTGGTTGATGTCTCCTTTTCTGAAAAAGAAAAAAAAAGTTATAAAGAAAATGAGACACTGTCAAGGCAATCGTCACCAAACATCCATAAAGTGCATCTCTTCACCGTAAGTGTAGTTCAAAATCGCATGAGCTTTTCCAGTGCACCTTTGCAGCCATGGCTGTGATGCCAACAGGCAGTAGGCATCAAAATCTGCTTAACTAAATTAACAGCAATTTTAACATTGTTGACTACAGCAATTGTTTAGAACAAGAATCAGACATACCATTATTTTGTAACACCATTCAATTTATTTTGAATTCTTTCCCTATATAAAAAAGGAATTTTTAAGTGTCAAAAGATTGAAATAATAATCAGTCTTATAGGGATGCCTTTTAAGACTTCTAGCCGCCAAAAATTCAAGTTTTGATTAATAGAATACTTATTTAAATCATGTGTCACTTATAAAGGTCCAAAAAAGCAAGGAAATTATACCTCCTTATTTCTTATTATGGTGTTTAGGGCTAATTATTACATAAACTTCATTTGCTTTGATCATTAAGTCAACATTATACCAGTGGACGTAATATTCTACTAACTTATTTCTCTACACATTGTAAAGACTGAGATATGCATTCTTACCTTCCACATCCAGTAAAAAATCCCTCCAAAAAGCAACAATGGAAAGTTCCACTGTCTTCTTATTGCTTCCTTCACAAGAAAAGTGAACTTTAAAGAGATCATCCATTTTTTCTGCGGTTAGTTTTTCAGGTTTGTGACAAAAAATAGGAGCAAAGATTGTGGGATATGTCTGAATTTGCTGCAGGAGATCAAGTGTTTTTAGTTCGTCACGGAGTCTAAAATGAAAAAAAAACGAAAAAAAAAAAAAACACTACTCTTAAAATAAAGGCACTGAATTAATGGTGAACCTGCCAAGAATCTGCAATACTGCCACAAAGACTACATTTATTATTTTTTACAAGTGTCATTTTTAATTAGGTGTGAAAGCACCATAAGATTTATCTACTTTCACTTTTTATGCTTTAATTTTTCTTCCACTAGATTTCATCAAGCTTCCCAAACTTTGACAAACATGAATTGAATCCAATAAGTGAAGCAAAACTGAGAAAATTTTTGAAATGGAAAGCTAGTCTGGAAGCAAATGGACTCCCCACAAGCTAAATGCAGGAGATTGCTGATAGTAAAGGAGAAGGAGGTGGAACCATGTCCACATGGCATGAGTAGCAGGGGGGTTATTAGAAACCAAATTTAACTCAAGGTTTGATGAAGAAAGGTTTATAAATGATCAAGTGGCATTAAATGTGCTGTGCAGGTGGCAACGGAAAGAAAATGTCCATTTAGATACCAGCAACAGAGATTCCTTGCTTCTTAGGTGACATGTTGAGTGAAGGTGGTGGGTGAGAGGTGTGTGAAAGAAATTTCTTGAGCTGTCCCCCATTTTGACTTCTGAAGGGGTCACTCTGGAATGGAAGGGTAAAGTAAAGGGTACAGTTTACGAAAGGTGTGTGAGGAATTATATAGTGACATGGCTAGATAACATGTTAGTTAATACATAGGCATGAACATTACCTTTCAAATGGTCCTCTTACTCGATTAATAACTTGGTAATGCAGAATATCTTTCAAAAGTAATTCTTTTCATTCAATGAATTTACTGGCCTTAAACAGCCAGCAAAATGCAAGTAGTCCTCGTTTTCTTTTACAGTATTGCAGTTCTGAGTTCTTCAACTGTTGATGAACTTGCAATCTATGTGAAAAAATACAGAATTACGTGTCAGGTTTAGTGCCTTGATTTGGTAAATTAATCATTTGTCTGGAAAAACAGGCCTACCCTGACAGGATTTAACAGCAGTACCAACATCTCATAAAAGTGCAACTTCACCTGAAGGACACATGTACACCTTTAAAAATGTAATCATTCTATCAAGGTTTAAATATTATGTTTCATGGGTGTTGATACCTGTTTTTCACGCAAAAGCTGCATATGCAATAATAAAAAATGAAAATAAAATAAAAATTAAAATTAGATGCCTTTTGGATAGTATTAACCACTTCAAAGTCAGCTACATCTTCCAGTTTTGGTGTCTCTGATTCTGGTCCATGTATCAATGAATAAACAAGTATTTTTGAAAAAAAACCAGGGCTCGGCCCACCATGAATCATTGATACAGCAATCATTCTGCCTGCTTCATAATAATAATCTTCTCTGAGTGCTGTCAAGTAATCAGCAGAGAAAAGTTTAATCTGAAATATGCAGTTCTTTGTAAGTATTTTAATTTAAAAGTAACACAATTGTTATAATTCAAACATATAGCATTCTCAATAAGACACTACAGCATATCTAATCAAGCAATATAAAAAGTAGCATTAAACTAATAAGAATACTTAAAATTTCACGTACCAGCGGAATTCAGTGACAGGGTTTTGGAAGTTGATGGGTCTTCAAACGGAGATGATTGTTCTAGATGATGCATAAGAAGTCGTAGGAATTCTCTTCTTGGTCCACCAAGGTCAATGGCCTCCTCCGATTTTCCAAAATTATCAGAGAATTTTACAGAAAGGCTGTTGTATGGACTAAATGTTTTTCTTCTAAACCCTCTTATGGCCCCATCCCATACATTATGATGATTTATATGTAGCTTTGATGTTGAGTACGCAGTAATCTTTTTAGCCAATTCTTGTAGACTATCACAAGCTGTCTTTTCTACTTGTATTGCTCCTTAAGAAAAGAAAAAGAAAAATACAAATTTAGAAAGTAATGGTAATATATTCTGTAGACAAACATAGCACTTTTTCCACAACCTAAATAAATATTACACTACAAGATAATGCAGCTGGGGTGGGCTGGCATCCTGCCCGGGGTTTGTTTCCTGCCTTGTGCCCTGTGTTGGCTGGGATTGGCTCCAGCAGACCCCCGTGACCCTGTAGTTAGGATATAGCGGGTTGGATAATGAATGGGTGGATAATGCGGCTTAGTCCACTTCTCTGGTTTTCTTACCACATGCCAAGAATATGCCCAAAATGTTGGGTTGACTGGTGACTCTGAATCAGCCCTGGGTATGTGCGTGACACCCCATCCACCTGCTTTGTGAACAATGCTACTAAAACACATGTTGGCTCTGGCAACCCTAAGCTGGATAAATCAGGTTAATAAATTGATGGATGGAATATTACTCCCAGAAAGTTACTAATTTCACATAAAATGTTATCATAAACTTACAGTAATTTATTAACTTCCAGTACATTGTAAAGGCATACATATTAAAATTCAGAAAATACACATTATTTGAAATGACTTTTTTATTTCAAATGACATACATCATTTGGTCTTCCAAGCTGGCATTTATAGGTACATTGATGTCATCTGAATTCACAGAGCTGTCATCATCATCATCTGGTAACCACTGGACATAGTTTGCATAAGCATTTTCAACCATCAAAGTGTGCACATTTTCAGAAATAATTGTTGAATCTTGTGGCTCTTCAGTACAGGATGTAGGGCTGGAGGATAAGATAAAAAATGGATCATGACCAATATTTGTTGAATGGCTTCCACTTATTTCTGAATAAACTGCAATACTACAATTGATGTCTGATGCAGTTGAAGATTTTTGATGCAAAATTGTTGGTTCAGGCAATGCAGCATCACTGATTGTTAAGGTTATTTCATCACTGTCTTGAATGTGTATACTGTGAGGGCTTTGGGTATCAGAAATATAAACAACTTCATTTACAACTCTTTGCCCAGAATGTGTTTCACTTTCCGGTTTTGACTGTGGTGCACTGGTTATGCTGTTTTCTGAGTCTACCATGATATCCTCATTTTCGCTGTCTGTAGTACATTCCTAAAAAACAATAATAATAATGAAATTCAAGTTGCCCAATTGAATTATTAATATTAGTTATTATATCCATTCATTCACTAGTTCAGAAAAGAGGCCTGTAGACTTTATAGCACTGTGCCAAAGGCATATTTTGTTCTTAACAATTACATGATCTTTTGCCATCATAATAATAAAACTAAAATATCACATAACTCCTATATGATAGAACACTGACAACTAAAGAGAAAGCAAACTTTTCCTCACAATCAATGCCTTTGATGGTCTGATGTAAACAGCTTTCTGGTGAAACACTTTATGTATCATCAATCCATTAAGTTGCTGTATTTCAGACAATGTGGGTTCAAATAGTTTGTTTCCACATCCCATTAAAATCTGAAAACTAGACAGTAACAAAAATACAATTTATAACTGTAATATACTGTAGACCATAGAAATATTTACAAAGTTAACTTTTATATGCCTGCTTGTTAAAATGAATAAGTCTGCCAAATTATATATACACTTTTATGTGAAATTAAACTATTCCATGTGTGCTAATGTGGAACAAACTTCAAAAGCAGTAGAACTCCATCAATTACCTACTATTTTGTCCTTTGAACATAAAAATAGCAATTAATTTTAAAGTTGAAAATGACCACTAAGGCAATGTCTGAGAAAAGGAACACCACAGTGATGAGATCAGGACCAGTAAAGAAAACCTTTTAACTCCAGTAGCACTGTGCCCCAAACTCACTGTACAGTATACAGGGAAGAATGTGACACTAAGTTAAAAGTTGTGATTTTGAAAGACAACTCAGTTACTGCATTTTACTGAGCAAACTGTATAAAACACATACCTGACATCTGATGGTATTTTTCCACAGAAAGCTTCACGAATTTTTTCTTTACAGTTGTACTATCCCAGTGTTTCTAAAACTCGAATGCACTCGAGTTGTGCCCACTTTCATACAGTATCTGTTGGCTGCTCTGTTTTAACACATTATCATACATTGGATTTGGAAGCAGTATTATATCTTTGTGAAAAGCTGGGTGTGAAATATTTGGTGTTCTTGACCTATATATATATATACATACAAACAAACGTTAAATATACTTTAATGTAGTATTCTGATCATTTTCTTTCCACAAATATAACAAACCATGCAGCATATATGCACTGTAAATGAAAATACTTGCATTATTACACAGCTTATATACTGTAGATATGGCAGTCCTTCCTTTGAGCATGTCAAAAAATATAACATTGCATTTTTAAAAGAGGTTTATTGTTTCAACATATTTTAAAATATTACATAATTAATTTAAATAATTCAGTAGCCAGATTAAACAACCCGTGTTGAAGTTCCCATTAAGAATCATATAAAGCAATTTATTTTGAGGAATACATTCACAAAATTAATATCCTGCCAAATTTGTTTTGTATAATCCTTCTAAAGATAGATGTGAAACAATATTGGATATTATCATCCTCTCACAAAGGGTTACAGTATATGCTTATTTCACTAAAAAATAAGCATTAACATGACTGTGGACATTTCATCTGTATGCAAATTATGATTACAGAGAATACTTTTAGTGTTCTGAAAGAATATTTTGGTAAAGGTTGTTTACTCAGGTCTGTCAAACAGTTGGGAATGCATTCAGCATTTATTTTGATGTCCATACATCTACTCTTTAGAAACTAGAAATAATACATTGCTTCTGTATGAGATCATAATTTTAGGCACTGAATTCCTTATTTGTTAATTCTCATTTGGCTTTTGCACTGCATCATTTCCTTTTGTCTTCTTTAAAGTAATTTTTAGACTCTCTTTTAAGAAGCAAACCAGGTCTCATAATGTCTTACAAACCATGCAACCATATGTTATTTTACTTTGCACAGAAATAAAAAATTCTCGACATTTTTCTACAATGCCCCTCTGCTGACAGTCGTGGAATTGGGTATAGTTCTAAAGCTATATTATTTATAAATTACAATTTGTGAGATTACCTTGGAGGTTTTCTTGTTGTTTGCTTGAAGTGTTTTCTTAGAGAATAGCGAGGAGATTGTGAAGAATTCATCAAACTGTTTTCTATATTTTGCAAGTGAGGGTAGTGGACCCCTAGGAAAAAGATGTCTCATTTCAACCCTAACACTCCAGTTTACTGGTCTTGTCCTCCCTCCTGATAAAGCATCACTGAGAGCTCTGCGTAGATCTTCTCTCTCCAGTATCTGCTCTACTACATTTTCTGCATTTCCTGCCATTACTCCTAAAATGTAAAAAGTAAACCTATTGAAAAATATACAGTTAGTACATTAAAAAGACGACATGCACTGCAGTATTTTTACTTTTTTTTGTTTAAATACGTTAATGTGTGTTAGTAGTAATGTTAGAAAAGATACTAATCCACTAAGAAGAACCGAGACTGACATGGTACGACGGTTCAGTTTACACCAGCCACAAATGTACTATATTCATGTTTGTGAAGCGCTGAAAGCGCAATTCACAAATTCTAGAAAATCGTGTTTCTAAGTCACTTTCATGGACTGTTGATAGCGTTTACCTGCGGTCATTCCATCAAAACATTGCGAGAGGTGCGCTGATTAAGCTGCCTCGCATCAACCACAGGTCACTAGTGCTGTCGAAGTGCGATCCGTTCGTTGGCTTTGCTTAATGTAAGGTGACCATCCGTCCCCATTTTCGGACAACTGGCCCCACTCAGAAACATGTCCTTGTTTTGTCCCCGGTTTAAGATTTGTCCACATTTCCAGTCCTTGCATGATCTTGCATTAAGTTTTGCTTGTTCGTGTACGCCAGCACGTCGTAATGAAACTGCATTTTCACAACCAGGCATGAATTCTTGTCGAGATGTATGTAGTCTATGCTCCACTAGCCCCCCCCCCCCCCATGTCCCTGGATTTGCCCAAAAAATTCTGGTCACCTTAACTAGTCCCCCCCTCCCCCCATGTCCCCAGATTGGCCCAAAAAATTCTGGTCACCTTACTTAATGGCTAGATGAAAATATAGGGATGGAGAAAGTTAAAAACTTGAATTGACTAGGAAAAAACAAGAACAAACCCTTTGTTTCCTGTGTTCATTTAACTGTTCCTGGGTTCATGCTACATTATTTTACAAGAAGATAAACCTGACTTCTGTGACAGTCAGCTCCATAGATGTAAATTATCAGTTAAAATATTTTAATTTGCTGAGCTGTCTCTAGTTTCTTGCTGCCAATAAGGAATGTTCTCTTTTCTTTCTTTTTTAATACATTTAATAAATCAAAGCCAAAAAACCAAAGCCAAAGCTATCTAGGCACAGTATATTGTGTAAGCATTTCAGTATGTAGTGTATCCGATTCAGTATATTGTGTAAGCATTTCAGTATGTAGTTTATGCGATTCAGTATATTGTGTAAGCATTTCAGTATGTAGTGTATCCGATTCAGTATATTGTGTAAGCATTTCAGTATGTAGAGTATGCGATTCAGTATACGGTGTGTTTCAGTATGAAGTGTATGCGTTTTAGTATACAGTTTAAGTGCTTCAGTATGCAGTGTATGCCTTTCAGTAGTGCAGTGTATACCTTTCACTATGCAGTGTAAGCGTTTCAGTATAGAGTGTATACAGAGATGACAATGATTTATGTCCTAAACGGCACCCCATAATGAAGCAACACAGGATAGTTTTACATTTATTTACAATTTGCTTGGCAGATGCTTTTATCCAAAGCAACTTATAAAAGAGGTAAACAATTGAGTAACATTAAGCTAGGGCCTGTTTATTTACCAAATGTAAAAGGATGAGAAACAAAAGTTAATTGCCACAAGTGAAATGATGTAATAGCTCACATATTTACAATCATAGATTACAATCACTAAAGCAGTTAAACTTAAAACAAATTAAAAATAAAAAATATAAAATATCACAGAATAAAGTTTTTTTTTTTCTTCCATCAATTCGACAGATATTCACAAAAGAAATGGGTCTTCAATCGCTTCTTAAATACATTGAAGGAGTCAGCAGTATGATAGTTACAGAGCTGTGTAGTTAACACATTAATTTTGTCACACAATCCAGACATTGTGTGCTGCTTGCTGCCATGGAAGATGAAAGATAAAATGATAGAGTGATGTAATTTTTGATTTTTTTTACAGGGGTTTGTGACACAATCATAACCCATACTAAGAAGCAGTTTGCTTTTACCAACTACCTCATAAATGGAACCCTGCTGCAGGGAGAGCTATTCAGACAACATTCCCGGATCAGGCAGTCAACACCACCATAGAGGCATATCTTATGCTGATTAAGGCCAGGCCCATCACTGAACTCTCCATTATCTATGATAATGATGACTTTAAGAATTGCAGTGGTGTGCTGGCTCTTTACCAGCTCTTGAAGGAATATTATCTTGGAGAAACATCCTCATTACTACCGCATCAGGAGACAGAGGTGTTTTTCTGTCTTAAATAGGATTAAGACATTTCTGAGAAACACTACAAGGCAGGAGTTGATAGGTTTGCCTGTCATAATAACTAATTTTCTTAGGTAAACTTACCAATTAATGACTAAAGGGCAAATTTAGTTTTTTTTTTTTCACAAATATGTAAATATGTACAGTATGTAAAAAAGTTGGTTGTAGGTTGTGTGTTTGAAACACTTATGAAAAAGTTTGGTAAGAATGTGTAAATATGTAACATATACCCACATATATTTGGGGGATAATGTACTGTATATTAGATTATTTAAACATTATTAATCCCAAGAGGAAATTCAGATGCATATAGCAGCAACATAAAAAACAGATATAAACTCACAGGACAGATAATACAGCCAATCAACCAACAACAACAACATTTATTTATATAGAACATTTTCATACAAATGATGTAGCTCAAAGTGCTTTACAGGATGAAGAAAGAGAAAAAAGATAAAATTAGGCAATAATAATTAATATAGAATAAAAGTAAGGTCCAATGGCCAGGGAGGACAGAAAACACAAAAAAATAACTCCAGATGGCTGGAGAAAAACAAAAAAAATCTGCAAGGGTTCCGAGGCAACGAGACCACCCAGCCCCCTCTAGGCATTCTACCTAACGTAAATGATCTCAATCAGTCCTCATGGTGTTCAGGGTTCACATGGAAGAACTTCATGATGATGGTTATGTTGACTTCTGGCCTTTAATCTATCAATGTAGGGACATCACGGTGCTTTAATCAGGTGGTGGTGGTGCAGATCGACCCACAGAAAACCAGAAAAAGAACAGCAGAGAAAGTAGGGGTTAGTACGGATTTCGGAGCCACCATTAATGATAATGATAATTAAATGCATATACAGAATATCAGGGTTACACTAAAATGAATCTATGAGAAAGCCATATTAAAGCAATGGGTTTTTAGCTTTTTAAAAGTTTTTTTTTAAAGTGCTCCACTGTATTAGCCTGGCGAATTTCTATTGGTAAGCTATTCCAGATTTTAGGAGCATAACAGTAGAAGACTGCCTCACCACTTCTTTTAAGTTTAGCACTTGTAATTATAAGCAGACACTCATTTTAAGATCTAAGGTTATGATTAGGAGTGTAAATGACACAGGTAACTAATGTTGCGACATCAGAACTGGAGAGATGTGTTCAGATTTTCTTTTCCTAGTTAAGATTCCAACAGCTGCATTCTGCACTTGTTGCAACCAATTGATGTCTTTTTTGGGTAGTCCTGAGAGGAGTGCGTTACAGTAATCAATCAACCAATCAATCGATAAATAAAAACAAATAAATAAATAAAATGTATATTGTGCAGAAATTTCAAAATTAATTTGAAGCATATGTTGGGAGGAAGCATTGATTCGCCTGTTAGCAGTGGGGAGAAAAGACCCCTAGATGAGCTTCTTAGCACACTGTGGTGGAATGAGGCTGTGGCTAAAAGTGCTCTAAGAGAAGGGAGTTTTTCATAATAACATCCAATTTGCCTGTACTTTATATACACATTTTTCTGTTGTTTGTATTTTTTGTTTTTAAAGAATAAACAATAAACTGTACCATTTATGTAGTTTGCTGTGTGCATTTTTCAGTTGGGTCAGTTGTGTTACATACAGTTGAAAGTGTAAAATAGCAGAGTAGTGTACATTTGTCCCACCTGTTTAAAAAATCACCAGCCGCCACTGCTGAACAGTCTCTCCTTGTTTGTCAAACACCTTCTGTTCTCATGCATGTTTGAAAAATAGAGTTCATTTACTTCATGCTTATCAAATCATTCAAGGGCAATGACAGTACTCCATCATTTCCAAATGCAGTTAGCTGTGGTTTCTAAATTTTCTCATAGGAGATTTAATTCTCAAAAAAAAAAAATTAACTTTCATTTTAAAGCTGATAACACTATACTGCATTAAATCAAATTATATGACTTTTTGTCATAAATTAATGATTTCAATATGGGTGAAACAGTGAATAAGTAAACAGTGGTGTGTTCTTTATTTTAATGTATACATGTTTGTTAAGTAGGTTTTAATTGGCCAAATAGGAGAACAAAGTAGAGCTTGGCTAAATCCAAAAATCTAATTTCAGCAGTATTTAAGAATATTTCCTCTAGCTTAGAGATATTATGAAGTGCAAACAGTTTCCTATGAGGTGCGGAAAAAGCAGCCCAATTATTTATGTCAAGCAAAACTGACTTGATGTAATGCTTTATTGACAGGCTGTTCAAATTATTTGATTACTACTCAACAGTTCATTAAGAAAATGACAGCAAGAATAATAACTAGAAATAGGAAGTACATTCATACAACTCCTGTTCTTAAATGACTACACTGGATTTCTGTTTAGGTTTAAATCCACCTTTTGACATGTAAATTTATAAATAACCTCCCTTTACCTTACTAAACTCATATCTACCTAAACCCAAGAATGTGCACTGTGATCAAAATATGTAGATAATGATGGTGAATAACCTTTAACGATAGGCTCCCAAAATCTGGAATGATCTACTTGCCAATATTAAAGAGGCTAAATCAAAACTGCACTGTATTATTTTATGCTAGAATACAGTTTTTAGAAATGCAGGTGAGGATGTCTATTAGTTTTTGATAAATGGAGAAATTGCTCTCATTGCCTCTATCTAAGCCTTTACTTTTTTCTTTTACTTTTGACCCTAATTGTGGTGTTGGACATCCTGAGACTTCGCGGGATCCCCTCAAGGTGGCTGGGTACCATGGCCAGCCTGTACACTGGTACTGTGAGTGCTGTGGAGAGTGGAGGCCGAACCTATGCATTTTTACCAGTTGATTCTGGGGTTCCTCAGAGGTGTGTTCTTGCTCTTACTCTGTTCAATGCTTACATAGACTGGGTGTTGGGCAGGGTCGTGGGGACCAGCGGCTGTGGGGCATCTGTTGGTGAAGAAAGATTCACTGATCTTGACTTTGCTGACGATACTGTGATGGAGGCTCTGATCAGGGCACTCAGGAGACTGAGAGAGAAGTCTGAGTGTCTGCGCATGCGAGTGTCCTTGATAAAAAACAGTATCCAGGCCTGTAATAACATCTTAGGCACAGCCATCAGCAGTGTGTCTGTCTGCGGAGAGATTGTTGAACTTGTCGAGGGGTTTACTAACCTCAGCAGTGACATTCATGTTCTCTGGTGACTCTTCCTATGAAGTCAGTAGACGGATTGGGAGAGCATGGGGGGCCATGAGGTTGCTGGAAAGGGGTGTGTTGTGCTCCCGATATTTCATGCAAAAGGTTGAAGGTCCAAGTCTTCACTGTCCTGGTGCTTTCTGTCTTGCTATATGGTTGCGAGACATGGACACTACTGTGTCTCTTTGGAGAATCCTTGGGTACCGCTGGTTTGACTTTGTGCCAATTGATCGGTTGCTCATGGAGTCCAGTATGAGGCACATTACCTGCATTGTAAGGGTGTGTCAGTTATGGGACTATGGCCATGTGGCACAGTTTCCCGAGGATCCTCATTGTTGATCACATGAGTGGCTGGACCAGGCCTAGGGGACACCCACATAACACCTGGCTGCAGCAGATAGATGGTCATTTCCAGATGGTGGGACTGGACCATGTTTCTGCCTTGGGGTTTGCCAGTGCATGCTCCCCAACCTGACCTGACCTGTGATTTTGAGAGGTAACCTTTTTCAGTGAGGTTACATCTCAATAGTATATTTAGTCCAACATCATATTTTGGATGGTTGGTAATGGTTTGGTGGTGTATTTTTGGAGCGTTCAGAGAATGGCAGGATGACTAGCCATACAGAATGTAATTTTGTTTTTATATTTTCTTTGTCTATATCATTTTAGCTTTGTGGAGAATAGTAATTCCACAAACAGAGATCACAAAGAGAACTCCCAACAGTGCATCGTCATCTGAGGCATTTTCAAAATGACTTCCTAATAAGCGGATTATTATAAATGAGCACAGTAAGTCATGTTTCAATTAATGTTTTAATGCAGTATAGCTGGTGGCTAGTATATACCAAAAGGTGGATGAAACACAAGCAAAACCAGCTAAGCAGTCAAGAGCAGTGCACTTCTCATGATCTCTCAAGGCTATCGATTATTTATTAACATTGGCTTGCTGTGTTTGTAGTCTGTCCAACAGCTATTTATCTGCTTGGTTTAATGCAACACCACCTGTTCACTACATCCAAAAAACTTTGACAATGTTTTCAGGTCTGCCCACATTATTTTACTGAAGAAATTGAGCACACTGTACACAGAAATTCAACAACTGTACACAAAAAGAAAAGAACTGCAGCAGAAGCTTGAATATTTGTTTATGATTATTTTAACTGCCAGGGTGAAGTGACAAAATAACACACTCTACCACATACTGAAACCGGTGCCTCCCTCCTGCAATTAATATTGACTTCATTATTTTAAAAATGTGCTAGCCTTACACACAGGTTGTGTTGATTTACCTCAACAAGATAAACTGTTTACTTTGTATTTTCTGCTGTGTGTGTGTGTGTTTTGTATTTGCATTAATGCTTCCAATATAATGTTGTGAAAATACACTGAAGAATGCACCTGTCGGTCAAGTTGAAACTTCATCCCCTAATTAATTCCACGCATGTCCAATGTGATGGGTTGTCATTCCTGACTGGTTTAAATTTTGACTGATTCCAAATGCTTCCAGGATCTCTGAAATATATAAAGCCTGTTGAGAAACTGAATAAATAAACAGTATATTACTGTAAATGCAACACCTGTCTCTGGGCTATTCGCTTCCCATCAGTTTGCTGAAGCTTGTGCTCTTTATTTCTGCAGGCATCAGTGTAGTGCAGCACTATGTCATAAGATGATGAACCTTTAGCTGTATTAAGCTAGTGAGGCCCCAAATGCTTAAAATATCTAATACTCTCTTTTAAAAGAAATCAGTAAACATAATTTAACAACAGATGATTTAAAAATCTTTTAACACATTTTCACAACATAGAAAATGTACTGAAATCTGTATTGTTGTCTGCATGTACAATTCAGTTGTAATGAATTGTTAATGGATCAGTATAGAGAAGGCCAGAAGGAGTTGCATTGGATCTTTGTGGACTTGGAGAAAGCATATGGCAGGGTGCCTCAAGGAGAGTTGTGGTATTGTATGAGGAAGTCAGGAGTGGCAGAGAAGTATGTAAGAGTTGTACAGGATATGTACGAGGGAAGTGTGACCATGGTGAGGTCTGCAGTAGGAGTGACGGATGCATTCAACATGGAGCTTGGATTACATCAGGGATCGGCTCTGAGCTCTTTCTTATTGCAATGGTGATGGACAGGTTGACAGATGCGATTAGACAGGAGTACCCATGGACTACGATGTTTGCTGATGACAGTGTGATCTGTAGCGAGAGTAGGGAGAAGGTTGAGGAGACACTAGAGAGGTGGAGATATGCTCTAGAGAGGAGAGGAATAAAGGTCAGTAGGAACAAGACAGATAACATGTGTGTAAATGAGAGGGAGGTTAGTGGAATGGTGAGGATGCAATGAGTAGAGTTGGTGAAGGTGGATGAGTTTAAATACTTGGGATCAACAGTACAGAGTAATGGGGATTGTAGAAGAGAGGTGAAAAAGAGAGTGCAGGCAGGGTGGAATGGGTGGAGAAGAGTGTCAGGAGTAATTTGAGACAGGAGGTTATCAGAAAGCAGGAGACAGAGCTGAAGGTGGCAGAGTTAAAGATGCTAAGATTTGCATTGGGTGTGACGATGATGGACAGGATTAGAAATGAGTACATTAGAGGGTCAGCTCAAGTTGGACGGTTGGGAGACAAAGTCAGAGAGGCGAGATTGCGTTGGTTTGGACATGTGCAGAGAAAGGTTCTGGGTATATTGGGAAAAGGATGTTAAAGGTAGAGCTGCCCCGGCAAGAGGAAAAGATAAAGGCCTAAGAGAAGGTTTGTGGATGTGGTGAGAGAGGACATGCAAGTGATAGGTGGGACAGAGCAAGATGCAGAAGACAGGAAGAGATGGAAAAAGATGATCTGCTGTGCAACCCCTAACGGAAGCAGCCGAAAGAAGAAGAAAGAAAGAAAATGTACTGAATAAGGAAAGAAGCTGCAACTATACTTTTTTTTTTAATTAATTTTATTGTAATCATTCCGTACATATAGATCAATTTTTATGAAAAATAGGATTGAAAGCAAATCAAACCCCACCCCTGAGAAGGAGAGCATGGGCAAAGGAGTAATACTTAAGGCTTGTAAACATGCCTAAATTATTGAGTTTAATAGGGCAAAAAAAGATAAATGGAGAAGGAAAAGAAATGTGGAAATAATTATTTCTTCTTATTCTAAAATATTATTGATTAAATCCTGCCAGGTTTTGAAAAAATTCTGTACAGATCCCTTAACTGAGAATTTGATTTTTTCCAATTTCAAATAATATAAAACATCGGCTTCCCACTGACTTATTAGAGGAGAGTTAGGATTCTTCAAATTTAACAAAATCAGTCTGCGTGCCAAAAGTGTAGTGAATACAATCACAGCTTGCTTGTCCTTATCCATTTCAAATCCATCTGGAAGAACACGAAACACAGCTATTAATGGGTTAGGAGGGATTGTGACACCAAGGCTGTCTGAAAGGCACTTAAAAATTTTGGTCCAAAATGATGTTAATTTGGTGCATGCCCAAAACATGTGACCCAGTGAGGCAGGTTGGATCTTGCCCTGGAAACATTTTGGACAGTTTTAAGCGAGACAGATGAGCTCGATATATAATTTTGAGTTGAATAATTCTATGCTTTGTGCATATGGAGCTTGAGTGAATTCTCTGCATTGCTACCTTCCACTCCTTTTCTGATATATTAATTAAGAGATCTTTTTCCCATTGTCTTCTTGGATCTTTAAATATTGCAGAAATGGTGTCTAAGTCCTCGCTCGAAGTTGAGCAGTATTTTTTCCAGCATGGTGGAGGATATGAGATGAGGAAAATCGGGCAGGTTCTGTTTGACAAAGTTTCTAATTTGAAGATAGTGAAAGAAATGGAAGGTGAAATTTTGAATGTAATTGTTCAGAAGGATGCAAAGATATTGTCTATATAAAGATCTCTGAGCAATTTAATCCCACATCTTTTCCAGATATTAAAAACTGGATATGTGTGCGAGGGTTGAAAGAGGTGGTTCTCTTGCAGGGGTGCCACAGATAGAAGATTTTCCATCTTAAATTGCTTTCTAAATTGGTTCCATGTTCTGAATGAGTGAAGCAAAATTGGGTTATTAGTATATTTGCGATAACTTGCATTTATTGGAGCACAGAGCAGGGAATATAAAGAAGTGCTGCAGGATTTTACTTCTATTGCGGACCAAGCCTGTGTATGTTCATTTATTTGTGTCCAGGTTTTTATGGCTTGTATGTTTGCTGCCCAGTAATAAAACTGAAAATTAGGTAGAGCCATGCCACCTTCTGCCTGAGGTCTTTGTAGGGTCGCTCTTCGGATACGTGTTTTAAGTTCCAAATAAATGAGGTTATGGTTGAATCTAATTGCTTAAAAATGTTTTATTGATATATATTGGGATGTTTTGGAATAAAAAAAGAAGCTTAGGAAGGATATTCATCTTAACAACTTTAATTCTTCCGGCTAGAATGAGAAGGGTTGACCATTTATTCAAGTCTTGCTTAATTTTTTCCATACAGACGGCGAAATTTTGTTGATAAAGAGCTTTATGTTTACTTGTGATATTTACCCCTAGGTATTTAAACTGATCTGCTATGGTAAAAGGTAGGGTGTCCAATCTAATTTTATATGCTTGTGAATTCACTGGAAAGAGTATACTTTTGGCAGAAGGTGGCATGGCTTTACCTAATTTTCAGTTTTATTACTGGGCAGCAAACATACAAGCCATAAAAACCTGGACACAAATAAATGCACATACCCAGGCTTGGTCTGCAATAGAAGTAAAATCCTGTGGTACTTCTTTATATTCCCTGCTCTGCTCTCCAATAAATGAAAGTTATCGCAAATATACTAATAACCCAATTGTGCTTTACTCACTCAGAATATGGAACCAAATTAGGAAGAATTTTAAGATGGAAAATCTTTTATCAGTGGCACCTCTGCAAGGGAACCACCTTTTTCAACCTTCGCAAGTATATCCAGTTTTTAATACCTGGAAAAGTTTTGGGATTAAAATGCTCAGAGATCTTTATATAGACAACATATTTACATCTTTTGAACAATTACGTTCAAAATTTAACCTCCCAGCTACACATTTCTTTTACTATCTTCAAATTAGAAATTTTGTTAAACAGAAATTGCCCGATTTCCCCCACCTTGCACCCTCCACAATGCTGGAAAAAATACTGCTTAATTCCGAGGAAACAAACACTATTTCCGCAATATATAAAATCTTATTAGAGTCCCTACCTTTCAAAGACCCAAGAGGACATTGGGAAGAAGATCTCTTAATCAATATATCAGAAAAGGAGTGGAAGGTAGCAAAGCAGAGAATTCACTCGAGTTCTATATGCGCAAAGCATAGAATTATTCAACTAAAAATTATATATCGAGCTCATCTGTCTCGCTTAAAACTGTCCAAAATGTTTCCAGGCCAGGATCCAACCTGCGAGCGCTGCAACCAAGCTCCTGCCTCACTGGGTCACATGTTCTGGGCCTGCACCAAACTAACATCATTTTGGACAAAAATTTTTAAGTGCCTCTCAGACAGCCTTAGTATCACAATCCCTCCTAACCCACTAACAGCTGTGTTTGGTGTCCTTCCAGATGGACTGGAATTGGAGAAGGACAAGCAAACGGTGATTGCATTCACTACACTCTTGGCACGCAGACTTATTTTGTTAAATTGGAAGAATCCTAATTCTCCTCTTATAAATCAGTGGGAAACCGATGTTTTATATTATTTGAAATTGGAAAAAATCAAATTTTCAGTTAGAGGATCTGTACAAAATTTTTTTCAAAACATGGCAGGATTTAATCAATATTATTTTAGAATAAGAGAAATAACTATTATTGCATTTAACTCCCTTCTCCATCTCTTATTTATATAGATATTTACTTCTCCCCTTCTTTTGTCTAATGTTGCCTTATTAAAAAGCTTAAAGAAATTTTCCTTTAGCTAAGCTCTCCTTCTCAGGGGTGGGGTTTGATTTGTTTTCAAATTTGTTGGGTTATAAATTGATCTGTTTGTATGGAATGATTACAATGAAAATTAATAAAATAAATATTTAAAAAAAAAAAAAGTATACTTTTATTCAAATTAATTCTGAGACCATAGATCTTTTGAAAATCTGAAAGTGCTGTTAAAACTGCAGGTACAGTGTTTTCTGGGTCTGATATATATAAAACCATATCATCTGCATATAGAGAAATTTTCTGTTCCAGTCCTTCTCGGATAATCCCTTTTATCTGATAAGAATTTTGAGAGTGGACCACCAGTGGTTCAATGGCGATTGCAAACAACAGTGGTGACAAAGGGCATCCTTGTCTGGTGCCACGTTCTAGTTTAAAGTAGTCTGAGCAAATGTTGTTAATACAGACTGAGGCTTCTGGACTGGTGTACAGTAGTTTGATCCATGCACAAATATTCGGGCCAAACCCAAATTTCTCCAATGCAGTGAAAAGCTAGTTCCATTCAATCATATCAAATGCTTTTTCTGTATCCAATGATAATAATATCTCTGGGGTGTTTGACTTTGCTGGTGAATATATTACATTAAACAGGTGTTGAAGATTGGAAGATAAGTGTCAGCCTTTAATAAATCCAGTTTGATCCTGTGATAATACCGAAGGCAGCACTTTCTCCATCCTTCTAGCTATAATTTTTCAGAGTATCTTAACATCATTATTCAGAAGTGAAATTGGTCTGTATGATGCACATTGTAACAAGTCCTTATTTTGTTTAGGAAAGACGGTGATTAATGCTTGACGAAAAGTTTGAGGTAGAATTTGATTGACTCTAGCTTCTGTAAATGTTGCCAATAAGAGGGGAGCTAGCTGAGTGGAGAATTTCTTATAAAATTCTATAGGGTAGCCATCAGAGCCTGCTGATTTCCCGCCTTGAAGTGACTTTATAGCATCTTGTAATTCTGATAGGGTCAGAGGTTTATCCAGTTCCTCAGTACTAAAAGTATCTATCTGTGGTATCTGTAATGTATCCAGAAATGCATTAGATTGTGTGTTTTGCTTTAAACTCAGTAGAATATAAGGATGTATAGTAGTCTCTAAATGTGTGCATTATATTTTTATGGTCAATGATTTTATCTCTGTTCGTGTTGGTGATTGCTGGGATTGCAGAAGCTGCAACTATACTTGACTATAATACAATATAACCAGAAATTTTTTGTGGTGGGGCAGGAGCATAATTCACTGATTAGTTCTATTCAAAGGCATAGCTGGAAGTTTAAATTTGTGTTTAACCTTCCCATGAAATATATTTTTTGAATGGTCCAACTGATTTATTATATATGGAATTATAAAATTACACAGCACTGGCTTGGTTAGCAATAAATGGACATATAATCATGTTACATCTCTTCCCTGTATGTTTAGCTGTGGACTAGTTCCTGATAAGTACTGTGAAGTAAGCAGAAATCCGGTGTTTGAACTCTCATTCTGAAAATGGTATCAATGCAGGAGGTATTCTTATCAGAATCAGAATCAGCTTTATTGGCCAAGTATATATACACATACAAGGAATTGGACTCCGGTTTTACCTAGTATTGTCCCTGATGCTGTGAGATTGACTTAAGTGTTCATGAGAGTGATGGCCTGAGGAAAGAAACTGTTCACATGTCTGGTAGTTTTGGCATACAGTGCTCTGTAGCGCCTACCAGAGGGAAGAAGTTGAAAAAGGTTGTAACCAGGGTGTGATGGGTCTTCAATGATGTTTTCTGCCCGTTTCCTGACTCGAGATCTGTATAAGTCTTGAATGGAGGGCAGATCAACACCAATGATTTTTTCTGCAATCCTGACTGTCCGTTGAAGTCTGTTCCTGTCCTGTTTTGTGGCTGAGCCAAACCAGACTGTGATAGATGAACAGAGAACAGACTGGATTACTGCAGAGTAAAATTGGATGAGCAGCTCCTGAGGCAGGTTGAACTTCCTGAGCTGGCGCAGGAAGTACAACCTCTGCTGGGCCTTTTTAACAATTGTGTTTATGTTTAGTTCCCACTTTAGGTCCTGGGAAATTGTGGATCCCAGAAACCTAAAGTTTTCCACAGCGGACACAATGCTGTTGAGTAGTGTGAGAGGGGGCAGCACTGGGGGGCTCCTCCTGAAGTCCACTGTCATCTCCACAGTTTTAAGCTTGTTCAGCTCCAGGTTGTTTTGACCGCACCAGAGGGCCAGCTGTTCGACCTCTCGTCTGTATACAGACTCATCACTGTCCTTGATGAGGCCAATGACTGTCATATCATCTGCGAACTTCAGGATTTTAACAGACGGGTCTCTTGAGGTGCAGTCATTTGTGTAGAGGGAGAAGAGCAGAGGAGAGAGGACACATCCCTGGGGGGCGCCAGTGCTGACTGTTCGTGTGCTGGATGTGATTTTTCCTAGTCTCACTTGCTGCTTCCTATCTGTCAGGAAGTTTTTGATCCACTGGGAGATGGGAGCTGGTACAGTGAGCCAAGTGAGTTTGGTGTGGAGGACTTCTGGAATGATAGTGTTGAACGCCGAGCTGAAGTCCACAAACAGGATCCTAGCATATGTCCCTGGAGAGTCGAGATGTTGCAGGATGTAGTGCAGTCCCATGTTGATTGCATCATCCACTGACCTGTTTGCTCGGTAAGCAAACTGTAGGGGGTCAAGCAGTGGGTCTGTAATGTCCTTCAGGTAGGTCAACACCAGTCTTTCAAAGGATTTCATGACCACAGACGTCAGGGCGACTGGCCTGTAGTCATTTAATCCTGCAATGGAGGTTTTCTTTGGAACCGGGATAATTGTGGAACGCTTAAGGCAGGAGGGAACTTCACATAGCTCCAGTGATCTGTTGAAGATCTGTGTAAATATGGGGGCCAGCTGATCAGCACAGACTTTAAGACAGGAGGGTGACACACCATCTGGACCTGGTGCCTTCCTGATCTTCTGTCTCCTGAAGAGCTGACTCACGTCCCCTTCACAGATCCTGAGTGCAGGTATGGTGTCAGTGGGGAGGGGCAGGGGCTTGGTAGTGAGTGCTGGGACTGTATTTTGATTGGCGTGGGTGAGAGGTGTGAAAGAGGGTTTATCAAACCTGCAGTAGAACAAATTCAGCTCGTTGGCCAGTTGATGGTTCTCTTCAGTATGGGGGGATGGTTTTCTGTAGTTGGTGATGTCTTTCAAACCTCTCCACACTGATGCAGGGTCGTTGGCTGTAAACCTATTTTCCAGCTTTTCAGTGTAGCACCTCTTTGCTACTCTGATCTCCTTTGTCAATGTGTTTCTGGCCTGATTATACAGGATTCTGTCCCCACTTTTGTAGGCCTTCTCCTTAGCCTTACGAAGCTGCCTGAGTTTTGTAGTAAACCAGGGTTTGTTGTTGTTGTATGTGCGAAAAGTTTTCATGGGCACACACATATCCTCACAAAAACTGACGTAGGATGTCACAGTGTCAGTAAGCTCATCCAGGTCAGTTGCTGCAGACTCAAAAACACTCCAATCAGTACAGTCAAAGCAGGCTTGTAGTTCCAGCTTTGCCTCGTTGGTCCATCTCTTCACCGTTTTCACCACAGGCTTTGCAGATCTTAAGTTCTGCCTGTAAGTCGGGAGAAGATGAACCAAACAGTGGTCAGAGAGTCCCAGGGCAGCATGAGGGACAGAGCGATAAGCATCCTTTCATGTAGTGTAGCAGTGGTCCAGTGTGTTTTTGTCCCTGGTAGGACACTTAATATGCTGACTGAATTTTGGCAGTTCTTGCCTGAGGTTTGCTCTGTTAAAATCACCAAGAACAATGAGCAGGGAGTCTGGGTGTTTGTGCTCCATGTTAGTTATCTGGCCAGCCAGGTGTTGTAAAGCTTCACTAACACAGGCCTGAGGTGGGATGTAAACACCAACCAGAATAAACGAGGAAAACTCCCGCGGTGAATAGAACGGTTTACAGTCAATGAAAAAAGACTCTAAGTGAGGGCTGCATGTTTTGATTAGTACTGTGACATCTGTATACCAACCTTCGTTTATGTAGAAACAGATTCCGCCTCCTTTCGTTTTCCCCGAGAGCTCCATGACGCGGTCCGCACGGAGAAGTTGGAAGCTCGGCAGGTATAATGTGCTATCGGGGATGTGCTCACCAAGCCAGGTTTCAGTGAAGCACAGGACAGCAGATCTGGAAAAGTCCGTGTTTATTCTGTTTAACAGAAGCAGTTCGTCCATCTTGTTGGCCAAAGAGCGGACGTTCGCCAGGTGAATTGAAGGGAGCGCAGTTCGAAATCCCCGGTGGCGCAGTTTAACAAGCGCTCCGGCACGCTTCCCTCGTCGGCGTCTCCTTCTAATTCCGTAAAGGGCAGCTGCTCCTCTGACTAAAAGTTCTGTAAAGTATTCTGTTTGAGTGAAAGACGGTGAAAAAATTTCACCAGCGAATTGACCGATGTGTAAGAGTTCCTCTCTGCTGTATGTGATCAGAGGGGGACAGCTTATCACTGCACAAATAAACAAAAACAGAGAAAGCACCAAGGAACGAGGCACCGAGGCTGCCATCTGCGGCGCCATGATGATATATGCTGTGATGTTTCTATTCATTGCACCCATAGAAGACAATCATATGTTCTCACCATCTTTAAACTTCCCAGTTTTTAAAATGTAGAGTGTGGTTGGTATTAAAACCTTTGAAAAAAAATTTATTGACATTATTTATGCATGCTTTGTGGAACTGTGTCACAATTACAACCTGTGATTAGTACAAATTAGAGACCCTGTTGTAAGAAACCTGGCCAATTTTCCTCATGTTTCCTCGATATATGCAATCAAAACTATACTGTCCAGTAGTGATGAAGATGCATTTCCAAGATTGATAAATTTTTGTGAAAAGAGCACAACCCTAGATAATCTAAGAGATTGCTAAGAACTTTTCAATAAGAATTTCAGATAATTAATAGAAATCAGCTATCAATAAAATCTAATCCTCATAAATTTGTGCAAAGAACAATCTAATTCAACTCAAAATTATATATCAGACATGTACTCTGGACTTTGTCTTTAACAGCACTATTTGGAATAATGCTGTATGGAATGTCACTGCTTAATAATGAACAATGTTGCATGGTTTACTTACACTATGAGTCACTTTGTCTTATTTAGCTGCAAGAATCCTGACCCACCTACCATATTGCAAGTGAGAAAAGGGATTTTTTATTTTACTTAAAATGAGAAGAAGAAAAATAGTACTTGTGTCAGTTATATATTAGCATTGTCTTTAATTAATTAAGTATGCTGAACCTCTGCTAACGATATTGAGGGATTATAAAAATTGGTAACTGCACATTTATCTTCCAATTTCTTGCTGTCTAGATAGCTATAAGAGATTAGGGTTAAGGCTAGATTTGACATGAATGAAATGGAAGATTGTATGGCTTAGTGACTTACAATTCATTCATTGTAATACAATTTGTAAATCAAATAAAAGGAAAAAAGTGTTCTTTATCAGTATAATTTAAATTTATACGTATAAGCACGAGCTTTACTTCTGCAGGTTTTTATCAACATATTTAGCATACATTTTTATCAAAAGAATTATACTTAATGTCATTTGGTTTTCTGATTTATATAAATTATAAAAACTAAATTGTATAGCTGTTCTTTTCTTAAAGTTATTTTGAAACACATCCGTTATGCAAATAATTAAGTTCACTCAAAATGTATCTGCTGTTGGCATTATTCTTAATAATTTCTAGTTTTGTTTTCCAAGTTTGACTACACCCTTGCTTTCTATGTTAAGTAGGTTTTAATTTGGTCAATTATGACATTCTTTGGTTTACTCTAAAAACAGAATAATGACATGTAAAGTTTTGAGTTGTGTATCTATTACAAAATTACATATGAGCTATTTTTAAAGAGTTCAGTTTTTAAACAAAAAATTAAAGCCCTAGGTACAGATTTAAGGATACATTAACTTGTTTAACACCCAAACTGATAAAACTGCTTAGAAAGGTGAAGGTTAATTATAGCAATACAAAAAGGTTTCAGGTTATAAAGTCTTGGCAGTTTTGTACAGATACCTGAACCCTGTCATTACAAATAGCATAGAGTTTCTCTGCAGGATGTCTAGAAATCAATATTTTACCAGTAATAAAATACAGTGATATCATTTGTGTTAATTAAATCAACATTTTAAATGTTCTGAGAAAATTAACACATGCTTTTGTTAAAAAAAAGTCAGATCCCTTTGGCTCTTAGAATATTGTAATTTTGTTTTTCAAAAATGCAGTAAAGTATGTGTTTTTGTATATTTTAGTTTTTAAGAAAAAACATTATTTCATATTTTAGGCAACAATTAAATGTGTTTCTCTACTCACATTCTACAGGTGAAACGTATTAGTTCTTAAACAGGTTTCATAATGCTCATTTGGCATGTTCTTGAGATACTGTATATACAAATATAGGCTTCATATTTAGAGGTGATAAAACTTTAAAATGTCTTTGAGCACTAAATCTGTTGATTTCTGTTTCCTCCACCACATAGTTTCAGTTTCTATCCATCTATCTATTCAGGTTACCATTTGCCTTCAAGCAAACAAAGCTTCACTACATGTTTTGTCTAGCTTGTAAGAATATAGATTTATTTAACAGATACTAATAGTAGTCATGGTTGTGTGGATGAAGTAGTATCAGAGCATTGTTCCAAAAAATAAATAAATAAAAATCAAAGACCTAGCGAAAGACTGAAGATAATTGAGAAGAATTCTAGCTACCACTTAGTGATTAGAATTTAGTAAGCTCTCTTGAACTTAAGTGAACAATTTCTAAACTTTTAGTAAAAAGGCCTTAACTATGTTGATTGTTCTTTTGTTTAACCTCTAAGGAAACTACTACACCAGTGATAAAAGGGTCTAAACATTTGTCAGTAGTTTTTGACCAGCATGATATGTACTAAATGGGTGAAAATTATAAGTGAAAGTGCATTAACAACATAATGATAAAGTTTTGATATGACAGAATTACAAATAAAGATAAAGCAGAAAAATCTTTAACAATCATTCAGAAGGCTTAGAGTATGAACACCTAAACCTAATCTTGCCACTTAATCAGGGGTCTTGGTTTCTAAATTAAGCAGTAAACATGTTTGGTGCTCAAATACTGTAAGAACAATGCATAGGTTAGAACAGTAAAGGGACACCAATACTGTGGAAGAACCAGGGGACAGAGTGTCGTTAGGGCATTACCTCCCCCGGAGTGCTAGAGGGCAGCTCCCCGGGTTACTGTGGCACCCGGGATTCCCACAGGGCATGCTGGGAGTTGTAGTTTTGTAACTCAGCCCGGTTGGGTGCTGTAGGTGCTGCCAGGGGGTGCCGTGTGAACTGGGGTGCCCTAGTCATTGGGGCCAAGCATTTCCAGGGATCACTTAAAATCAGCTGCCTGCCTTCATTCCGTAGTAGTTTAATCTTGGTTATGGTGGAATGGTTCTCCAAGATAGTCTGCCTTTTTCCAGCAGCTGAGAGAATGAACATGACGTTCAATTAGATTTTATACAAACTGTATGAATCTCTCCTTTGTTTATCAGTTATAGTCTAACGGTCAGTTGGAGAGAGGTAATCAGTAATTAGAAAATACTTTTTAGATGCTCTGTGTTTGCCTTCACATTTAAAGGATGGGAGTACATTGAAAAAAAATGCTAATCAATAAGAGATCATAACTAAACTTAACATTTATCTTCTTTTAGGGTGCCTATATTAGTAATTGAACCAACTTGTACCAGCTCAGGGTCATGGGGTGACCAGAGCATATGGTAATAACTTTAGGCTCAAGACAGGATCCAGACTTTGACAGTGCATGGTTTAGACATAGTACACATTTAAGCACACCTAGAATAATTCATGGAAGAACAACTTAGTGTTGCCAGTGAGTTTGTAACATGTATTTGGGATGTGATGTAAAAACTTGAGGGAGAGCAAGAACTCAGGAGTCAGCAGTGTAAGTAACAGCAATATCATGTTCCTAAACACCATTGCAATTTAAATTTTTGTTTGCTTGCTTAGAAAGCTGATTTGGTTAATTACATTATATTAAGCACAAAGTCATATTTGTTTTACTAACTCAACTACTTTGTTGTGTAAAATAGAAAAAAATCCCTTTCAGGACAGCAGGCTTGTAAAGATCTTATATATAAACGTCTACGTGTGGAAGTGTGTGTGTGTGTCCGGTGTGGAAGTGAGAGGTGGAGTCGGGGTAAGGGCTCCACCTCAGGGGAACCAGAAAAGTCACTTAGCCACCAATAACATAAGAGGGGCCAGCATGTCTGCAAAACAAAACCTCAGAAGAAAGAGTAAGTCATTTAGCCGCTAACATCGGCAAAACGGTATCCCTTTTACTTTTCCTCCTGCCGCTAATACACAAGCAGGGCGAGCATGTTTACGAAATGAAACCTCTGAAGAAAGACAAAGTCGTTTAGCCGCTAACATCAGCAAAACTGTATCCCTTTTACTTTCCCCCCACCATTAATACACAAGCGATGTGAGCATGTTGGCAAAATGAATCCTTCTAGAAGAGAGATGCCCAGAGTAGTTCCTTTCAATTACCTGACATCTCTACATTTCAATTTTTTTTTCTGACGATTTGAGTAGTTTCTAGGACCCCGGGCTTTTTACAGCACAGGCTTACATGGCTAATTGTTTTATAATAGACCCCAAATCATTCATGAAAATGTAAATTTATACTTGGAATGATCCTATTAGACATTAAAACATAATCAAGCACACTTAAAGTGATTATTTATAGAACTCTTGGGCAATACTGACTATTCATATCTAAAATTAGTGACTTTATTCTCGCAGTTTTCTTCTGGAATAGGAAAGTAGAGTTATGCTGTTTAATCTTATTTGTTGGTATTGACAGGGTTAATCAAGCTGCACTTCATTTTAGTCTATCAAGTCCTAAGCCCAAATCTCAACTTAGTAAAGCCTGAAAGGGGCTTGCTTTGCAGTTCCAGAGAGGACCTGAAGATTAAGGACTAAACATTAGTTTATTCAAGTCAGCCTAAAACACCACATATCATAAAAGCTGGACAAAAAAATCAAAGCAAAAAATGATAAGCAATAAGCAATAGAACCAGGAGAGACAGAAAATAACAAATTAAGGATGATCTTCAAACATTTTGGCCAAATGCAAAAAACAACTGACCACCCCACACAAGTGTATAATAATTTTATAAGAACATATACGATGAAGAGTGTTGCAAAAAATACTAAATAAATAAGAGTCTTGAATTATTGATAAATGTGAAATTCAAACATGGCCGTACTTTATATGCACCTATAGGGGGAGCCCTCATTAACCTTCTTGAAAGCATTATGGCAGGCTAAAGAACTCTAACAGAAAAGCTGCCTTTGTCAGTTAGGTTTATTTATATAACACATTTCAATATAGTTTAATTTTATTAACTACAAATAGTGCAATATGTGGATGATCTTAGGTTTCTAACTGCACAGTAAATATAAATGTCATGTAGCATCTCAGGCAAAGACAAAGTCAAAAGCTAATGAACAACTTCCTGGGAAGTTTTTAACATCTCAGAATTTAGTGATGTGTGTACAGTTAAATTGTGATAATGCCTAGCACAGAAGCGGCATATTTTGTGTACAATGACTCTCCTCACATTATCTGTGGTTGCGAGCATAAATTCTTCTTACTAGTTTTGTTTTAAGGGATCTATACTATTATATTGATGGCATTATAATTGTGAAATTGCTTCTTTGTCTGTAGGATACTTTTAGAAACTGGACATAACATAATTAGATTCTGTAATCCAATGCTAATTAAATACTGTCAATATTTCTTAGGCAAATGATATTTTTTGTAGAGCTTTTCAAATGACAAAAAAATGGTTTCTGCATTTGCGCTTTAAGCATCTTGTTCTTATTCTTGTGCCAGATGACAAGTGCAGGATATTTAAATAAAAGAGGAAACACACCAGTTCTTGTGTAGTTGTAACTCCTAAATATAGGAATTTGAGTTTGTGTTTAAATGTAAACCAATAACGTATAACCGTTTTGAAGAAAAAATATGCTTTAACTGAAATATATCACAAACCCAGAAATTCTATCATATCCTTGCATTAGCTGTGACACTTGCCAAAGTAAAAAGAGTCTGGTTTATAGAACTAATAGATCATAATATCCACATATGTAGAAAGCATGTCTTTCAAGTTTTCAGCCCCTGTTCCTTGGGCATAGACATGAGTGTGCAATAAAGAGTGAGGCAATTCAAACAAATGATGAAAAGGAGTTGTTAAAGAGGGCATCCTAGTCTGAGGCAGTCATTTAAACATATTTTATGAGATTTGTTTCTCATACATTCCTTTGTTTTTCCTTATTGCATGATCAGCAGTCAATCTTTCTTTGTTTCCTGCCAAACAGTAAAAATGATCTCATATTACTGAGTGATGTTATAAGGATCATTTTCCACTGTGAAAGAAAACCTTGGATACATATATTGTAAAATCATTAACTTCTCTGATCATTGCTGGAATATCCTTTGGTACTTTTAGCTATTATTTAGCTATGTTTTTACAATTTTCTTTGTGTATGTTAATATTGTGTTTTATTACTTTTGCATATAACTTAATTCAGGCAGGTTGTCACACTGACTCTCAGATGACTGGGTCAGACCAATGAAGCAAACTCTTTGGCAATCTCAATACAGGGTCACAAAGCAGGAACTACCCTGGATGAAATGGCAGCTCCTCACAGGGCATACTGACACACTGCTACACTCACTCATATTGGGCCAATATACAGTAGAATCAGCAGTTAGTCTAACGCTCATGTCTTTGGAACTTGGAATAAAATGGAGAGAGTTTAAAATCTCCTAACCCGTGGTCTTTGAAGTTGTGAAATTGATCTCACTAATCACTCGACCACCCTGTTGCCTGCTGGCATGTATGGAATTGTAAAAGTGATTTATTATTACAGAATAGTAATTGACACTTTAATAGGAATAATATGGTTACCTTAAAAATGTAAAAAGAAAATGCAGAGAATTCCCTTCTTATATTTACAGATGTCTTTAAAGATGTTTTTTTCCAGTCTTGTTCCTTTTGTCTATACTTAGACTGAGGAGATCGTTCCACCCCCATGCTATGCGACTCTTCAATTCCACTTTATACAAAGTTACTGTCTGTTATACCTGCATTTTTATCACTCTTTAATATTGTTTTTTATCAGTATGCTGCTGCTGAAGTATGTGAATTTCCCCTTGGGATTAATAAAGTATCTATCTATCTATCTATCTATCTATCTATCTATCTATCTATCTATCTATCTATCTATCTATCTATCTATCTATCTATCTATCTATCTATCTATCTATCTATCTATCTATCTATCTATCACTTGTTTCCATTTACTATGACACCATTGGGCACTTCAAAAGTAAAAAAACAAAACAAAAAAAATAAACAAATATTCCCAGGACACTGTAACAAAAGTTGTTTTTAACATTTTAAAACAGAAAGGCAGTTGGAATTTATAATTTAACAGTATTAGTTGAAGAATGTACCAGACCATTCATTTCCCTTTGGTGGGCAAATAAAGCACTTTGGCACAACACTTTACTTTCATTATGTAAAATACAATTTACAATGTGTGCTGTTCACATTTACTTTCTAAAATGAGATGTTAATGAATTAATCATGTAGTGTAAGTGATAAATACCTGACATTCCAACAGCCTGTGCAATTGTAGACCAGATGTTATTTTTTCTTTTCAGTGTCCCTGTAGCACCTATTATTTGTATCAAACAAGTCTGGAAGATGAAACACTTAAATTATACATTGCTATTGCATGTTGACTGAGAGTCTGAGTTTTCAGATATGAGATATCATGTAATCCCCAGCCACTTATCTTATTGGTTAGTGCTGAGCTGCTAATTTGAGCAAATGATGCAACTGCAAAATATTACTCATTTATCAATATTTTGACCTTTATGAAATTCTGTCAATGAGATACCTATTGCACTGCAGAAATAAGATTTACTTTGATTCTGTCGGTGTGTATTGCAACACATTAAAATAATTTGAAAGATATGTGGAGCATATCCTCATTATTGATATTTGTTTTAAGTAGTTAGCTCCCTATAATGTGCATCTTCCTAAAAAACAAAAAAGTAGAACAATATTGCTGAATTTCATTTACCAGTTTTTAATTGTTTTTAAGTCCTTACAGCAATTTATAGAAATATGCAGACTGAAACATCTATAAAATCTAAAGATGTTTATACTGTACATACTACTATAAAACTCTGCAAAATAAACTGAATTGTGAATGGCATTCTGGTACAGCAATGAACGCATCTGTCTTACAGCTACCTGGAATTAAATCTCCTTCGACTCACTATGTCAGTTTCCATTCTTCTCTGTGTGTCCACAGATTTTTTCTGATGCTCTCATTTTTCACGGTTTTTAAATCTGCATGACTCCAAATTGCTAATCATCAACCAATTCACCTGCTGTTCTTCTGACACAACTTATGCTAATTCCCCGGTTCAGGACACTTTTCTTCCTTTAATTTTTAAAATTTTTTGTTATTATTATTATTTTTTTTTTGCATAATAACAATGTGGGCAGATTGTATCACTAGTTGCAGAAGTAATATAAAGTGGGAGGAGAGTTAAGGATGATATATTTGATACAGGATTTTTTCTTATACCTTTATTCTTCATCTTATTAAAGGAAAAGATATAGCAATGCAAGTTAATCAAACAAAAACAACCAGTATCTTGAAAATTTTGAAGTTAAAGATACTGTAGCAGTCAGCTTTAGTAGCAGGGCTTAAGGGAAGAGATGCTGTTTTAAGAGGGCTACACACAAGCAAAACTCTAAACAGTTAAAAGAGAAAAAGTACTTCTTCTTTTGCTGTACTGACTAAAACAACTGGTTTTTTTTTCCTGTGCAGAGAGCAGTCCAGGAGCAAGAGCAATACATGACAAAGGTGCCATTCAGACAAAATGGTCAGAAGTGCATGGAAGATGACTTAAGCATGGCTTTGTGCATCTGATATTTTTTGTGCGTATGCACATTTCCACTTTTGTTCGTACGCCATGTTTTAGTGTGAATTCTATGCAAGGCCTTATACAGTACATGAGGCCTCTTAACGTCAGTTTAATCCCTTTGCTATTCACCTCAAGCATTACTCGAGCTTAGAATTCTATATGATTGCAGTTGAACCTGAATAAGATTTGGGATAATGTTTAATGATCCTCTTTACCATGTAAAGCCCAGATAAATCTTGCTGCCATCTATTGGATAAAATAACATTATGCTGCAAAAAAGTCAACAAACTGAAACTGAACCATTATTTAAATTAAGTGATAGTTATGACAATGTGAATTGGGCATCAGATATTGACACAGATAATGATGCATATAGCACTGTATGGCCGAACCATCATGATATGCCTGGTGAATTTGGCCGCCTGAAGATTCGTCACTCAAGTAGGTGTGTGGCAAAAAGGCAAAGTGATTGTAATCATATAGAAAGAAAAGAAAGACATTAGCCCCCTGCCCACAATACAACACCTGTCAATGGTCATATCAGGGGAAATGTGGAGGTCAGTAAGTGTTGTGCTGTGGTAGCATACAATAATACAAGGGGCATGTCAATCGTGTGGTTTAGGCACTGTCATTTTACCTCCTCATGCCCCGTCATCAGAAAAAGAAAAGCGAGGAAAAAAAAACACGCTTCTACTTTCCCAATTGCAACATTGGGCTGATCATTGGTGACTGTTTCAAAATATATTAAACGAAGGATGTGTACTATATCTACATCAGTACAGCAATAAACTTAGTGTAAAAATACAGCTTTTATTAAAAAAAAATCCAGAGTAAGATCTTAGTGTGCAAAATCATAATAAAAGAACCTCACAATATCACAAAATCCAACATAGCTTTCTGCATTACCATGTGAAATGGTTGCCCTTTTTTCTCTGCAATGAAGAACATATTTTCTAGACACATTTATTTACTTCCAGCTCATTCAACTGGCATTTAAAAGGAACCAGGAAGTGGAATATGGTCTAGTCAGAAGGAAATAACTTCTTTTCTTTAAAAAACAGGGTTCAACTAAGTTGTTTGTGTGAGTATAAGTGCTCCTAAATGTTTCTTCATGCACAGCATATAGCATTCTCATGTCTACCTGGTACTGTGCAATAAAGATGAGTTACAACTGTGTTTGTTAAACGGCCAGCTTTTACAAGTCTTTTATATTCAATTCAGGACAGTAAGCATGAAAAAGTGTTGTTTGTATGTGATGTGAAAGAACCACAGACCACATTAACAGTTGACCTGTAACTGCACCCAACTCCTAACAAAACCTTGTAAAAGCAGGAAATATCCATATTACTAACCGAAGGTTATGGACACAGGGCGCATCGAAGCGCACTCGCACTGCAACGAGCCTGCCCATAGGTAACGACACAGCCACAGAAAGGTTAGTAATAAGGACGAGAAGGTTGTAAACCGGATGTCACGCGCACTGCAACGAGCCCGCCACCTGTAAACTAGACTTGCTCTAATCCACTGTGCCAGTAATGTAGATCACATAACGGTCATTCAGTTTGGCGCCCGCCCCAGAGTCCAGAGTCAAACATGGCGGTGTCCCAAAACGCGGTGGCATCCGCCCCAGAGTCAAACGCAGCGGCTTCCCGGAGTCAGTAGGTGGCGCCCAAATAACACAATGTAATGCGCCATGGCGCCCGCCCCAGAGTCAAACGCAGTGGCTTCCCAGAGTCGGTACGTGGCATCCAAACAACACAACCTGTGAGCTACACTTGCTCTAATCCACTGTGCCAGTAATATAGATCACATAACGGTCACAGACTCTAACCCAGCGGCTTCCCAGACTCAGTGGCTGGCACACGAACACCACAACCTGTAAACTGAACTTGCTGTGCTCCACTCTGCCAGCAGTCGGTGTCAGCAAAGGCAACGGAATCACGACTCCACAAAACGAGACCGCTTTACTACAGATATGCTTATGTAGTTAAATGACATTTCCCCAGACGCACCCACCCTCCATGATATGTCATCCATCCAGATATCGGACGGAACAGAAACTGATTGCCATTCTTGGATTTCCGATTCGCTAGCGAATCGCGGGCTTACTTGTATACATACAGTATATATGTTACTGGCCAAACCTGATTTTAAGAACAAACTAGTTTAGACTAGTTCATCCTATTGTGCCTGTATTCTAAAATCAATGTCCTAGTCTAAAATAGTTTGGGCTAGATGGGCTAGTTATGCCTCTGATTTCCACTACATTAAATCGTTTTAACCTTCTTTGTCATAGGGGTATTTTCTTTTCCACTTTTTCAGCCTCGTCCATCTCCTGTATAAGTTATAAATATCTGCCTTTTGTAAGCACATTAAAATGAGTAGATTTTTCACTTCTGCTTTTCCAAATCTTCGTCAAGAATCTCTCTCTCTCCACTCCCTTTTATATCTTTTTCCACTAGTCAAAGCCTCATCCTTAATGGTGAGAAACACAAAAACAATAAGAATAAAACAAATTAAACAAACACACAACGCTTGAACACTTTGAAAATTTACGGCTCCCTGTGAAATAGGGGCTGTGCACTGCGGAAGATGCGGGGATGTTGGTTGCGGGGATGGGGTTGGTGCACCAGGGATGGGGGTGGCGGGAGTGGAGATTCCCCGAATTTGCAGAATCAGGCATATTTAATGTTAAAAATCACACAATTCAGTTTTGACTAGGCCAAACTGGTTTATCCTATAGAGCAAAGTGTTATTGCAGGCCAAACTAGTTTAGACTAGGCCAAATAACTTTGTCCTGTGAGATCTACATTGATTTCAGGATAATCTAATTGAGACTAGGCCAAACCGATTCATCCTATTGCACATCAGACAAACTGGGCTTGGCGTAGTCTAAACTAGTTTGTCCTAAAATTGGGATTTGCCGGTAACATACATTCTCAAATTTTCTTAATTCAGTTCAGGGTCACAAAAGTTTGTTTTGTATCATCTTTCTTCCCTTGTGCTTATCATTAAATTGTATCATTCACTCTGTGTGGCATTGTTTTTAAGTGTGATGTTTGGAACCCTGATGTATAGAGGAAGTGCGGTGGGTTGGCACCCTGCCTGGGATTGGTTCCTGCCTTGTGCCCTGTGTTGGCTGGGATTGGCTCCAGCAGACCCCCGTGGCCCTGTGTTCGGATTCAGCGGGCTGGAAAATGGATGGATGGATGTACAGAGGAAGAAAAACAAACAAAAAATTAAATAAACTAATTTTTGCATTCCCATATTTTCTAAAAGCAAGAAAATATCTGCATGATTTTGGTTAACAGTTGTTGCAGATAACCATGTCCATCGGTTTGTCAGCTAGAGGAAATTAGGAAATTATTGTCTTATATGTAAATGAAACAATAAGAATCTTAAACGAGCATTATCAATTTAAGGATTGCAAGGTGTGTGTAAAGAAAGTAAATATATATGGACATAGTGTGTACATGCATATTGTTTATGTATTAATAGAATGCATACAATTGTTTATAGAAATTAATGAATTACACAAACTAAACATAAAAAGGCCACACAAAAAATTGTCATTCATTAAATGCAGTGTATAAAATAACTATTTACCATTTTATTTTAGATACTGTACTTATTCATTGAATATTACATTTCATATGTGCTGAAACTTAATTATTAGTAACAAAAACAAAGTTATGATTCTCGGTTAAAGTTAATAAAATTTTAAGAGATCTCAGCATCTAGTATTTTTTTTTTTTGCATTAAAGGGGAGCAGCTTCTGTGTGAGCAGTGTTGTTTTCAATATATTTCTCTTATAACTTGCTTACCATTTAGAAAAAAATCCAACTTTTATGACCCAATTATTACTACTATAACTTCTGGAAAGCAGGAGAATACATTAAATAGACAGTTATTGCTCACTTCTTTTCTAGGTAAAAGCATATTAAATGCTATCTAGCTTACAAATGTCACCTTTTATGTGCAGTGCTGCAAATTGCAATTTGGCTTTGTGTGTAATATTGCTTATTACTTTTTGAAAAGTACAGTTTACAGTGCATAGCCATTATAATTCAAAATAAGGGCTGTTTGCCAAAGACAGAGAAGTACTGTATAATGTCTGATAACACAGACATTAAACAGCAATAACTGCATTACACACATGTGACACCATTTGTACAGTATATGCAGTATTAGCATGTTCAGCAGCAAAGGCACAATTTTGTATGTTGTACTGTATATTTAAACATGTTATTAAAATAACTAAAATGATCATTCTCACAACCATATTCCTGTATCTCAAAATGTTCACTTATTAACGCTACCAATTCATAAGGAAAACAATTTGGTGTTCCTGTCAGCCAGTTATTGCATTAAAAATATGGAATGTGCACCAGAAAGACTGGTATCAAACACTGTCTATCTTGAACTCAAATGCAAAACAACATTATTTAATATTGTATTTTAAACATATGGGTTTTATAATTACTATTCTCTAGCTTTTACTTTTCATTTATATTGTCTAGTTGAATATATTTCTTCTGTTTCTCTGACTGTGGCAGTATTAGGAGGAAACACACTGAAATCAAATTTTGTACCTAAAATTAGCACACCTAAAGAAATGAAGGCTGATTTGTTTTCCAATGAAAGTTAATTTTTTCCTACAGTAATACTTGCAGAACACGGTGCCCAAGTCTCGGAAGAGGCAAAGACTTGGCATCGGATGTTACCTCTCAGTATCATGTGGTTACTAATGCATTTTCTCTAGTCTTCACTTATTTTAAATTTCTGGTGTTACATTTTATATATTTCAAAATTTGAGAAGTCATGAAGAATTCTCTTTTCAAGCAACTGTAAATCTCTTTTCCCCCTAATATGAGTAAAATATATTACCAACAATTAAAAAAAAACTAATAATTGAAAAAGTCAGCTATCCTATAATAGAAAATAAGGCTAAGTACATGCAAAAATAAAATTTGCACACCTCATTCTGGATGAAAAAGAAAAATTACTTACTTTGTCACCTCTGTAACACAGTATATGAAGAATGGGCTGCTTTCAGACTGTTTTCATCATTGTATTGATCAAAGAAACACCATTCTTCTAAAAATAGCTTTGCTAGGGAATAATGGTCTTTTATGTACAAGTTCTGGATAAAAGGAAATATCAATACAAATTGATTAATAGACATATACGTTCATATGTTAACTCTGTCAACATTGTTGTGATCAGAGAACCATATTATTGCTGAGATCACAATAATTATTCATCTTTTCTTGTACAACAAAAATATATTGATTTAAAATGGCAAAAAACATGATAGATAGGTATAAGTCATATATAAACAATGTATGCTGCTGAAAATTTCAGTATGGATACAGAGATTTTATTACATGGAATCATTTAAAATGCATACATATAATTCATTATGAAAGAGTAAAAGTAGAAATAAACAAAAACTGTGTCCTTTTTCTAATTGGCTTGTTTTGGTAAGAGGCATGGTTAAATTGAACAAATACAGTAGTGTAATTTCATACAATTCACAATGGCATCAGTGTGCTATGTAAAATACATGTACATTATTAATTTCCATTATGAAAGAAACAGGATGCCTTTTCTTCCTCTTGGAAATATTCTTCCTATGTTCTCATTTTTCTTGAATGCTTGGCATTAAAGAGCAACAGATCACCTGGCCCTGACATCTGGAAATGGCTTTTGGTCACCAGTCTTTTGGGTGGCTGGATGCCTGGTGGCCAGTGACAATAAACGTTCATCTTTCTCATTCCTCTTTTAATTGCATATATTTAGTTTCTTTGTTTTTAAACAATATTTATTCTTTTCAATATTTTTTAAAGAAAAATACAATTGACAACGATAAATTAATCTAAATCTCTTATAAGAATTTATTTAAATGTTCACCATGAAAAAATCTACTAATAAAAATAAAAGAAACAATTGCTGTTGTACTTTTAGTTAATGCATGAAAATAAAAGATATATTTAAAGGGTTTCCATTTTAACTACAGCATAATTTGTTGCTTTTTTCAGTTCTGATTTTCTGTGACAACTGTGAGAATTAAAATCATGTTAATCTAATAGTGTTTTTATTGCATAATATATTTGCTGAGGGTGGTGCAGGATATGTATAAGAACAGTGTGGTGTGTGGTGGGAATGATAGGTAGGTTCAAGGTAAGAGCGGGCCTACATCAAGGATTGGCTCTGAGCCTTCTCCTGTTTGCAATGGTGATGGACAGGTTAACAGAAATTCTCCATGGACTATGATGTTCGCGGATGACATTGTGATCTGTAGTGAGAGTAGACAGCAGGCTGAGACGAACCTGGACAGGTGGAGATACATGCTGGAGAGAAGGGGAATGAAAGTCAGGAGAAGTAAGACGAAGTACATGTGCATGAATGAGAGGGAAGGTGGTAGAAGGGTGTGACTACAAGCAACAGAGGTAGTGAAAGGAGACAAATTTAAATACTTGGGTTCAACAGTCCAAAGCAACACAGAGGGTGGCAGAGAGGTGAACAGAGTGCAGGCAAGGTGGACTGGGTGGAGAAAAGTGGCAGGAGTGATTTGTGATAGAAGAGTATCTGCAAGAATGAAGAGGAAGGTTCATAAAATGGTAGTGAGACCAGCTATGTTGTATGGTAGCTATGCTGTATGGTTTGGAGACGGTGGCACTGATGAAAAGACAGGAGGCAGAGTTGAAGATACTATGATTTTAAACCAGGGTAACAAGGGTAGACAGGATTAGGAATGAGTATGTTAGAGGGACAGCACAAGTATAACAGTTTGTTGACCAAGTGAGAGATGTTAGATTGAGATGGTTTAGGTACGTGCAGAGGTGAGAAGAGGGGGACATCAGGAAAAGAATGCTGATGATGTAACTGCCAGGCAAGAGGAAAACAGGAAGACCAAAGAGGAGGTATATGGATGTGGTGAGGGAGGACAGAAAATGATGTTGCAGAAAATTATGTAAAATACATGGATAGATGGAGGTGGATGATTTGGGTTCTGTGGTGACCTCTAAATGGGAGATGCAGAAAAAAGAAGCAGAAATAGTAACTAAATTAAATCCACAATTTTGCTGTTAAATGACTAATAATAATAATAAAATAAAGAAATAGTATTTTCACAGATCGTAAGTATTTACATACATTAAGAAGACTGTTTGTTGCTACTCCTGAAATAAAATGCAGAATCTACTTTAAAATATATATATAACATTCTGTTTAATTTATCAACTTTAACAAAGTGGTAAATAACAATCTGAGATGTTATTATTTATGATGTTATTCCAAAGTTATACTGTATTTAAAAAGAAATTAGTATGATTAATGTTTATACTATATGCTATAGATTAAGCAAAACTGTTGTCACTTTAAGTCTCAGATATTTTGTGAAAATTGACTATTGTACTTAGCAAAATTAATGAGAGGATATTTCCAATAGAATTAAAAGAGAACATCCACACTCCACCCTAATCTAAAAATGAATAGGAATTACACAGAAATATAATTAGACAGTAAACCCATTAAGACTATCCCAATCTATTCTTTGCCATCATAAAGAAACTTTTGGTGATGGGAAAAAATAAAGCTGCAGCAGCATAACGTAAAGAGAAAATTAAAGACTAGAGATTTCTGAAATATGTGAAAAGCTTAGCTGGTCCCAGGAGTGAATGAAAAAAGATTGTTGAAAAACACACTTGCAGTAGTGGCATAGCCCACACTGTATTCAGCTGAAAGGTACAGTACATTTTTTTATTAAGCAGCAAATTGTGTGTTTCATTCAAAGTTATTTTTGATAGCTCTTAAATGTAAAGTTGTTCTATGTAATTATATTACCATTATTTTATAGAACAAATTGTAGTCTGGCATCTTCAGTTTCACATAGAAATTTCAGTTAGTTTTCATTTGGCCACAGCACAAAATACATCTTAAGTCAAGTTATAAATATTCAATTTCCACCAATGTGGGAAATGCTACAGTGATTTAGCTTTATTTTTTCTTTTAGACATACACATAATCTTTGATAGTATTGACACAAAGTGTGTGATCACGATATAAAAAACATATACATAACCAGCATTCAACAGATAACACATTCATAACAACCATGAGGACCGGATATATGGGGTTGTAAAATGTTGTGATGTTTATTTATGTTTAATAGAAAAATGTCCCACTAAAATTATTCAAACATGGATTAAAATAACAGAAAAAAAGCTTTCTGGTGAAGATAATCACAATCAAAGACTAAATCTAGATAGCTTCAAAAAATCACTGTTGTGAGATGTCTGATCCAGAGAGAAAAATGAATTCTCACTGCATGATTCATTAGGTTCATTTTATTCTATTCACAGAGTGGAAGTTATTATGCTTATTGATGTGGATTTTTACCTTTATTATGAATTTTATTATGTTGCTTTATATTTCTATCTATATGACTTTTGTTTTACATCACCTGTACAGAGCTGCTTCTTGCCTATTCTTTGAAATGTGGACCATTCAAGAGGAAATGTCAAACATAGGGTAAGTGCACTTCCTTGGGTGTCAGGCATTGGCCTGTTTTTAATTCTGGGTTATGAAGCTGTTAACTGTGGGTCATTTTGTGGTTTGTTATTTTACATTGGTTCAGAACAAGGCATTATATTACGTAGTTCAGACAACATTTCTGCAAATGTCTGATAAAAACTAATTAATCATTTCCCTAATTAACAAACCTGAAAAACATCGGACCATTCGTCTCCTGTTTTTGCTTTTATTGAGCTACTGAAACTCAGCAAACTCATGTATGACATTATGTGGGGAAGAACCTTTAAATATGATAACTCAGAGCACTGAGGGTATTCAAATCTTATCTTTGATAGGAGTTGAATCCATCAATGTACTGTAATAAAGACCTCCAATTTGATAATTAATGTGGCTGTTTTTTTCCACAATAGACTAAGACATAAGTGAAACACAACAGTTAAGCAATTTGCTGGATTTAGGAACAAACTATTTACTAACCAAGGGCTAATTCCTTCAGTTAGGTGTATGCCTTCTTTACTGAAATGGCACACTTTTGCACTTGGTATGAAGTAAGGGATGCAAAGTGCTGAGTGCTTTACTTTTCTATAAAATTTTGACAGCACTACAGAATATTAAGGTCATTTATCAGAAAGCTGTATTATTATTATTTTTCATTTTTCTTTACCATCTTAATTCATTTGACTGAAGATAATAATAAACTAGCAATAAGTAGAAGCAGCCTAATTTAACAATATATCCTACAGGGAAGTCAAATATTTTGTGTCATTTTGTGTCATTAGCACTTGTGTGTGCACATCATCAAATGAGTCCTTTCAAATATATAAAGAGATAATGGAAAGTACCTTAATGAGCAGTTTCAGGATAAATACCCCTTGTCTTTATGAAACAGACCAAGAACTTTCCATTTTTTTTAAAATATGGTGCTACTTGGCATTTTAAACAGAATATGAGAGCAAACTGACTAATTAAAATGAAGCTCACCTAAAGTCTTGGTTTGACTTTATTAAGGAAATGGCTGAATGAAAAACCAGCAGCCACATGCATACTTAATAGCTATGATTAAAAGACTGAATTAATTTTATTCAGAAGAAATAGAGGACCTTGGATATCAGAATGTATAAGAAGGAAGGTCACATAAAGTTTCAAATTCGTGCCCTTGACTCTCATTTAACTAAAATGTCACCTTCTTGTTAGCTACAGATCCATGCAAAAAAATGAGTATTCCTTAGTAGAAGATGCTTCAGTTGCTTTAGACACTAGTTTTGTTTTACCATGTTTTGTATAAATCTGTGTTCTGATTACAGTTCTACTCCAGTTTAAAGTAGCAATATTGAAAAAACAGAACCAGGAAATTAATGAGAACCAGTGAAACATCGCTGATACTGTCTAATGTGGCTTATGGGTGTGATGCGTTAGAAACTGAAAGCCATTGCGAACTGCACAAATATTCCAAAATGGTGGTGCCCACAGGAAAATAAAGTGAATAATAATAAAAAATAATAACAACTTAAAATAACTTTTATATTCAAAAGTAAGTGCAGAAACAACTTCCATATATTAACAAATCTAACAATTCATAAAAATGGCAATATTACCATCTGACCAAAGCTTATGTTCATCCTTATCAGCATCAAACTTTATAATTTGTAGTTGGGGTCATTCTTATATACTTTGTGGCTACTTTATTAGGTATAATTATTTATTATTAGTTATGGCTGCCTTTTCCATCCAGAACAACATGAACTCATCTAGACATTGATTCAAAATGGTGCTAGAAACACCCTTTTGGAATTTTGGTGATAGAACCTTCTAGTTCTTTGTCTTTATCTGACAGGAGTGGAACCCAAAATATTCTTCTGCCACTGTAACCCA